>NC_077229.1:249153425-249464318 GCF_027887165.1 Monodelphis domestica
GAGCACTAATTCAAAACATCATTTGAAGACACAGGAGAGAAGGAGACTCTGTTCATATTTCCATAGGGAAAAAAAGTACTTATGGTTACTCACAGACCAGAGAACAGGCTGATAAAGTATTAAATACACTTCTCTTTTCACCATCCCATCATGGAAGAAGTGTAAGCACATAGAATCCTAGAGTCAACTCTAAAGTCAAACAAACATAAATCCTTAAGGTTGGAACAGTGCTCCTTTGACTACAATTATAGAGCCCACTTTAACAATATTTTAAATTAAAAGGAAAAAATAAGCTAGAAAATAAACAACAAAACAAGAAAATCAACATTGAAAATTAATTTAGTGACAGGGATGAAAAAAACACAAATTCAGAAGAAAACAATGGCCAATATTGCTGCACCTAAGACTTTCAAGAGGATAAAAGAAGAATTGCTTTCAAGTCCCAAAAGAATTTAATGGAGGAGGTCAAAAATTATTTTTAAAACCAATAAATAAGAGAGGAAGAAGAAAAATTAGGGGGGAAATGAGTGATATGGAAAAATCAAGAAAAAGGAGTCAACAGCATGGTAAAAGAGGCACAAAAATTACTGAAGAAATTAATAATTTAAAAAGTAAAATAGTCCAAATGATTTTTAAAAAGTCTTAAACATCCAATGAAGAGAAGAACTTCTTAAAAAGCAAAATTGCCCAACTGGAAAAAGATACAAAAAATGAACTGAGGAAAAAAAAGCTATTTATAAAGTAGAATTGGTCAAATGGAAAATGTGGTACAAATGCTTGCTTAAAAAAATTATATCTAGGGGGCAGCTAGGTAGCTCAGTGGATTGAGAGCCAAGTCTAGAGATTGGCAGTCCTATGTTCAAATCTGGTCTCCGACAGTTCCTAGCTGTGTGACCCTGGGCAAGTCACTTAACCCCCATTGCCTAGCCCTTTCCACTCTTCTGCCATGGAACCAATACATAGTAAAACTGAAGTTAAGGGTTTAAAAAATCATGCCTACCTAAAAAATTAGAATTCTGCAATTAGAAGCTAATGAGTCAATGAGACAACAATAGACAATCAAATGAAGTCAAAATAATGAGAAAAAAAAGAAAATGTTGAAATATCTCATTGCAAAAAAACTTGACTAGAAAATAAATCCAGGAGAGATAATCTAAGACTTATTGTACTGCCTAAAAGCCATGATTATAAATAAAACTTAAAGATTACCTTTCAAGAAACTCCTCCATCAGTGCATTTGTGTCCCAGTTTTCCCATATTCTCTCCAAGTTTTATCATTTTCATTTTCTGTCATAAAAGCCAATCTATCAATGTGGGCTGTTAGCTCAGAGTTTTTTTTTTTTTATTTCTCCAATTAATAGCGATTTAAAGCAATTTTTGCTCTGATATTCTAGAACAGGAGGACAAAATAGAAATGGAAAGAATCCACCAATCACCTCTTGAATGTGTGATTTTTAAAGCTATTCCATCCTAATCAGACCATTCTTTAGAAGATGTGATTTAGCTATTTCCTGATCAGTAACAATGGAGATACTTGGAATAATAGAATCAGGTCTTGGAAACTACATTTCTCTTCCCTTCTTAGTTTAACAAGATTTGGAAGGTCTGCATCAAACTCAAGATTTAATTATCTAAGGAAATGGCCTTCAACAGACATGTGCAGAAAAAAGGACAGACCTAAGGGCTGTCCTAAGTCAAGCTAAATCATCAGTGGTATATTTGAGACACAGGAAAGTTATGTAAAACTGTCTATATAAGGCACGTCACTTCCTCTCTCCCTCTATTTCCCTAGAGAGGAGACTCTGGCTGAGAGTGCACAAAGAATTTCTACATCTTGGAGTGTTGGGTGGTGAGTTTTGCCCTTGAGCTGAATGAGGTGTGGACATCTAAGCTGAGCCCCTTGGAGGTCAGGCTGATTCTTTCCTCCTTCACACTCAAAACCTTACTTTCTAGATCTCCTAATCTTCCCGCCTGATACTAGCCCCTTCCTTCTTCTTTCTTCCTAAATCTCCTCTACTATATCAATTAAATCACCATAAAATTTCCAGCTGAGTTTGGGTGTTTCATTAGGATTTATAAACAAAATCCTTGGCGACAAAATATAATTATTAAATTCAGTCTCAACCATAATTTTAACCCTTACAGAAGTGATTTCAGAATATCTCCAAGAAATATTATCATCAGATTCCTTAACACTCAGGTCAAGGAAAAATATTTCAAGTGGACAAAAAAAAATAATTCAAATACCACAAAGTCACAGTCAAGATAACACAAGACTTAGCAGCTCCTACATTAAGAATCAGAGGTCCTGGAATACGATATTCCAGAAAATAAAGGAGCTAGGATTTCAGGTATCAATCACTTACCCAGCAAAACTGAACATAATGCTTTGGAGGAAAATGAATATTCAAAGCAATAGATAGCTTTCAAATCTTCCTGATGAAAAGACTGGAACTAAATGGAAAATTAGACTCTCAAATATAGAACTGGAGAAAAGCTTAAAATGGTAAACAGGAAAGAGAAATCAAAAGGCATTCAATAATGTTAAACTATTTGCATCCCAAATGGAGTGATGATTCAGTCATACTACAGGACAATTTTGACCTATGGTCAATAGGCTGTGAAATAATATATATTCTTTGACCCAACAATACTATTACTAGTTTTATATCTCAAAGAGATATTTTTTAAAAAGCAGAAATACATATAAATGCAAAAATATTTGAAGCAGTCTTTTTGTGGGAGCAAATAATTGGAAAGTGAGAGGATACCCATTGATTGGGTAAGTTATGGTTTATGACTGAAACGGAATACTATTGCACTATAAGAAATGACCATCAGTAGGAGCTTTGTAACACCTGAAAAATTTGACTTGAACAGAAGCAGAGTGAAATGAACAGAAACAGAAGAGCATTATACATAGTAACAGGATCTTTACACAATGATCAACTTTTAATAACTTTGCTATTTTTAGCAAAGCAATGATTCAAAACTATGGCAAAGGGCTCATGATAAATAATAACATTTGCTTTCAGAGAAAAAGAACTGATAGTGTATGAATCCAGACTGAAGCAAACTTTTTTCACTTTATTTCTTAATTTTTTAAAATACAAATTTCCTTCCATGGAAAAGATTAACATGGAAAAATATTTTCAATGATAGAACATTCAAAATCTTTATAGGATTGCTTACTATCTCCAAGTGGAGGGCTTAGGGTGGGTGGAATGGTGCAGAGGAAATTCAAGACACAAAAGTCTTTAAAAATGATGGAAGCTGTTTTGCATGTAATTGGGGAGAAATTAAATTAAAATAAAAAGGAATGACCAAGCTGCTGATCTTTTAAAATACAATTTAGGATGAAATTTATAACTGATCGGTTAAATAGATCTATATAATAAAGCTAAGAAGCTTTATTAGCTTGTCTTTCTTGGAGATTTTCTGGGGATTTTTTAAACCCTTACCTTCTATCTTGGAGTCAATACTGTGTATTGTCTGCAAGGCAGAAGGGTGGTAAGGGCCAGGCAATGCGGGTTAAGTGACTTGCCCAGGGTCACACAGCTGGGAAGTGTTTGAGGCCAGATTTGAATCTAGAACCTCCCATCTCTAGGTCTGCTTTCAATCCACTTAGCTATCCAGCTGCCTCCTGAAGATTTTTTTTATAGTCTATAGTGAGGGCACAAAATTGAAAATGGATAGGAAAAGAGAATATTTCTGAGATAATAAGAATTACATCTTTAAAACCTTGTCAAATAAACCTAAGGAAAATTATTTCTGTTATATAAGTGTAGTTTGGGGAGAAAACATGCAATTTTCTCCTTTGGAGTTTAGAAAGGTTACATGAAAATGGGGCATCCATTTGCATAACAGGTAAAGAAAGAGCAAATATATATATATATATATATATATGTATATATATACATATATATTCACTGTAGATTACTTCTTGTGATACTTATTGTAATAAAGGGTTAGAGCTACCCATCTTGTGGGGTTACTAGACATCTAAATTATATATTTAAGTTAAAGTCTTCTCAAGGTAATAATGAACATTTAATCTTGTAGAAGCAAATTATCATCCATGTTGGGGACCAAAATGAAAAAGAGGAAAAGAAAGACAAAGAAATAGGGCAAGACAAAGAAAGATAGAGAAAGGCAAGGTAAGGGAGGGTAGAACAGGGCAAGATAATGGAAATATATGACAAGGCAAAGCAAAGGCTCTCAATCTTGTTTTTGAAATGAAGAGTGGATAGAATTGCTAAAATATGGCCTTCAGATTATATTAAAAATCAAAAAAGAATTTTCTGAATGATTGCTATTTATGTTGAGTAAGTCATTTTCCATCAAACCAAATAAGTTATTAACTTTTGAATGAACAAGAGAATTGGTCCTCAATATGAAGCAATAGCTTGTAAAATTTATTATTTAAAAATAAAAGCATTTTCTATTCTATTAGGTATTTATATTTCAAGGTTTCAGGTTTCAAAAACAAAGCTTCTTAAAGTTTGATCAGGCAATGTATGATGTTTTTACTGTGGTTAGATACTAGAAAAAGCATTTTAAAAGCAGAGTAGGAAAAGTCAGATAAGTATATACATATATATATGCATGTGTATGTGTGTTTATAGACAGATAAATATACATATAGATAGATTAACATTTTCAATTTTAGTACATACTTTTTCTATGATCCCTGAGCAATGTGATTTTTATATTTCCAACAAACTTCTTACTTTGTCCTTATTTTACACAACATAAGTTTAAATATCACTGCATACCTATTTTTCTCTAAGCAAAAATAGAATGAAATTGAAGATAACTTCAGTTTAAAAAAATAATTAAACATGTATTTTTATGTTATCATTCACATAAAATAGGCAAAATTCAGAGGAACAGACAATATAGAGACAATGCATTTATGATTCTTGTCCTTACAGAAAATACTGGATATGTAACACATCTATATATAACAACATATAATAACATATGACAAAGTTTTATGAGGGGGGGGAAATGTTCTGTGCATATAGATCATTAGGAATCACCTGGTAAAGGTAAGTATTCCCAACCTCAAATTCTTACAATTTATCTCTTTTTAAAGATATCCTTTGAATATTTGATTCCTCTGACCAGTGTCCATCCTCACATGATTTCTCCTGTTCCTCCAGGTATTCATGCTTGTATTCCTAGTCCTTCTTGTTAAAAATCTATCTCCAAATCTTCCATATATGTTAAATCATGAATGGATGACAATTACCTAAGGTAATTGTCCTTTACCAAGGACACTGGCACTACAAGATGGCAGTGAAATCTTATGATAAAGTGAAAAAATTATACTGATAGAAAATAAAATATTATCCAGTGGACATGTGGGAACTAGTAAAAAACTCACTTATTTTCCATTTATTAAATCATACTTCAGAGGCTGTAATATATACTAATAAGGTATAAATTTGGGACTAAGATTATGGTTCAATCATATAGCCCAAGAAAGGATGCTAAAATAAATACCAATGTTAATTCTTTAAAAAAATAAATTCCTTTAAAATATTCAACAATTATGTTCTATTTCATATTTCCATTATTCTTTCATTCATTCATTAATTCTTTCTGTATCACTCCTAGGTTTGTGACAAGCATGAAGATCAGTCAATTTGGTGAGTGTTTTAGGAAATGTCAGACATAATTTCAGAGTTCCTGCCTACAATAATAGAACAAATTGGCCTAGAGCAAGGGACCTTCTTGTTTAGACAACATAATTCTGATGGCAGTAACAAGTCGAAGGCAGCCATTTCAAAGTGAGAATAATGGGGAAGAAATGAAAAAGAGACTCTTTTTTGAGAAAAGTATAACCTAGGTTTGTGTAAATTACCCTCCTTGGAAGACACAAAAATTAAGTTTATACCAGAACATGCTTGAGTTTTGCAACAGTGGTGGTAGAAAGAAGCAAAATGCAATTCAAAACAATCTCATATAGGATATTTTAAAGTTTATATATTATCAACAGATTATGCTCTATTATATTAATATCACACTAAATAAAACTCAACCACTGCAATCATCATTCTGGAAATCAGCCCTCATGGAAATAGAACCTGGCAAAAGCTTCTGCAGTCAAAACACCCATACCTCCTCAATATCCACAACTATGGAAGATGGCAGAGGGCAATAACTTTGGTTTTATCAATGGAAATATATTAAAGAAAGTGCAATACCATATGCTTTGCTTAAGGACTGATACATATTTCCATCTGGCTTGCAGCTAAAATTTCAAATATTTGTTGTTTCTTGAATTAAAATATCCCTGATTTGAGAGTAAGAGTTATCTAGCTTTTCTATTTATGTCCCTAACACTTATTACTGTTCTTTGGATATTAATAAGTACTTAATTATTTTATATTCATCCACCCATCTATTCATTTTATTTAACTATATTTTGGGTTTGGCTTTCTCCCTGATGGGAGGATAATTTTCTGCTCATGATACTTCTGTCTTCCTTAATTGGCAGGTTGTTGTTAAGCAAGGAACATGCATCTGGCTTCTCTTTTTATGAATCCTAAAATGTGTCCACATTAGCAAATTGCTCAGACTATGCTGTATGGAATTACTTTCCTAATACTAGCATTCAAAAAAAGAGAAATAACACAATTGAATATAGACAGGAGTGGATTGGTGATCCAAATATTCAGCAAAGGTTTGGAGATTCATAGATTCCTATTTTCCTTCTTTCCTTAAAACTAGTTTCATAACAGATTGACAATTTCCTGTGCAGTAAAAATGAGGAGCAGGTTAATTAAGGAAAACACATGGAAAGACTTACATGAAATGATAGAGTAAAATTATGAAGAAAAGAACCAAGAAAATATGATATCTAGCAAGAGAAATATTGTTTGAAAAGTGACTTCTATAATCTACTTCCAAATAAAGAACTGATAAAAAGAAAGAAGACATAATTTTACATATACCTATCTTTTAAAAGTTATTTAATGTTTTTTCCAGATTACATATTGATATAATTCTAATATTTTTTTTACATTTTGCCATTTATGTTCTTTGCTCCTCCCTTTCCTCTCCCCTATTAACATGACTGCAAATAATATAAGGTGTATATGTGTTATCCTTCAATACATATTTCCATATTCTTCATATTGTGAAATAAGACATGTATCATTTACACTAGAAAAAAAAATAAAGGAAATAAAATGAGAAGCGAAGTGCTTAAGTCTGCACTTAGACTCCATCAGTTCCTTCTGTGGTGATGGACAGCCTTTTTTATGGAAGTTCTGGATTCTTGCTTTGCAGATAATATGTAAGTCATTCATGTTACTGTGCATACTGTTCTCCTGGTTCTGCTCCCTTCATTTTGCCTCACTTCTTATAAGTCTTTCCAGGTTTTATTTTTTTAATGACTATCTTCTTTGTCATTTTTTATGGTACAATGGTATTCTATTACAATTATATACTATAACTTGTTCAACCATTCCTAATTGAGGTACATTTATTCAGTCTTCAGTTCTTTGTCACCATAAAAAGACCAAATATATATATATATATTTGCACAAGTGGTTTTTTTCTCCATCTTTGATCTCTATGTAATACAGACTTAGTCCTGGTACTATTATTGGGTCAAAGTGTATATGTAGTTTTATGGCCCTTTGGGAATGGTACCAAATTGCTCTCCAAAGTAGTTGTATCAGTTCACAATTCCATCAACAATGTATTACTGTCTATACAAACAACTTTTAATCAAATGATACATTCTCTACTATGGTGAGGGGAGAGAGGGATTCATGGGGAATTTTAATGTAACAAACAAATAAAGAAATGTTTCACTCTGTCATATATATGTGCATTAATAACTTTGATTATTGAGTAGGAATTACTATTAATTGATAAGTATATTTAACTAAGCTGAAACTGTTGTTGATTGATGTGATTTTGTGTTAAGAAATAGTCCCATTTATTAGGAGATTAAATAACTGAGTTGAACCAATTCTAATATTTAGGATAAATAGCAAGCTAATCATTTAAGTATATATGTATATATATACTTATATAAGAAGATAGTCATATTAATCATTTAGTTATGAAATGGCTATAAGTAAAAAGTCTCCCATTGACAACCCATAATTCATTGTTAGTTTGCCTTCTTGACCCCTTCTTTTTGAAATAGTCTTCCTTACTTGATTCTTTTACAAGCCAACTTCAACCTAGCCAGAGGGAGAGATTTCCTCTGTCCCTGAGACTTTATATTTTCCAGAGGATTTTCAAAACACCCTTTCAAAACAAGACTACCAAAGGTGCTCTAATACAATCCAGTATTAGGACTGTCAGTAGCCTCACAATAGACACATTTTAATCCACTCTACATTTACATTCCTCAGTTGTTTTTTGTGGGCTTGATATAAACTTTCCTCCAGTTTAATTTCTTTTTATTTCCTTATAAAAATCATGTTGATGCTGATGCTCAGAATCTCAGTCCAAATTGGATATGTCTGAATACTCATTGATTTTGTATATTTGGCAAGCATACTAAAGGCAACATCCTCCAAAGTATTGTTCATCCAGTCTTTTTGTTTATAATCTATATGCATATAGTCACATTTATACATATATGCACACATATATACATGCTTTTATAAATATATGTGTCTACATATGTACATATATATATATATCTTCCAAACAACCTCTTCTATGTTAATTTAAATAAATTTAATCCCCAATATGACAATAAAATAATTTTAATTGAATAATTCTTAAATTTATTTTTTAGAATATTAATTGTTCCCTAGGCTCAAAGGCAAACTATAAGGTTTGGAGAAATTTTATGCTTTCTTATACATTCCTTAGCATCATAAATATTTTCTAAATAGAATTTAAAAGACTAGTCAAGATTTTACTCTATCAATCTAGAGAGTGGTATACTAACTTGTATTACAAAGTTGACTCACTAAAATAGCCTTAAAGCTAGATATTTGGTGATGGGCTGGTTTTCTGAAGTTAGAGTACCTTCAGAATTACATTGTAATTAGAATTACTAAAATAATTCCTGGCACATCCCAGATACTTATAGCAGTGGTTTGGGATCAGAGAGATGCAATTTTGATTAATAAAATATTCTAGCTTTAATTCATATCCATGTATTGCTTTTAAATCATAAATATGTTAAGGAACCATTTCCCCAAATGAGCTTGATAATTCATTGTCTGACCCATGCTTTATTTAGCACAAATAGCTATTTTCATTACTGTCTTTCTCAGTGGGAGAATAAGCATGATAATAAATACACAAATGCTAAAGAAACAGAAGCTCTGTAAAACTATTCTTCCAGAAGTCATTTGAAGTGGAAATTTTTATATTCAATAGTAATAGAAAGAACAATGAAACAGTACAGTTTCCTAAAGTATTTAGATATAGAAATAGAAATTATTGTTTCAGACATTTGATCAATAATGACATTTAATAAATTATTTCATTGTCATCCAAAGTTATTATTTCTTGAGTATTCACATATATACATATATCTGGGTTTATATATTTACAATATACTTTGTTGATTGAAGAGATTGATGGGAAATTTTAATCATTGGCTTTCTTAATATTGAACTTATATTTTTCATTTTCTTTCTCTCCAATTAAATTTGGGAACACTTTGCTAAGGGTAATATCATATAAAGGAATAATATTTGTTAGAAATTATCCTGTTTTCAAGGCTTAAAGTATGATTATTACTTAATACCTGAGCTCATATTGAAATTCTTAGTCAAACAAAGTATGTTACATGCTTTAATATTCAAATGCAATTTCTTCAATCTTTTTTCATCTTGTGTTCTCATATAATATAAACTAATAGCCAGAAATTGTCTCACTCCCCTTGTATCAAAGTTCTTTTTATATCTTTGCAATTTCTACCCATGTCTCTGGTTCTTGGGTCTAAGGGGAATGAGCCCAATTCTTCCATCACGTGGCAAACTTTCAGATTTTTGAAGATAGTTGTCATATCTTTTCACATTTTTTTCCTTTTCCATAATAAATATTCTCAAATTTTTAACTACTCCATATATGATCATTTCTCCAATTCTCTGACCTTTTCATGATCATTTCTACTTGCAAAATTCTTCAAAAACCTTACCATAAAATATTGAATAAAATATTCTAGATGTGATCCCCAATTGCCAGCAAACTAATGTACTAGCATGACTCTTGTCCAAATAAATATGACTATCAAGAACAACAATTCATTATCCTCTTTAGATTCTATATACTATTGACTCATCTTGTGCTTGCATTCAGGTATTTTTAAGATGCACAAATATTTAGCTATCTTCCATACTATATATGTGAAACTTATTTTTTAATTGAAGAGTAAAACTTTTAATTTATCCTTATTATTTAATTTTAAGCATTGCAAAAGTTAAAAGAGAAAATAGCTAAAACAAACAGAAAAACTTTGTTCACCAAGTAAATATGTACCCATAAGCACAGTCTGTCTAGGAATTTGTTTCACTATTTTGTGTTATCAATTAACTTGGAAATAATACCAAGTTTTTAGGCAGGAAATGTTAGTACAATAACTAATTGGCTTTAAAAATTCATTATAAACTCATTTCAGTATCCAAAGAATACTATTGTATTCATATACTGCTGACCTTGTTCTAATAAAAGAAGCTTTAAAACCAAGAAAACTCACTGACTGTCATATAGGAAATGTACTATGACCATAGGATTTGACTTTTGGCTAGGTGAGTTTCACAACTCATTCACTGGGTGACATTTCCCAAACTTTCTGTCATAGCTAAGTGGAAGTGATTTCCTTAAGCATGATTTACTTTTTATTTAGAAATTTAATAAAGTTTATCTCATCAAACATAGTGAAAAGGTTTAAAGACCAAATAAACATAAGGCTTTTTTCTTACCTCCTTCTCTCTTAATTTTCACTTGTGGTAAAAAAGCCAGTGATGTATTATAAGGACAATGTGACAGATCTAACTCACACATCTTTAAAGTTTTATATAGTGCTTCCACCTCCTGTTGCTGAAATATTTTTTCCAATAATTAATATTAAATTTTCTTATAGAGTATTAGGAATGAACATCTCTCTCATATTTCTGTTAAAATCCAAATTCCTCAGAGAAATCTTTGATTGGAAAATCACAAAAAGGAAAGTCAATCTACACAAATGAAAGTCCAGACCAATAGCATTCAGATACCTTTCAAGTGATTCTGAAAATCTCATAGTAGTGCCAACTAGAAGAGGTTATGTATATTTTCCTCAGGTTGCCAGAAAAGACTGTCAAATCTGCCACAGACTAGGCACAAATACATTATACAGGATCAGCAGAAAAAGCAGAGAAAATGGGTGTCATTCTAATGGCTACTGGTGTATCAGATCCTGCAAAATCTGGAAGTGGTCACAAAATGTCAGAGAAAACCAGGCCAGTAAAATAATCCCTTTTCCTCATTGCTTGTGTAGCAGAGTGAAAACTGCAGGGAGGATTTTGAAAGATTGGCACTACACCTCCTGTGGAGTACTTTATACTTACTTTGGCATCTACAAAGAATTTCAGACCTGAGAAATTCAGTTGCAGTTATTCAGAGATCCATTGCCACCTTCCACTGAAAGGTAGAGAGAGAATCCACATTTTATTGGTTCAAAAATAAGTGAAAACTTTAAAAAAAGTAAGATTTCATTTTTATGGAGATAAACAATTTTACATTCATAATGTACTTTAAAGTTTTAAATTGGTTTAATATACTATATTAATTGTCACAAGAATCATGTGGGAAGGTTTTTAATATTTCCCCCTTTTATAGATAAGGAAACTGAATACCAGAGAGATTAAATTATTTGCTTACCTATTGATTAAGAGAAAAAAGAAAATTTGATGGAGAGAAGAAAATATTGTGAAAAGAGAGATCAAAATTAAATTTCTTCATCTTTTGGCATAGCCTTTGTAGTGAAAACTTCAAGTTTATATCTCTTCTTGCAATTAAATCCTCCTCCTAGATTTCTTCCATCTCTTTTTATTGTAAGAAAAAATTGATTTTGAATGTGGGATAAAATATTATAATCTCAAGATTAATCAGACAAAAAGGTTAACTCCCTCATCTATCACCTGTCTGTGCAAAAAGTTTATATGCAATGGAAAATCTAATCAGAATCAACATGATCTCTCCCTTGAAATGCCATCCAGGTTTTTTTTAAGACAGCCTTCTCAGTACTCCATGTTTACATTGGAATGTCCTTAGAAGGCTCTGTCAATAACTAAATTATAGGATAAAACCCCTGAAGTCTGTTCAAATGGCAAGGGAAAAAGAATAGGGAGAAGCTTTTCAAATTTCATCTTTTTTCCTTGTGACTGATTGTCTCCTTTTCCTTCTGAGCATCATTGGTAACCACCTCAATCTCCAAATTTTTCTCCTTTTTTCTGTCCCCAAAAATCCCTCGACCTTCTCTGCTACCTTCTTGGCTACTAAAATCTCCACAATAATTGATGTGACCATCCCTTGAGGTCACTTGGCTTGACCTAGTCCAGAGTGACTTTGTTGCTGCCAATTTCCCCATCATCCATGGCTTCTTTTATAGCTTTTCCATCTTCTTTAAGTCCACAAACCTAGCCTTTTCATTGATCTCATCTCCCCTGTCAGTCACTAGTATGCTACCAATGAACCCACGAACAACAACTTTCAATGTTCCTTCTGTTTTGTCTTTTAAAGTTGTGTAGGTTGTGTAGGACTGACTCCTTGGGGCTGCATTTACTCTTTTCTGTCCTTTCAGCTGCAGCTAGGTGATCAAATTCTATGTTGTTACAAGAATCCAAAGTTTCTTTTGCTTCCTCCTTGGAGGTAAATTCAATGAATGTGTACCCCTTTGGCTGGCTTTGGTCATTCTGCAGCAGGCTGATGGACCCAACTTTATCAAACCCTTCCTGCAGACTCTCCTCAGAGGCACAATAGGTAAGGTTGTTCAGCATCAGTGTCTAGGAGTCTGATAGCTTGCTGTTCTTCCCACTACAGGAGTTGTTCTTCCTGCCTCTCAACTTTTCTCCCCTATATAGTCCAGAATGAATGCCAGACCATGATCTCATTCCCTTTTCCTCTTTCAAGCCCTTGCCTACATCTGCTTCTGTCTTAAATTCAATGTAGACAATTTCTGGATGTAGACAAGTCTGGACTTGATAGCATCTTCACACTTCCTTGAGCTCTTTCCAAAGTAATTTATACAGTAAATTCTTGATGAAGAGCCTCCTTGTGTCTAGAGCTTTCCGGTTCTCTTTTGCTTTTTCCAGATTAATTTTGGAGTCAAACACTTTGGAGCCACTAAATTCTAGAGAATATTCCATTCATTAGGGAGTGGTTGAACAAAATGAAGCATATGAATATGATGGAAAATTATTGTGGTAGAAGTAATTATGAAGGGGGTAGGAAAGAACAACCAAGGAAGACATAGGAACGGATGCAAAGTGAGAAGAACCAAAAGAACAATTAAACCACTAACGACAAGACTGCAAAGATAACCGACAACATCACCCATCAATACAGTATAATAAAATTCTAAAGGATTCATGCTACATTGTTATCTACCTCAAGAAAGAGATACAGAAAGAGTGAAATTTAATTAAAAATGAGAAGATATATTTGGAAGGACATTATCTCCATCGATCATACCAAACAATGTTACTTCCAATCATCCTTTCATTTCCAACAGAATTAATTTGTCACCACTAAATACTTTAACTTGAAAATTTTGAAAATAGTGTCTAATGTCAGGACAACATTGAGTTAATTTATCTGAATCTTGGCATGTTGCATATGAATCCTTCTTTTTATTCTTCCCATAGAGCTAAACATCCAATTGCTTTTGCTTGCAGTGTTCATTAAGCTCACAATTGTATTTTGAAATGTCATCTAAATATTTAGAGTTGTAGAGCAACTGTCAGTGAGGAAAGCAAATATTTGTGGCCTGCAAGAGGTCACCACCATTACCAAGCATATATCATTTCACAGATTTGCTAGGTGAAGCATAAATTCTAGTCCAAAACAATTGGCTAAGAGGTCAGATACATTTTATTAAGCCAGAATCCCAAGATATCATACTGTCACATAAGACTATAGAGTTTTTAAAGCTAACATATAAGGAAAAGATAGACAATCTATCAATTTTGGGCTGAACTTTTTCTTATGAAAATAATTAATTTGACTTTTTTTATTTTCCTTAGCAGGATCAGTGACAATTATAATAAAGGAAAGCCAATGAGTCAGAATAGAATCATATGGGACATGCATATTTATAGTAATTAAATTTAGCACCTAAAGAATACAGGAAAATCTAAACCCTCAAATAAGAGATATACAAGGCAAATGACTTGCACTGACAGTTGCTCTACAACTCTAAGTGAAGAGTATAAATAGGAAGGAAGATACCATACATCATTCTAAAAGGCATATGATGCAAATATACATTATGTCAACTCCATCCATGTGGAAAAAGAAGTAGGCCCAAGGAGCGGCTATTAATTTTCTCTTAAACATATTGAAGAAAGGTAGCATTTTTTGCTGGAATATGGAAGAAAAGAATGGAGATAAAGGAAGTTTTTTTTTAAATTTTTTATGTATAACTAAATATTTTACACATATTAACCAATTATTGAATTTTAAAGGACACTGCTTCTCTAACATTGCAAGTTCTATTGGTAATTAGTAAGTCTTCTAAAGCTCACTCATAGAATATGGAACCATTTTCCTCCTAACAGCAACATTTCTGTGGGCTCTTTTAGAAATATGTTAAACAAATGAATAGAGGTGGAGTCAAGATGGAGGCATAGAGGCAGCAAAAGTTGAGACCTTTGAAAACCCTTCCTCACCAATTAAAAAACAAATGCTCCTAGGGGACTGAAAATGAAATCTAACAACAGGACAGAGCTAAGGAACCCACCTGCTGGACTCAACTTAAAAGGTACACCCCCCAAAAAGCCTGATTTTGAAAACAGAGAATACTCAGGTTTGAGGGGAAAGAAGAATAAATGGGTCCCACGACCCATCCCCGAACTACAATGCTGAGCCTCCAGCAGTGTCTAGAATCTCTCAGCTTGCAAAGGTGCTAGACTACAGGGAGTACCTTGCAGGCAAAGCTGTGCCTGGCTCAGGTCCTTGATCATAGGCTACAGGGAGGCAACTGGAGGAGAAACTCAAAGAAAGCAGCCTAATTACAGCTGAGATACTCCATATTGCCCTGCCCTTTCCTGAGGTTTTGGCCTCAGGGCATATCCAGCTCTGCAAGTTCAATTCTGCTGGGCTAAATCCTATCAAGCCCTCAGAGGGCAGGGAACCTCAAGCTCCAACACCCTTCCCCCACACACTGAGCCTTGCTAAACTACCAGGGTGAAGGTTGACAGAAAAGCCTAAACCTACAGATCTAGCATGCAATGAGAGGAACAAGATTACAGGCAACTACAGGGGGGAAAGAAGGGGTAAATATGAGCAAACAGAAGAAAAAGAAAAAAGAAATTACAATAAACAGCTTCTATCCAGGCAATTGACAAAGAGCAAATGTAACAGACAAGAATAATGGAACACAAGCAAAAACACAGAAACTTCAGTGAAATGGAGACAGGCTTTGGAAAAACTCAAAATACAACTCAAAACACAATTAAGAGAGGCTGGAGACAACTGGGAAAAGAACTTAAAAAGCAAGATGTCTTCTGGAAACAGAAAATAGTGTCTGTAAGCCAAAATTAATCAGCATGAAAATGAGGCAAAGAGATGAAATATGATCTTCAAAGAAAATCAGACCAGAAGGAGAAAGATGATCAAAAAGTCAGGGATGAAATTCAGTCTTTAAAAACCAGAATAGAACAATTGGAAGGAAGCAACTTCAAAAGGATTCAGGAAACTATAAAAGAGAATCTAAAGAATGAAAAAATAGAGGAAAATATGAAACACCTCATTCAGAAAACATACATGAGATTTAGAAGTCATTCCAGGAGAGACCACTTAAGAATCATTAGTCTAATGGAAGACAATGACAAAATAAAATTCCAATACACCATCCTACAGGAAATTATCCAAGAAAACTGCCCTGACTTTCTATAACAAGAGGGAAAACTGGAGATTGAAAGGATCTACAGATTGCCTCCTGTACTTAATCCCCAACTGACAAACCCAGGAATGTTATAGCCAAATTCAAGAACTACCAGACCAAGGAAAAAATATTAGAAACTGCTAAGAAGTCATTCAGATACCATGGAATTATAGTGAGGATAACATAGGATCTGGAAGCATCTACACTGAAGTACTGAAAGGCATGGAATATGATATCCCAGAATGCAAGGGAACTAGGGTTACAACCAAGAATCAACTATGCAGCAAAACTGACTATACTCTTACAGGGGAAAGTAGGATCATTTAATAAAACAGAAGAATTCCAAGCTTTCATAATGAAAAGACCAGATCTGAACAGAAAACTTGATGCCCAAACACAGAACTCAAGAGAATCATCAAAAGGTCCATATTGTCCCACCCCATCCTTAGGTTTTGGCCTCAGAGTACATCCAGCTCTGCAAGTTCAACTCTGTTGGGCTCAATCCTAAACCCACTTAATTAAGAATTAAGAAAAGGGGGGGAGACAAAACAAACAAACAAAAATTTTTTTAAGGGATCCAATAAGTTAAAAAGATATGTATCCCTACAAGAAAAGAGGATATTGGTAACTCTTAAAAATTGTTATTATCACCTGGGGAGCTAGAAAAATTATACTTAGAGGAAATAGTGACAAAGTGTACAAGATGAAATGCCAAGACATAAATATGTATAAAGATATATGTATGCATAAATATATATGTATGGGGTGTAGGAGGTGCTCAGGGAGGAGTAGTATCTCTGGTATGGAGGGCTTGTCATGCCCTCCTATGGGAGTTCTCCAACCTCTGACCCTCACCTGACACCCAGCTCTCACTTGTGGCTCCCAGTAGCTGCTAGAATGCGGCAGTGGCCACACCCTGGGCAAAGGCTTCGACAGGCCGGCTAAACCTTGTGAGGGTAGCCATCGGGTCGTAGACCCCTGGTGAACTAAGGCTTTGCTCACCCAGCATGTGAAGACTGCTTCGGCCGAACAGATGGAAGAAACCAATAAGAAGGTTCAACAGCTGAGAAGGCAACACAGCAAAGCACTGTGGAGTGCTTAGGGCATGTTGGAGCACAAAAGAGAATATGACCATCCAATGCATCTGAAGAAGTCTCCAAGTGCCATGATTTTTTGTGCCAATGGACCCAGGCTTTCAATGCCAAGAGAGTGGGACTGTCTCTGTGCATCGACTTTTCCACTTAAATCTCCTTCACACACAAGTGTTTTTGTGCACACTTATCTACATCACAGATGAAAGCACACAAAGACAATCGTCATCCTTGGTTACCGAAAGACTACTACTCTATATATAACTAGACTTTTTTTTTTAAAGAGTTTAATACTAAGAAAAATGGGAAAAGAAATGTAATGGGGTAAATTTATATGTCACAAAGAGGCACATGGCAGGGCAAGGGGAGATCATCAATACACTGAATGGATAAAGAGGTTGGAGATAGGGAATACTCAATTCTTACGTGCATTGAAGTTGATTCGAAGAGGGAAGAACAATCAAATACATTGCAGCAAAGAATTGATTTGCACCCTATAGAAAAGGAGAAGGGGCCTTCCGGGTAATCATGGCTGCAATCTAGACGCCACACGCTTCCTCTCCCCGGCACCGAACGAAATAGACTACATCAAAGGAGCATAAAATCACCTTTGGAGGAACAGAAGGACTCCCCAGTACCCCACAGAGGCAAAGGTACGTGGGGCTTGAACATTTCCACACTAAAATAAGAAGGAAAAGCTTGCACAGAAAAGTGAACTGAGCCGCCCTCCCCCCACCCCACCTCCCCTACTAAAGCAGAGTGAGCTACCTGAGCGCTCACCGGGACAAAGAACTAAATCAATTGTACAAAAAATCAAGCCATTCTCCAATTGACAAATGGGCAAGGGACATGAACAGGCAATTCTCAGCCAAAGAAATCAAAACTATTAATAAGCATATGAAAAAGTGCTCTACATCTCTTATAATCAGAGAGATGCAAATCAAAACAACTCTGAGGTATCATCTCACACCTAGCAGATTGGCTAACATGACAGCTATGCAAAGTAATGAATGCTGGAGGGGATGTGGCAAAGTAGGGACATTAATTCATTGCTGGTGGAGTTGTGAATTGATCCAACCATTCTGGAGGGCAATTTGGAACTATGTCCAAAGGGCGATAAAAGACTGTCTGCCCTTTGATCCAGCCATAGCACTGCTGGGCTTGTACCCCAAAGAGATAATGGACAAAAAGACTTGTACAAGAATATTCATAGCTGCGCTCTTTGTGGTGGCCAAAAATTGGAAAATGAGGGGATGCCCTTCAATTGGGGAATGGCTGAACAAATTGTGGTATATGTTGGTGATGGAATACTATTGTGCTAAAAGGAATAATAAAGTGGAGGAATTCCATGGAGACTGGAACAACCTCCACGAAGTGATGCAGAGCGAAAGGAGCAGAACCAGGAAAACATTATACACAGAGACTGATACATTGTGGTACAATCGAAGGTGATGGACTTCTCCATTAGTATCAATGCAATTTTCCTGAACAATCTGCAGGGATCTAAAAAAAATACTACCCACAAGCAGAGGATAAACTGTGGGAGTAAAAACACCGCTGAAAAGCAACTGCTTGACTACAGGGTTGGAGGAGATAAGACTGAGGAGAAACTCTAAATGAACACTATAATGCAAACTCCAACAACAGGGAAATGGGTTCGAGTCAAGAACACATGTGATAAGCAGTGGAATCATGCATCGGCTATGGGAGAGGGAAAGGCGGGGGGGGGGAAGGGGAGGGGAGGAAAAGAAAACGATCTTTGTTTCCAGTGAATAATGTATGAAAACGACCAAATAAAATAATATTTTAAAAAAAAGAAAAGAAAAGGAGAAGGGTAACACAGACTGGTGGGGAGGGAAGCAATACAAGGGAGGGCAATGGAGGGGGGTAGTTTAAAAAGACTGTAAGGAAAATAAGAGGGGAATAAGAAGGGAGGGGGAGATAGAAAGGAAAGTAAAATACAGGTGGGAACTAGGGTGACTGATTAAAAAAACACTGGCATAGAAGGAAATAATGAAAGAAGAATGGGCAGGACTAGGAGATGAAATCAAAATGCTAGGAAATACACAACTGGTAACCATAACTCTAAATGTGAATGGAATGAACTCACCAAAAAAACCACAAGTGAATACCAGAGTGGATTAGAAACCAAAACTCTACCATATGCTCTCTACAAGTAACACACATGAGGAAAGTAAACACACATAGGGTAAAAGTGAAAGGATGGCAGCAAATCTACTGGTCTTCAAGGGAGAAAAAGAAGGCAGAATTTGCAAACATGATATCTGACAAAGCCAAAGTAAAAATAAATCTAGTCAAAAGAGATAGAGAAGGTAATTATATCCTAATAAAAAGCAGTATAGACAATGAGGAAATATCAGTACTGAACATGTATGCACCAAATGGTATAGCATCCAAATTTTTAAAGGAGAAACTAGTGGAGCTCAAGGATGCAATACATAGCAAAACTATACTGGTGGGAGACCTGAACCTTCCTCTATCAGAACTAGATCAACCAAACCAATAAATAAATAAGAAAGAGGTAAGAGAAGTGAATTAAATCTTAGAAAAATTAGAGTTAGTAGATATGTGGGGAAAAATAAATAGGGACAAAAAGTAATACACCTTCTTTTTAGCAGCACATGGTACATTCACAAATATTGACCATGTACTAGATCATAAGAACATTGCAAACAAGTTCAAAAGAGCAGAAATAATAAATGCAACCTTCTCATATAACAATGAAATAAAAATAATAATTAGTAAAGGGTACATGGAGAGGCAAAAGAAAAATTAATTAGAAATTAAACAATATAATTCTCCAAAATCAGTTAAAGAATAAATCAGAGAAACAATTAATAATTTCATTGAAGAAAATGACAATTATGAGACATCCTTTCAAAATCTATGGGATGAAACCAAATCAGTACTTAGGGGGTAATTTATATCCTTGAAATCATATATTAACAAATTGTGGAGGGCAGAGGTCAATGAATTGGACTTACAATTAAAAAAAACTAGAAAGTAAACAAATAAAAAATCATCAAATGAAAACTAAATTAGAGATCCTAAAAATGGAAGGAGGGATTAATAAAATTGAATGTCAAAGAACTATTGATTTAATAAATAAGGCTAGAATCTGGTACTTTGAAAAAACAAACAAAATACACAAAGTACTGGTCAATTTAATTAAAAAAAGGAAAGAAGAAAACCAAATTGACAGTATCCGAGATGAAAAGGGAGACCTCACCTCTAATGAAGAGGAAATTAAGGCAATTATTAAAAACTATTATGCCTAATTATATGGCAATAAATATGAAAATCTAGTTGATATAAATGACTATATAAAAATATAAATCACCTAGATAAACAGAGGAAGAAATATAATACCCAAATAATCCATATCATGAAAAGGAATTGAATAAGACATCAAAGAACTCCCTAAAAAAAAATCCCCAGGACCAAATGGATTCACAAATGAATTCTATCAAACATTCAAAGAATAACTAATTCCAATATTATACAAACTATTTGATTGAATAAGCAAAGAAGGAGTTCTACCAATTCCATTTTATGACACAAATATGGTACTGATTCCAAAGCCAGGCAAGTCAAAACGAGAGAAAGAAAACTACTGACCAATCTCCTTAATGAACATGGATGCAAAAATCTTAAATAGAATACTAACAAAAAGATTCCAGCAAGTGATCACAAGGGTTATCCATTATGACTAGGACTTATACCAGGAATGCAAGGATGGTTCAAGATTAGGAAAATTGTCCATGTATTTGACCATATTAACAAGCAAAACAACAAAAATAACATGATTGTTTCAATAGATGCAGAAAAACCCCTTGACAAAATACAACAATAATTTCTATTGAAAACACTAGAAAGCATAGGAATAGAAGGGTCTTTCATAAAAAATAATAAACAGTATATATCTAAAACCATCAGCAAACATCATCTGCAAAGGGGATAAACTAGAAACCTTTACAATAAGATCAGGAGTGAAACAAGGATGCCCATTTTCACCTCTATTATTTAATATTGTATTATAAACACTAGCAGTAGCAATTAGAGAAGAAAAAGAAAGTGAAGTTATTAAAATTGGCAATGAGGAGACCAAGCAATCACTCTTTGCAGATGATATGATGGTCTACTTAAAGAATCCTAGAGAACCAACTGAAAAACAGGTAGAAATAATCGACAACATTAACAAAGTTGCAGGATACAAAATAAACCCAAATAAGTAATCAACATTTCTATATACCTCTAACACATCTCATCAGCAAGAATTAGAAAGGGAAATTCCATTTAAAATCACCCTAGACAATATAAAATACTTAGGAATCTATCTACCAAGACAAAAACAGGAACTATATGAACACAACTACAAAACACTCTCCACACAATTAAAACTAGATCAAAACAATTGGAAAAATATAAATTTCTCATGGATAGGATGAGTTAATATAATAATAATGACAATTGTACCCAAAATTAATTTAATTATTTAGTGCAATACCCATTGAACTACCAAATTTTTTTTCCTGAAATAGAAAAAAAACATAACAAAGTTTATTTGGAATAACAAAATATCAAGGATATTCAGGGAAATGATGAAAAAAAAATGTGAAGGAAGGTGGCCCTGCAGTCCCAGATCTCAAACTGTACTATAAAGCAGTGGTCATTAAAAAAATTATGGTACTGGCTAAGAGATAGAATGGAGGATCAGTGGAATAGACTTGGGGTAAGTGACCTCAGCAAGACTGTCTATGATAAGACCAAAGATCCCAGCTTTTGGGACCAAAATCCATTATTTCAAAAAAAAATGCTAGGAAAATTGGAAGACAGTATGGGAAAGATTAGGTTTTGAACAACATCCCATACTGTACACCAAGATAAACTTAGAATGGTTGAATTACTTGACCATACAGAAGGAAAGTATAAGGAGATTAGGTGAACACAGAATAGTATATATGTCAGATATTTGGGAAAGGAAAGATTTTAAGACCCAGCAATAGTTAGAAAAAAATCACAAAATGAAAAAAAATAATTTTTAATACATTAAATTAAAAAGGTTTTGTACAAACAAAGCCAATGCAACCAAAATTAGAAGGGAAGCAACAAACTGGGGAAAATATTCATAACAAATACCTCTGACAAAGGTCTAATTGCTCAAATTTATAATGACTTAGATAAATTGTACAAAAATCAAGCCATTCTCCAATTGATAAATGAGCAAGGGACATGAATAGATACTTTTCAGATGAAGAAACCAAAACTATTAATAAGCACATGAAAACAGTATTTTAAATCTCTTATAATCAGAGATATTCAAATCAAAAGAACTCTGAAGTATCACCTCTAACCTACCAGATTGGCTAACATGACAATAAAGGAAAGTAATGAATGCTGAAGGGGATGTGGCAAACTCCACTGCTGGTGGAATTGTGAATTGAAGCAACCACTCTGGAGGGCAATTTGGAACTATGCAGAAAGGGTGCTAAAAGACTGTCTTCCCTTTGATCCAGCAATGGCACTGCTGGGCTTATACCCCAATGAGATAATAAGGAAAAAGACTTGTACAAGAATATCCATAGCTGTGCTCTTTGTGGTAGCAAAAATTGGAAAATGAGGGGATGTCCTCCAATTGGGGAATGGCTGAACAAATTGTGGTATATGTTAGTGATGGAATACTATTGTGCTAAAAGGAATAATAAAGTGGAGGAATTCCATGGAGACTGGAACAACCTCCACGAAGTGATGCAGAGTGAGAGGAGCATAACCAGGAGAAAATTATACACAGAGACTGATACACTGTGAAACAATCAAATGTAATGGACTTCTCCATTAGTGGCACTGCAATGATCCAGAACAACTCAAAGGGATCTATGAGAAAGAACACTATCCACATCCAGAGGAAAAAATTGTGGGAGTAGAAACACAGAAAAAAAAACCAACTGCTTGATTACATGGGTAAAGGGGAATATGATTGGGAATGTAGACTCTAAATTATCATCCTAGTGCAAATATCAACAATATGGAAATAGGTTCTGATTAAGGACACATGTAAAACTCAGTGTAATTGCATGTCAGCTACAGAAAGGGGTGGGGATAGGGGAGGGAGGGAAAGAATATGATTGATCTTTGTAACCAAGAAAGAATATTCTAAAATTAATAAATAATTTTTTCAAAAAACAAC
Organism: Monodelphis domestica; assembly: GCF_027887165.1. Classification (NCBI taxonomy): domain Eukaryota; kingdom Metazoa; phylum Chordata; class Mammalia; order Didelphimorphia; family Didelphidae; genus Monodelphis; species Monodelphis domestica. The sequence continues at coordinate 249,176,806 of NC_077229.1, forward strand.
AAAAAACAAATGCACACCATTCCTAAGACTACAGTTACCACTGAGAGAATGTTTTTTTTTTAGTTTTTGAATCAGTGACATTTAATTATATAATGGACATATTTGTTTATAACTGGTATTAATTGTTTTTTTTTCTTTTTTTCTAATTCTCACACAATGACACAATAACAACTGAGCTTAACTTAGACTGATAAAGGCAGTAAAAGATGCTATGTTATATATTTATTTGGTTGTGGGTCATAATTATATCCTTTTTTAACATTAAAAAATATATAACAAATTGGCTCAGGAAGAGAATAAGAACCAGAACGACTAGGAATATAGAAACCTATCTTACTCTATAGAGAAAAGGGATGAAAATAAGAAGGCTGATGTGGAGAAGAGACTAATATAAGGGAGGGGGAATTGGTGTGAGTGATTAAAAACAAAACACTTGTGTGAAGGGACAGTGAAAAGAGAAAGTGCACTACAATGGGAGAAAATAAAATACAGGGGAAAGTACAAATGCTAATCATAACTGTGAATGTAAATGGGATGAAGTCACTCCACAATAGTAGTAGATATCAGAGTGCATTAAAACTCAGAATTCTAAAATATGTTGTTTACCAGAAACACATTTGTGGCAAGTATATACACACAGTAAAGGTAAGGGAATGGAGCAGAATCTATTGAACTTCAGTTACACTAAAAAGAACAGGAGTAGCAAACATGATCTCAGAAAAAGCTAAAGCAAAAAGAGATCTGATTAAAAGGGTAAAGAAAGGTAATTGTATCTTGATAAAAGGTATCTTGATAAAAATATCAATACTTATCATATATGCACCAGTTGGTATAATCTACAAAATTTTAATGGAAAAATTAAATGATGTTCAGGAGGAAATAATCAAGGTATTATATTGGGATACTTCAATTTTCTCATCTTATAGCTAGGTAAATCTTACCAAAAAATAAACAATAAAGAAGTAAAGGAAGGTAATGAAATTTTAGAAAAGTTAAACTTAATACATCTCTGGAGGAAAATGAATGGGCATAAAAAAGTAATAAATCTTTTCTCAGCAGCATATGTTTAAATACACAAAAACTGACCCTTGTGCTAGTACATAAAAGCTTCACAACCAAATGCAGAAAAGCAGGAAAAATAAATGCATCCTTTTCAGATATCAATAAGAGTTCATAGGAAAACAAATACAAAGTAATTGGAAACTAAATACACTAATTCTAAAAAGGGGGTGGTTCAAAAATAAATTGTAAAAATAATCAATGATTACATTAAAGAAAATAAGAGTGAGGAAACAAAATATAAAAATTTACGTGATACAGCCAAAAGCGGTACTTAGGGAAAAGTTTATATCTCTGAATGCTTATAAAAATAAAAGAGGGAAAAAACAGATCAGTAAATGGGGCATACAATTTAAAAAATGGAAAATTAATGAATTAAAAATTCCCAATTAAAGACTAAATTGGAAATTCTAAAAATCTAAGGAGAAATTAATAAAATTGAAAGTAAGAGAACTATTGAAATAATAAAGAAGACTAGGAGTTGATTTTATGGGGGAGTGGTAAAGCAAACTAAGTATAACATTGGTTAATCCATTTAAAAAGTAATGAAAATCATATTAACAATATCAAAAATAAAAAGAATGAATTCATAGCCAGTGAAAAGGAAATTTAAAGCAATCATTATAAGCTATTTTGTCCAATTATGTCACAATAGATCCGATAATCTACATGAAATGGATGAACATTTAAAAAAATATAAAATTGCATAAATTAACAATATAGGAAAGGGAATTCTTAAATAACCCCATCTCTGAAAAAGAAATTGAACAAGCCATTAATAAACTCCCTAAGAAAAATTCCCTTGTACCAGATGTATTCAGAAGTGAATTATATTAAATATTTATAGAAAAACTAATCCAAATATTGTATAAACTATTTGGCAAAATAGGCAAAGGACTCTGACCAAATTCTTATTATGGCACTAATATGATGCTGCTATCTAAACCGGGAAGATCAAAAACAGAGAAAGAAAATTAAAGAAAAATTTCCTTAATGAATATAGATGTGAACATCTTAAATGAAATATTAGCAATTAGACTACAGCAATATATTAAAAGGATTATTCATTGTGAACAGGTGGTATTAATACCAGAAATGGAAGGCTGATTTAGTATTAGTAAAACTATCAGCATAATTGATGATGTTGATAGTTAATCTAATAGAAATCATGTAAGTGTCTCAATAGATGCAGAAAAAGGCCTTTAACAAAATATAGCACCTATTCTTAGGAACATTAGCAAGCCCTGAATAAATGATAAATGGGACTCTCCTAAAAATAAATAGTGTATATCTAGAACCATTAGCAAGTATTATCTTCAAAGGGGATACATTAGAATTCTTCCAAATATGATCAGGGGTAAAGCAAGGATGCCCATTATCACCACTATTATTTAATATTGTACTAGAAATTTTAGCTTTATTAATAAGAGAAGAAAAAGAAATTTGAAGAGTTGAAGAGAAGAAACTAAACTTTTACTATTTGCAGATGATATGATGGTGTATGTGGAGAATCCTAGAGAAGTCAATAACAAGCAAGTTGAAATAACTAATAACTTCATCAAAATTTAAGGATACAAATTATACCCACATAAATATTCAGCAGATAAAGAGAAATTCCCTTTAAAATAACTCTTCAATATAATCAGGCATCTATTTGTCAAGACAAACACAATAATTATATGAACACAGTTACAAAATATTTTTCACACAAATGAAGTCATACCTAAATAATTGTAATACTTTATGGGTAGGCTGGGATAATCTAATAAAAATGTCAATTGTATCTAATTTAATTTACTTACTTGGTGCCATACCAATCAAACTACCAAACATATTGTATAGAACTAGAAAAATAATAACAAAATTCATCTAGAAGAAAAAAGGTTAAGAATAATAAAGGGATTAATGAAGAAAATGTGAAGGAATGTGGCTTAGCAGTACAAAATCTCAATGTGTACTATAAAGTAGGAGTCATCAAAACAATCTGGAACTGACCAAAAAACAGAATGGTGGATCAATGGAATAGATTAGGAGTAAATAATCTTAGCAATCTAGTGTTTGATAAACCTAAAGAGCTCAGCTTTGGGGATAAGAACTCACTCTTTGACAAAAATAGCTGGGAAAACTAGAAATCAATATTGCAGAAACTAGATCAAAATCTCATACCCTATGCCAAGATAAAGTCAAAATGGGTATATGATTTAGACATAAAGGGTGATATTAAAATAAATTAGGAGAACATAGAATAATTTATTAGTCAGATTTAAGACATGGAGAATTTATAAAAAAGAGAAAGAATATAAGATATGCAATGAATAATTTTGTGTATATTAAATTAAAATAATTTGTACAAACAAACCAAAGTAACCAAGGTTAGAAAGGAAGTAACAGACTGAAGGGGAAGATTATAACACATTTCTCTGAAAAAAGTCTTGCTTCTAAAATATTTAAAGAACTAAATCAAATTCATAAGAATACAAGTAATTCCCCAACTGACATAGTCAAAGGATATTAATAAGGAGTTTCCAGATGAAGTCATACCTATTAATAATCATATGATAAAAGGTCCTACAACCCTCTTGATCAAAGAAATGCAAATTAAAACAACCCTGAGGTATCATCTCACCCCATCTGATTAGCCAATATGACAATAAAGGAAAGTGATAAATGTTGGAGGAAATGGAGCAAAATTGAGACATAAATGCTTTTTTGGTTGAACTATGAACTGATCCAAACATTGCAGAGGGCAAATTGGAACTATGTCCAAAGAGCATATTTGTACCTTTTCAATAAGTATGTCTGTATCCAAAAGTCTGTATTTCAAAGTATTAAAAAAAAGGGGGAAAGTACATACTTGTACAGAAATATTTATAGATGCTCTTTTTGTAGAGGCCAAGAAGTGGAAACTCAAGCTATGCCTATTGACTGGGAAATTGATGAGCAAGTTCTGGCCTGTGATTTTGATGGAATACTATTTTGCTATAAGAAATAATGAACAGGATCATTTTAGGAAGAGCTGGAAAGACCTACATGAATTGACTCAGAATGAAATAAGCAGAACAAAGAGAAGATTTTACGTTTTTGTGGAATGACAAACTATAGATGATTATAGATGGACTTAGCTACTCTCAGCAGTAAAATGACAAAGAATGCTATCTACCTCCAGAGAAAGAACTGTTGAATTTGGAATTCAGATAAAAATATATGATTTTTTGCTTTAGTTTATTTTGGTTTTTATTTTGAGATATTGGTTTATATCATTATTCTTTTACAAAAACTTAACAACATGAAAATGTTTTGCATGATAATACATGAACAACGCAGATCAAATTGCCAGCTCTTAAAAAAGGAAAGAGAGGAGAGGGAAGAAGACATCATATAACTTTGGGAAACTTATGTGAAAATTTGTTATCACATGTAATTGGTAAAATGAATAATTAAAAAGGAAAACAAAATCTGTCAAAGGACTTTCTAAAATACACTGAAGAATAATATCTGCTTGGTTGGTTTTCTAAATATAATTATTATTATATGTCAAAGTTTGGAACTATTTTCATAATGATTAATTTAGAAGAATTCTGTTTTGTTTCAATCCAGTAGTTTATATGGAAATGTGTGTGTGAATATGCTCCATATATAATATTAACTTCTTGACATCCTTTGCATTATTCAAGATTCAACTCCAATTCTACCTTCTATAAGAGGCCAAATTTAATAGCATCTACATCCAAGACTTGTGGGGATAAGATTAAATAATATTTGTAAATGCACTATAAAATGATTCTTTACAAATACTATCATTAGCATTGTTAGCATTAGTAGTAGTAGTAGTATTACTGAAAGGGCAAAGGAAATTAAAGGAAACAAAAAGGTTGTTATGGGGAAAATTCAACTAGAACACTTTAAAATACCAAAAATCTGTATATTCTCCTTGTATTTCCAGCATCAGCTCTACTTTGTGATATGTTTAAGTGGAAATTTCTACCTTTGAACAACATTACCTTTTGATTATTCCAGCATCCTTTCCCCTTCATTTAAGTGGGTCTTTAAGTTATTGTTTATAAGTTTCTAGAACTCCTCCCTCTCTCGACCTTCTCTTGAGACTACGGCTTTAATTAGATAGCTTTTTTTAACTCTAAATTTTCTTTTAGTTATTTCAATAAATCTTATAAATATAATACTTGAGTTACTGTATATTAATTTTAATGTTCACAGTTACAAGCCTTTTTACTAACATGTACAATGGAATGATAATAAGTAAACCAAGATGAGTTAGGGTGGAAAGTACACTTAATTTGTAGACAAAAGAGTTTTGAGTTCTTTTCTCAACTTCTACCTTTACTAACAATGTGGCTCTTACTTTTGTGAAAGGAAATAGGCTGAAATTTGAAAAATAAAATGTAAAAAAAGGGAAAGGAGAAAATTAAAAGAGGGAAAGGAGAGGGGAACAAGAGAAGTTTACTTCTTCCAAGAATCTTGGTGTCTCTAAAATTAAAGTTTTAAAAGGAAAAATAAATTGAAGCAACTCTACCCTTTCCCCCTTTCTAGATATATTTTTTCTAAGTTAATTTATTTGATATTCATGTATGATAAGACAAGAATGAAAATATACAGTTAATATCCTCTTAGATAGATTCTATACAACTATGGTGAATCTGAAGGAAAAAGAAACAAACAGAAATGTGAAAGAGGTTGATTAAATTTGAAATTGAATAAGTGTTTCAGAAAGTTCATAACTTTTAGAGCAGGCAATCATCTGAGAAGACCACTCACTTTACAAATGAGAAAACTGGACAAACTTCCAATCAAGATGGCGGCTTAGAGAAATCTAAAGTTCAGGTCTCCAGAAAGCCTTCCCTACCGAACTCAAACTATATGCACGAAGGGCACCGAAATTCAAAACTAACAACAGCATAGACCCTGGGAATCCTCCTCCTGGACCTGAATCAAAAAATATGGCCCCCCCAAAAGCCAGAACCCGAGATCACTGGGACCTAAGGGGTAGGCAGAAGGAAGGTCTCAGGACCCATCCCCCCCACCCAGAGCACTGAGTCCAAGGCAGCAGATGGAATCTCAGAGGGTCAGGGCCTGCTATTCTGAAGACTGCTTCCTGAAAACAACCTGACTCAGATGAGGGGGCACCCAATACATACAGCAGGGAAACAGAGAGAGATGACGGGGGACCTTGTAACCCCCTGGCTGGATCCTTCCATCCAAGTCTCATGGAAGATCCCTGCCTCAGGGCATACTCAGTTCACCCCAGGGAAACCTAATCCTCTCAGGAGCCCTCAGAGCTCTGGGAAGCTGAAGCCCCTCCCCCCTCAGAGTGCTGGCTCTTCTGGTTGGGTAAGGCACAGAAACAAACACCCCACAGAAAGGGCCAAGCCAGGCTCAGAGCATGGAAGTAAGGCAACTGAGAACCATCTGGAGGGAACTGAGGACGGCAATAACACCGAAACACCAGCAATTCCTGGCATCCCCAGGAAGACAGAACAACAACTGCATAGAATGGACAATCTGCCTGGGGCTAAAACCTCTGAACACCAGACAGAGATAAGAAAAGCTAGTCCTCCCCACTCAAATAGAGAAGCACAAAAGCCCCCAAATTCCAAGAAAAACAAGAAGAAGGGGGAGACTTTGGACACATTTTATGAAGAAAAAATACAAAATACAGAGGAAATAGAAGAGGAAACACAAGCAAATGCTCCAAAACCTTCCAAAGGAAATGGAAACTCTCCACAAACCCATGAAGAATTTGATTTGGAAAGGATCAAAAAGATGGAAGCCTTCTGGGAGGAAAAGTGGGAAATAATGCAAAAGAAATTCATACATCTACAAAACCAGTTTGAACAAAGTGAAAAGGAAAACCAGGCTTTAAAGGTCAGAATTAGGCAAATTGAAGACAACAAGCAAGAACTAATAAAGCAAAGCCAAAAGACCTAGAAATTAGAAGAGAACATAAAATATCTCACTGACAAGGTCATAAACTTGGAAAATAGAGGGAGATGAAACAATTTAAGAATAATTGGACTACCAGAAAAGTCAGAAATAAACAGCAAACTCGACATCATAATACAAGATATAATTAAAGAAAATTGCCCAGAGATCCTAGAACAAGAGGGCAATACAGGCATTGAAAGAGTTCAAAGAACACCCTCTACACTAAATCCACAAAAGACAACTCCCAGGAATGTAATTGCCAAATTCCAAAGCTTTCAAATAAAAGAAAAAATCTTACAAGAAGCCAGAAAAAGACAATTTAGATATAAACGAATGCCAATCAGGGTCACACAAGACCTTGCAAGTTCCACTCTGAAGGACAGTAAGGCATGGAACAATATTTTCAGAAAGGCAAGAGAGCTGGGCCTTCAACCAAGAATCAGCTATCCATCAAAAATGACTATAAACTTCCAAGGGAAAGTATGGGCATTCAACAAAATAGAAGATTTCCAGTTTTTGCAAAAAAAAAGACCAGAGCTCTGTGGAAAATTTGATATCGAAAAACAAAGAGCATGGAATACCTGAAAAGGTAAATATGAAGGAAAGGGAAAAGGAGAAAAATGTTATATTTTTCTTTTACTCAAACTCTCTTCTAAAAGGACTACATTTATATCAATAATATATTAACATGTGGGGAAATTTTAATGTGTAAATAGGGGGAAAAGAAAGATCAAATAGAATAAACTTTCTCAAACAAAGATTCACACGGGAAAGGGAGGGGAAGAAAACTCCTATAAGGAGGAGACAAAGAGAGTTTTTACTTAAACCTTACTCTCAGGGAAATCAACTCAGAGGGAAGAACATCCAGATTCATTGGGATCTTGAATTCTATCTTACCCAGCAAGGGAAAGGAGAAGGGGAAACCAAGGGAAGTAGGGAGGAGGGAACACAAAAAAGGGAGGGAAGAAGAGGGGGTAGGGGAGGGAACAAAAAGGGAGGGACTAGAAAGGGAAATATAACAAGGGAGGGGAAAAGGGGGACTGATTTAAAGTAAATCACTGGACTAAAAGGTAGAGCTAAAGAAGAAAGGTTAGAATTAGGGAAGGATATCAAAATGCCAGGGAGTCCACAAGTAACAGTCATAACTTTGAATGTGAATGGAATGAACTCACCCATAAAATATAGACGAATAGCAGAATGGATTAAAATCCAAAACCCTACCATATGTTGTCTTCAAGAAACACACATGAGGCGGGTAGACACCCACAAGGTCAGAATTAAAGGATGGAGTAAGACCTTCTGAGCCTCAACTGACAGAAAGAAGGCAGGAGTGGCAATCATGATATCTGATAAAGCCAAAGCAAAAATAGACCTTATCAACAGAGATAGGGAAGGTAATTATATTTTGTTAAAAGGGACTTTAGATAATGAGGAAATATCACTAATCAACATGTATGCACCAAATAATATAGCACCCAAATTTCTAATGGAGAAACTAGGAGAATTGAAGGAAGAAATAGAGAGTAAAACCATATCAGTGGGAGACTTAAACTAACCATTATCATTTAGATAAATCAAATCAAAAAATAAATAAGAAAGAGGTAAAAGAAGTGAATGAAATCTTAGAGAAATTAGAATTAATAGACATATGGAGAAAAATAAATAAGGATAAACAGAAATACACCTTCTTATCAGCACCACATGGCACATTCACAAAGATTGACCATACATTAGGTCACAGAAACATGGCACACAAATGCAGAAAACCAGAAATAATAAATGCAATCTTTTCAGATCACAAGGCAATAAAAATAATGATCAGTAATGGTACATGGAAAACCAAATCAAAAACTAATTGGAAATTAAACAATATGATACTCCAAAATTGTTTAGTTAGAGAAGAAATCATAGAAACAATTAATAATTTCATCGAGGAAAATGACAATGGTGAGACATTCTTTCAAACCTTTTGGGATGCAGCCAAAGTGGTAATCAGAGGTAAATTCATATCCCTGAGTACATATATTAACAAACTAGGGAGAGTAGAGATCAATCAATTGGAAATGAAAATTAAAAAAAAAAACTCAAAAGCAATCAAATTAAAACTCCCCAGCAGAAAAACAAACTAGAAATTCTAAAAATTAAGGGAGAAATTAATAAAATTGAAAGTGATAGCACTATTGATTTAATAAATAAGACAAGAAGCTGGTACTTTGAAAAAACAAAAAAAATAGACAAAGTACTGGTCAATCTAATTTAAAAAAGGAAGGAAGAAAAGCAAATTAACAGCATCAAAGATGAAAAGGGGGACATCACCTCCAATGAAGAGGAAATTAAGGCAATCATTAAAATTACTTTGCCCAATTAAATGGCAATAAACACAACAATTTAGGTGATATGGATGAATATATACAATAATGCAAACTGCCTAGACTAACAGAAGAAGAAATAGAAATCTTAAATAATCCCATATCAGAAAATGAAATCCAACAAGCCATCAAAGATCTTCCTAAGAAAAAATCCCCAGGGCCTGATGGATTCACCAGTGAATTCTATCAAACATTCAGAGAACAGTTAATCCCAATACTATACAAACTATTTGACATAATAAGCAAAGAGGGAGTTCTACCAAACTCCTTTTATGCAACAAACATTGTACTGATTCCAAAACCAGGCAGGTCAAAAACAGAGAAAGAAAACTATAGACCAATCTCCATAATGAATATAGATGCAAAAATCTTAAATAGGATACTAGCAAAAAGACTCCAGCAAGTGATCAGAAGGGTCATCCACCATAATCAAGTAGGATTTATACCAGGGATGCAGGGCTGGTTCAATATTAGGAAAACCATCCACATAATTGACCACATCAACAAGCAAACCAACAAGAACCACATGATTATCTCAATAGATGCAGAAAAAGCCTTTGATAAAATACAACACCCATTCCTATTAAAAACACTAGAAAGCATAGGAATAGAAGGGTCATTCCTAAAAATAATAAACAGTAGATATCTAAAACCATCAGCTAATATCATCTGCAATGGGGACTAATAGATGCATTCCCAATAAGATCAGAAGTGAAACAAGGATGCCCATTATCACCTCTACTAATTGACATTGTACTAGAAACACTAGCAGTAGCAATTAGAGAAGAAAAAGAAATTGAAGGCATCAAAATAGGCAAGGAGGAGACCAAGTTATCACTCTTTGCAGATGACAGGATGGTCTACTTAAAGAATCCTAGAAATTCAACCAAAAAGCTAATTGAAATAATCAACAACTTTAGCAAAGTTGCAGGATACAAAATAAACCCACATAAGTCATGAGCATTTCTATATATCTCCAACACAGCTCAGCAGCAAAAACTAGAAAGAGAAATCCCACTCAAAATCACCTTAGACAAAATAAAATACCTTGGAATCTATCTCCCTAGACAAACACAGGAACTATATGAATACAACTACAAAACACTCTCCACACAACTAAAACTAGACTTGAGCAATTGGAAAAACATTAACTGCTCATGGATAGGACGAGCCAATATAATAAAAATGACCATCCTACCCAAACTTATTCATCTATTTAGTGCCATACCCATTGAACTCCCAAAATATTTCTTTACTGATTTAGAAAAAAACATAACAAAGTTCATTTGGAATGACAAATGATCAAGGATATCCAGGGAAATAATGAAAAAAAAAACACAAATGATGGGGGCCTTGCAGTCCCAGACCTTAAACTATATTACAAAGCAGCAGTCATCAAAACAATTTGGTTCTGGCTAAGAGACAGAAAGGAGGATCAGTGGAATAGACTGGGGGCAAGGCACCTCAGCAAGACAGTATACGATAAACCCATAGATCCCAGCTTTTGGGACAAAAATCCACTATTCGATAAAAACTGCTGGGAAAATTGGAAGACAGTGAGGGAGAGATTAGGAATTGATCAACACCTCACACCCTAGATCAAGATAAATTCAAAATATGTGAATGACTTAAAAATAAAGAAGGAAACCATAAGTAGATTGGGTAAACACAAAATAGTATACATGTCAGACCTTTGGGAGGGGAAAGACTTTAAAACCAAGCAAGACATAGATGAATCACAAAATATAAAATAAATAATTTTGACTACATCAAATTAAAAAGCTTTTGTACAAACAAAACCAATGTAACTAAAATCAGAAGGGAAAAAATCCTTCATAGAAACCTCTGACAAATGTTTAATTACTCAAATTTATAAAGAGCTAAATCAATTTTACAAAAAACTAAGCCATTCTCCAATTGATAAATGGACAAGGGACATGGATACGCAGTTTTCAGATAATGAAATCAAAACTATTAATAAGCACATGAAGAAGTGTTCTAAATCTCTTATAATCAGAGAGATGCAAATCAAAACAACTCTGAGGTATCACGTCACACCTAGCAGATTGGCTAACATGATAGCAAAAGAAAGTAATGATTGCTGGAGGGGATGTGGCAAAGTAGGGACATTAATTCATTGCTGGTGGAGTTGTGAATTGATCCAACCATTCTGGAGGGCAATTTGGAACTATGCCCAAAGAGCGATAAAAGACTGTCTGCCCTTTGATCCAGTCATACCACTGCTGGGTTTGTACCCCAAAGAGAAAATAATGGAAAAGACTTGTACAAAAATATGTATAGCCACAGTCTTTGTGGTGACAAAAATTGGAAGATGAGGGGATGCCCATCAATTGGGGAATGGCTGAACAAATTGTGGTATATGTTGGTGATGGAAGACTATTGTGCAAAAAGGAATAATAAAGTAGAGAAATTCCATGGAGACTGGAACAACCTCCAGGAAGTGATGCAGAGTGAGAGGAGCAGAACCAGGAGAACATTGTACACAGAGACTAATACACTGTGGTATAATAAAACGTAATGGACTTCTCCATTAGTGGCAGTGTAATGTCCCTGAACAATCTGCAGGGATCTAGGAGAAAAAACACTATTCATAAGCAGAGGACAAACTGTGGGAGTAGAAACACCGATGAAAAGCAACTGCCTGACTACAGAGGTTGAGGGGAGATGACAGAGAAGAGACTCTAAAGGAACACTCTAATGCAAATATTAACAACATGGCAATGGGTTCAAATCAAGAACACATGTGGTACCCAGTATAATCACACATCGGCTATGGGGCATGGGGGGGGGGGAGGAAAAGAAAATGATCTTTGTCTTTAATGAATAATGCTTGGAAATGATCAAATAAAATATTATAAAAATTAAAAAAAGAACGAGCCACAAAATGTAAAATAAATAATTCTGACTACAAAAAGAAAAAAATGAGAAAACTGAAATTTGAGAAACTAAGAAACCTACTCTAAGTAAATGAGAAATAAGTATAGACAATTATTGATCTTTGTAAATTCACATTTCTCAAATACAACTTTAAATAAATAATTCTGAATGAAATCTGCATTATTAGAAAATGACTGTAAACTGTTTTTTGTTATTATTGTGTTTTCTTTTTCTCTCTCCACTTCTGCCCTTACATGCTCCTCTGCCTCCCAACCACCTCTGTCAAAATTAAGTAAATAAGAAATAAAATCAATCTAAGTAAAAGCAGAATTGATCCTTGAAAAGTCTGGCCCTTTGGCCACTGGATTAGGGGCTTTGTTTGAAGTCTTTCCTGAGAAAGAGACTTTTACCCCACTTTGCCCCACTGTGAATGGGTTGGATACCATTTGTCTATTCCTAGGTCTCATGAATCTACCTGCCCACACCCCTCACAATGCCACAACCTCCTGTTCTTAAGATTTAGCCAAGATTCCATATGGTTGGCCCTTCCCTCTCCATTCCATCTCCTGAGCCTACTCTTTCTCTCCACCTTTTCAGGGCCAACTTCTGGCCTCCCTCCCTTCCTCATATTCTATGTAACAAAGGACTTTAGTAGTGGTTTTTTTTTTTAAATATAAAACATGAAACCCAGTTTTATTTTAGGGAAGCCTTTAAAACTATTATGGATTTAAGTCTGAATGAAATGTATGTATGTTTCATTATATTATTCTATTATTCTTAAGACTTCTGAGGTGGCAGTTTAATTCTTAAAAACAATAAAATGGAAGCATAAGTACTTTTTTAAAATGTCAAATTATCATTATTTAAAAATCTCTTGAGGTAGAGTTCTACTGAAAGTTCCATTTACAGAAAGCAAAATCTGTCTATAGTCAATCTGAGATTCTGCTTGTCTGATTCCAAGCCCATTGCTCTTTACTTTTTGCTTCAGTTTGATATAGAAAACTTAACATTAGTTTCATAGTAGTAAAATTAAACAGTGACAATAATACACTGTATATATATTATTCCCTACTTTAAATAGAACCTAGATAACATAAGACTTTCAAATATTAGCATAATTAAAACAAACCCAGTTCGTTTTTGCTTATGCCACATGGTCAATCACTTAAGCCTTTCTTTTGACTTTCTGAGGGTATTGACACAACCTAATCCTCTATTCCTCTAAACCAAATATTATAAACCCTCCAAAGTTCTCTAATGCTCTCATAAAATCTCAGACGAGTTTGCATACCCTGTAATTATATTCCATGTGAGTGAAAATTAAAGGAATAGCCTAATCACAGTGTATCTAATTAAATCCGGTTTTCTATAACCCTCATATTTTATGACTCCACTGAGTTTTCTTTCTCTAGTTTCAAATACATTTCTTACTATTTGCCAGGCACTCTGCATTGCATTGAAGATACAAAAGGATGTAAAAGACATTCCCTGTCTTTAAAAACTTATAACATAGAACATAGTATTCTTCTCTTTATTTCCTCCATGAATTTTTCTCTTTCATATATATATATATATGTATACATCCAACCTATATCACATTATCTGCCTTCTTGGGAGAAGGTCAAAAACATGAAAAAAAGAAAAATTATATATAATATGATATATGAAAAAACATATTATAATGTAATATAACAATGTAACATAATGTGACAAAATATAAAAATGTAATATAACACTGTAATAAAATATATTACAATATAAAAACAAAATATAAAGTTAGTCATTATAACATATCATTAAAATAGTCTAATTAAAAACTTAAATATACATAAGGCATGAAATTGTGCAGAAACAAAAGAGAATATAAAAAGTCTATCACTTCTTTAAATGAAAACATTAAGTGAGACTAAATATCAGGTCAAAAGTTAATGGCAGTACCAATTTAATGCAATGTTTTGGGGCCTATGCCACACACTCTTCCTTCACAAGAAGGATAAACTCACATCAGTAGATACATCTAGTCTCAATTACTTACTTTTGCTATTTTTCAGGCCCATAGTGTGTATATTGTAGGTTTAGCCTTACTTGCTGTGTTGAAAATAAATTTTACTAAAAAAAGAAACATAGTGTGACCCAGGGCAAGTCACTTGACCCCCATTGCCTAGCCCTTACCACTCTTTTGCCTTGGAGCCAATACACAGTATTGACTCCAAGAGGGAAGGTTAGGGTTTAAAAAAAAAAAGAAAAAGAAACATAATCTAAAAGAAGAGACAACATATATAAAAAGCAAGTTATAAACAAAATAAATGGGAATAATTAATAGGCATTAGAATTAAGAAGAATTGGAAAGCATGTTTTTGTAAAAGATGAGATTTTAGATTGTATGAGATGTTCGAGTGGTGGGAATTTCAGGTTACTACCTAGTTTCACAATACCACAGTCAACTTTTATCACATCAAAATATCATTTTGTCACTCATCTGAATTCTCTTGCTATAGGTTCAGGTGGAACATGCATTTCATTAAACTTAAGAAGAAAGAAGAAGCAGAAAACAAATATCTCAAATCTATTCAAAATATCCAAAGAACCATAGAAATCTATTTCACCCATATGCATCACTCTCCTTTATTTTTCCATCCATACTTCTTTCTCATTGAAATGAAACCTTGAATATTATCACCCTCAAAAAACTATCTCCTTCACAATGCTATTTATTTGCAAATGCATTTGGAAACATTCTCTTCCAGATATTTCTAGTGCATATAGAACAATAGAGTGATCCCTGCATATCCCCTTTCTGCATAAATTAGCAGACACAAACTCATTTCCAATTACAAAGTGCAAAGAATAGTGAATTTTTTTTAATGAGGCATGAAGACATGTCACCCTTCTGCAAATTCTAGTTCATAAAAACAACCTTTCTTTAAACAAATAGCCCTAGATTCAAATGAATGAATTGGTCCTCATGTTATTACTTAATAGTTAATATATTCCTTCTGTGCTTTTATGATAAAGCTAATTTTTTAGCATCAATATCCCAATTATGCAGCTCTTGATACTGGATTCTAAGACTGTTGACTAATAAATAATGAATACAAAATATCTGCCCACAACTGACCAATGAATCTGACTTCTTTGCAGCATTGTATTGCATTTGTAATGAACTGGAATATTGTTGGCTGTGGTTGATGAGAAACGTTTTTACAGACACTATGCCAGTCATCTAGGAGCATGATTGAAAATAACTGTTGGATTGGCATATTAATGATCACAGGAGACTGATGTAAATGTCATGAACTATTGGGAAAGAATAAACTGAGCATTAATACTACCCCTCATCTGTTCCCAGTGTGCACAGATAAAAATTTTATCACAACAAACAGCATGGTAGTGTTCATGAATTATTAAATCAAATGCATACAAGAGGGTTAGTAATTAAACAAGAAGACTTACTGAGGATTATCACAAGTGACAATGACTAGAGCCTTAAAAGTCCAGCTATAAGTCAAGAGACTGATGTGGATGATTGCTTTTAATTTGTATGACAATTTGTGAGTTATTAATTTATAAAACTTTCAGATGTTTCCACTGGGGAGTAAAATATGAGATTAGTGCTTTTTTTTCAATATGTATATGTTATACATGCACAATAATTGGTGAACATATTGAATTATTTATAAGCAATATTTTTCTGCCAATTGAAATGATTTTTATTATAATCAATGCTTAACTTGAGAATTTGAATTTTCTCTAAAATTAACCCTTTTGCTCAATGTGGCAAAAAGTCACCTAATATTCCTCTTGTTACATGATTTTAGTTTGAAAAAATTTACTCTTGTATCTTTCATTGTGATGTTTTTGGTTCGTTTTTTTTTTTTATAACTAATTCAGGCATAAGGTCCTACATTTAGATTTTAAGGTCTCTGATATTTCTTATAATTCATAATGATCAATTCCCAACATACTTTTGATCATATTTGTTAAAGTACAATTTTTGTTCTTGATAAATTCTTAGCTTCCTAAAACCACTTCAAAGTTAAAAAAAAAACAGGTTAGGTGTGTGAACATTAATACACATATGTTATTATATAGTTATTATCAATGTGAAAATCCTTATAATGAACATTATAAAAAAATCTATCATCTGCCACAACTCTTGTGGCTATTCTTATTCCTAGACACTTGTTATTAGTAAATATCACACACTATGATTATATTATTACAAGTTACTTGGGAATTCACATTGTATGTATACATTATATGTTTGTATATTGTTATTGTTTATCTGTTTCAGTCATATCTGATTCTTCATGACCACATTTGGAATTTCCTTGGCAAAGATATTGACATGGTTTCTATTTCCTTCTCCAGCTCATTTTATAGAAGAAAAAATTGAAGTAAACATGATAACATGACTTTCCCAAGTTCACACTCCTAGTGTTTGAGGCAAAATTTTAACTCAGGTCTTCCTGACTGGTTCTCAATTCTCTGTGCCACCTAGTTACCAATCTCTCTCTCTCTCTCTCTCTCTCTCTCTCTCTCTCTCTCTCTCTCTCTCTCTCTCGCTCGCTCTCTCTCTCTCTCTCTCTCTCTCTCTCTCTGTGTGTGTGCCTGTCTGTCTCTTTCTTCTCTCTAAATATATTTTTTTCTTAATTTTTTTCTCAATTACTATTTGGTGATTCTTTTGAGTTTTGTGTTTGGGCATCAAATGCTCTGTTTAAGTCTGGTCTTTTCTTTATGAATGCTTGGAAACCTTCTATTTTATTAAATGACCATAAATTTCCTTGCAAGAATATAGTCAGTTTTGCTGGGTAGTTGATTCTTGGTTGTACATCTAGTTCCCTTGCTTTCTGGGAATAACTTATCCCATGCCTTCTGATCCTTCAGTGTGGATGTGGCCAAGTCCTGTGTTATCTTAAGTGATGTTCAATGATATCTGAATGGCTTCTTATTAGCACCTTGTAATATTTTTTTTCCTTGGTCTGGTAGTTCTTGAATTTGGCTCCAACATTCCTGGGCATTGTCATTTGGGAATTAAATTTAGGAGTTGATTTGTGGATTCTTTCAATATCCACTTTTTCCTCTTATTCAAGAATGTTGGGGCACTTTTCTTGGATAATTTCCTGTAGCATGGTGTCTGGGCTTTTTGTTTTGTCATAATCTATCAGTAGTCCAATAATTCTTAAATTGTCTCTTCTGGATCAATTTTCAAGGTCTGTATTTTTTCCATAAGGTATTTCATATTTTCCTCATTTTTTTCATTGTTTTGATTTTGTTTTATAGACTCTTACTGCCTTGTGAAGTCATTTGCTTCTAGTTGCTGGATTCTAATTGTTAAAGAATTAATTCCATCCTTGGCTTTTTGGTCATCCTCCTTCTGGTCTGATTTTCTTTGGAGGTCATCTTTCACCTTTTTTGCTTCATTTTCAAGTCAGTTAATTATGGCTTTCAAGACACTATTTTCATATTTTAGTTCATGTGCCTCTGTTTCTAGATGACTAATTTTGCTTTTTAAGTTCTTTTCCAATATCCTTCAACCTATCTTAATTGTTTTTTTTTTAATTGTGTCTTTAGTTCTTCCAAAGTCTGTGTTCAATTCACTGGAGATTCTGTGTTTTTGCTTGGTGTTCCTTGGTCCTCCTCTCTTCCATTTCTTCTTTGTTCATTAATGAATAGAAGCTGTGGATTGTAATGTCTTTTTTCTTTTTCTGTTGTTTACTCATATTATTTCCTCCTCCCCCCACTGTCATTAGCTGTAATATTGCCCCTCTGTTTATGTGCTAGACCTGTGGGTTTGGGCTATTCTGTACTGAAGGGGTTTCTTCTTTGGTCTGGTGATTGACTCTATTAAGCTGATGGAGTATTAATGAGCCCTGAGGTCAGATATTCCCCAGCTGAGAGCAGAAGCTGAAGTTATAGGTGAAGATTTGGAGGCTAAAGGGAACTGTTCTTCCAGCCCTGTTATCAAGGTATTTTTGTAGTGGCTGTAGCCTTAGCTCTGGGAGCTAAGCTAGGCTTTCAGCACAAGGGTAGAGATGCTGGAGATTGAACTTCCCTGCCATATGAAGGCTTTTTCTTTGTCCCATTGATAAGATTAAGCCAGGGAGGAGCTTATTTTTTTTTACTTTTTTTTTTAATATATTTTATTTGATCATTTCCAAGCATTATTCGTTAAAGACATAGATCATTTTCTTTTCCTCCCCCCCACCCCCCATAGCCAACGCGTAAGTCCACTGGGCATTAGGTGTTTTCTTGATTTGAACCCATTGCTTTGTTGATAGTATTTGCATTAGAGTGTTCATTTAGAGTCTATCCTCTGTCATGTCCCCTCAACCTCTGTATTCAGGCAGTTGCTTTTTCTCGGTGTTTCCACTCCCATAGTTTATCCTTTGCTTATGAATGGTGTTTTTTTCTCCTGGATCCCTGCAAGTTGTTCAGGGACATTACACCGCCACTAATAGAGAAGTCCATTATGTTCGATTATACCACAGTGTATTAGTCTCTGTGTACAATGTTCTCCTGGTTCTGCTCCTCTCGCTCTGCATCACTTCCTGGAGGTTGTTCCAGTCTCCATGGAACTTCTCCACTTTATTATTCCTTTGAGCACAATAGTATTCCATCACCAACATATACCACAGTTTGTTCAGCCATTCCCCAATTGATGGGCATCCCCTCGTTTTCCAGTTTTGGGCCACCACAAAGAGAGCAGCTATGAATATTTTTGTACAAGTCTTTGTGTCCATTATCTCTTTGGGGTACAGACCCAGCAGTGCTATGGCTGGGTCAAAGGGTAGATATTCTTTTGTCGCCCTTTGGGCAGGGAGGAGCTTATTTGAGGATCTGGATGTACCTTAAGGCTAAAAGCTCAAGAAGTGTGGGGGGTAGGGCAAGATGGACAGTTTTGGTTTCAACTTGTCTGCTCTCTCCATGCTTCTCCAGGTGCCTCCCTAACATCATTGGTCAGCACCCTGAGCCTGGTACAGCTGTGCCAGCAAGGCACACCCTCTAGTCTAGAATGCTCACCCCTAGATTCCAGAAATAGTAGAAGACTCAGCACTGTAGGTGGGGGAGAGGTCCTGGGAACTTCCTTCATCCTTTTTCTTTTTTGTTTTTTTTTTTTTTTGGCATACCTTTTAAGTTGAATCTATTAGTCGGGTCCCCAAACTCCATCCTATTTTTAGATTTGGTTTTCTGATCCCTTGAAGCACTTTGTTTTTGATTGGTATGGATTTTCACAGAGGTCTGGACTTTTGCTGTGCCTATGTAGCCATCTCGACTCTGCCTCCAGACCACACACACATTTTAAAATATGTATAATGTATAGACATATATAATATATAAAAAAAGAAAAATGAGATATTAAGGGTGATAATATGACACATAGATAATAGTTTAGGAAGGAAATTTTTGTTTCTGAGCTAAACTAGAACTGATTAATTAACAGGAAAAGGGGATGATGTGTGTAGTGTGATTTTTTAAATATAATTAAATTAATTTCTAAACATACTTTGATGAAACATATACATTAACTAATGCAAACAATTGTGGTATTATTTTCTGATAATTTTTCTGATATGTCTTTATTCTAGTGATAAATTATTATCATGCCTGCTTGTATTGGTTAATTAATTTTCCAATGTTATCCTGTAGATATATTTTGAGGGTCAAAAAGTCAATTTAGCTTATAAAAATACTAGATAGCAATCTATAATTTTTAATTAACTTGTGCAAGCTTAATTGCTGACTTTAAAAAGTGTCATTAACATGGTGAAGTAAGCAAAATAATTGTTACTACAGAGGCGTAAAAGTACTATTTTATCATCTACATAACATCTAAAATATATCGTATTACATTGGTAAATAACTTACAATTCTTCTCAATAATGATACATGTCTCCAGAGATAAAGACTCTTAATTGTGAAGGCACTTAAAAAAAAAAACTAGAAAAAGAACAAATTAAAATCCCCCAGTATATACCAGATTAGAAATCCTGAAAATTAAAGGTGATATTAATAAAATTTAATGTAAAAATCACTAATTTCATAATTCAATCAAGGAATTAGTTTTATTTTAAAATATCAACAAAATAGGAACATAATTGGTTAATATTATAATAGAGAGAAAAGAAAACCAAATAACTAGCCTTAAAGGTGAAAAGATTGAATGTACCACCAATGAAGATTAAATTAAAGCAATTATTAGGAATTATTTTGTTTAATTATGTGCAAAACAATTAAACAATGTTAGTGAAATAGAACAATATTTACAGAAATTAAACTAACTAGAATATCAGAGGAGAAAATGGAATATCTACATAAATTAATTTTAGAAAGAGAAATTGGACAAGTCATAAATGGACTTTTGGAGAAAAAAAAGTATCAGGAACAGATGGATGCACAAGTGCATTCTAAAAAAACCTTTAAAGATCAAGTACTAGTAATATTAAATAATTTACTTGAAATAACAGGTAAAGAAGGAGGTTTATCAAAATCCTTTTACAAAACAAACTATAGTACTGATACCTAAACCACAAAGAACAATAAACTGAGAAAGAAAATTTGAGACCAATTTCCTTAATGAATTTAAATGCAAAAACTCTAAATAAAATACTAGCTGAAAGACTAAAATAATATATCACAAAGATTATACATTGTGACCAAATAGGATTGATACCAGGAATGGTTTATTGTAATAAAACTACCAATATAATTATTACATTAATAAAAAATAATTAGATCTATAAAAGTATATCAATAGATATAGAAAAAAACCCTTGACAAAATATAAAACCCATTCCTATTAATAACAATGGAAAACATAGGCAAAATTTTTATTTTTTTCTTAAGTGATATGAAACATCTACTTAAAACAATCAGCAAAAAGTTTGTTTTGTCTCTTATTTATAGCACGAATAAATACAAAATATTCCCAACAAGATCAGAAGTGAAATAAGGATGCCTAATATCAATATTCTTTAGCACAGTATTAGAAATGCTAGCAATTTTGATAATAGAAGAAAAATAAATTAAAGGAATTAGAATAGGAAAAGAAGTAATAACACCATTATTGTTTAAAGATGACATGATATCATATGTGGGAAATCCTGAAATACCAATTAAAAAGTTAGCTAAAATTCTCAATTTTAGCAAAGTAATAGTAGTGGTAGTCTCACAAAAGCCAAGAATGATGATTGTCTTTGTGCATTATCATCTATTGATGTACCCGCATGTGGCTTTGAAGTCCAAAGACTGAGGCACAAAGTTTGTGGCACATGGGGCATGGAACGCCAGTTGTTACAGGAGGTGTGGTTGTGGCCTGGTGTCCGTGTTCACTCGCGGCAGTGAGAAGTTGATGTCATTCATCTTCAAAGGTGGTGGCAGCATGGTTAATGTGGGTATGCCAGCTGCTTCTGTCAGAGGCAGCAAGTTCTAGTTGCTTTGGTGTAATGCCAGCCCACTTCAAGTTGGACTTTAGCTGATCCTTGAATCTTTTCTTTGGTCAGCCTTGTTTCCTGAGTCCAGCTGACAGTTCACCATAGAATATCTGTCTTGGTATTCGCTGTGGGTCCATGAGGATGACATGTCCAGACCATCATAGCTGGGTTTTGAGGACCATGACTTCGATGCTGGTGGAGTTGGCTCTGTCGAGGACTTCCTGGTTGGTGATTCGGTACTGCCATTGGATCCTCATGATTGACCTTAGAGATCGTTGGTGGAATTGCTCCAGCTGTTTCATGTGCTTCCCATACAGTGTCCATGTCTCACAGCTGTATAGGAGCAAGCTGAGGACCACTGCATTATACACTTTGAGCTTCGTTGCAGTGCTTACACTGCTGTGTTGGAGGACTTTAGAGTGTAGCAGCCCGAGTGCCTGGCTGGCTTTTTGGATCCTGGCATTGATCTCATGGTCTAGGAATGCGTCGTTGGCGATGGTGCTGCCCAGGTACTTGAAAGTGTTGATGTTAGAAAGCTGCGTGCCAGCGATTGTAATGCACGGCTGGTTAGTTGGCCTCCCTGGTGCAGGTTGAAACAGCACCTCTGTTTTGCTGATGCTGATAGTCAGGCCAAACAGTTTTTTGTGGTAGAGAACCTGCCCACAATGGTTCAGAGATGATTTTCTTGGTGGGCCATGAGAGCACAGTCATCTGCAAAGAGAGCTTCCAGGACAAGTCTCTCTGTTGTCTTTATTTTTGCAGTCAGGTAGCTAAGGTCGAATAGTGAAACATCCAGTCGGTATTTGATGTAGATGTAGACGTCTAGATCCATCACAGCATGTCGTAATACTTGGGTGAAGTCTGGGTTGAATAGTAGCTGAGCGAGGACGCAGCCTTGTTTCACTCCATTGGAGATGTTGAAGCGATCAGAAGTCTCTCCACCAGATAGGACATCCCCTGTCATGTAGACATGAAAGAGCTGGATCAGTTTGACTAATTTTGCTGGGCAACCGAGCTTGCTGAGGATGACCCACAATGCTTCCCTGTTCACTGTGTCGAAAGTCTTTGTCAGGTCTATGAAGACAATGTAGAGACTTGGGTTCTGCTCAAGGCATTTTTTCTGCATTTGCCTCACAGTGAAGACCATGTCGATGGTGCTGTGATCTGGTCGGAAGCCACATTGTGATACAGGCAGGTTCTTCTCTGAAACAGATGACAGGAGTCTTTTGAGTATAACACGGGTGAGGATCTTTCCATCAGTGGAGAGTAGTGAGATGCCTCTGTAGTTGTCACAGGCTTCTTGTGTGCTTTTGTTCTTGTATAGGGCTACGATGGAGGCATCTCTGAGTTCTGGGGGCATGTCTCCCTCTTCCCATATGCTGGTCAGCACTATGTGGAATGCCTGGAGCGCCTTTCCATTTAAGGCCTTGTACACCTTGGTTGGGATCCCATTTTACCGGGTGCCTTGCCTGCACTCATTTGTTTAATGGCTTTTTGGACTTCTTCTAATGAAGGAGAGACATCAAGTTGCTCGATGATGTGGTTTTGGGGGATCTGGTCAAGGGCCCTTTGGTTGACTGAGGAGGGTAGGTTGAAGAGCTCACTGAAGTATTCTTTCCACCTGTTGCTGATGCCTTTTTTGTCTTTTATGAGAGTGTCACCATCAGAGGATAGCAAGGGGGCCGTGGCAGACTTTAATGGCCCATAGACAATCTTGAGGGCACTGAAAAATTGTAGTTTTTCGTATCAGCAAAGCGCTGGATTTCTTCTGCCTTTTTTTTCCCACCATCGGTCTTGCATCTTCCTGATCTCACACTGTGCTGTAGCTTGGAGAGACTTGAATCTGTTCTTTTTAGGAGCAGAGTTTGGATTATTTTGCCATAGTATGACATAAAAAACCCACAGAAATGATCAGCAATTTTATGTATTACTTCAAAAATCCTACAAGAAGAAATAGAAAGATATTTCACTTAAAATAAGCACAAATAGGCTAAAACACCTGGGAGTATACTGGCCAAAACAAACTCAGGAGTTATACGAGTGTAAGTATAAAATACTTTTTTGCAGAAATAAAGTCAGAACTAACTAATTGGAGAAATTGTTATTGTTCATAGAAAGAGAGCAAATATCAATATGAAGATCCTATCTAAACTAATCCACTTATTCAATTCTATCCCAATTTAATTACCAAAAACTTGTTTTATGCTCTTAGGAAACATTGTAACAAAATTCATTTGGAAGAGTAAAAGGTCAAAAATAATAGAATCAAAGAAAAATGTTAAAGAAAGGGGGTATAGTAATAGCAGACTATAGATTGTATTTTAAAGAAGTACTTATCAAAACTACGAGGTATTGGCTAAGAAACAGAAAAAAATATGGTAAATCAGAGGAACAGAGCAGACAAACAACAACCACAGTAAAAGTTTGGGGTAATCATGTATTTAATAAAAGCATAGATCCAGGTTCTAGGGATAAGAAATCATTATTTGGTAAAATTTTTGGGGACAACTGGAATGTAACTTGATAGAAACTAGGTAGGGAACAATATTTTACCACATTCAAAACACAATAAGAAAGATCAAAGTGGATACATGATCTAGACACAAAAAGAGATATAAGTAAATTGAAAGAACAAGGAACATTTTCTATCAGATTTGTGGAGAGTAGAGGAATTTATGAGTTTAAGAGACAGGCAGAGCATTATCAAATATAAAATGGATAAATGACTTCATCAAATTGAAAAAAATAATGAATAAAACAAATATTTACAAGATTAGAAGGAAAGCAGAAAATTTGGAGGAAATTTTTATATGCAATCTCTTAGAGAGGTCTCATTTATAAAATAAATACATGATTTTGACAAGTTTATAAGAATAATAACTATCCCCCATTGACAAATGGACAAAATATTAAAATAGAAAATTTTGGAAAAAGAAATAAAAAGTATATATAATCATATAAAAATGCTCTAAATCACTACTGATTAAAGAAATATAAGTCAAAACAGTTCTGAGATATGCTCTCATACCCATCAGATTGGCTAAAATGACAACCAGGTCAAATGACAAATATTGGATGAAATGTGGAAAAATGAGAACTCAAATTATTGGTGGAGCCATAAACTGATGCAATTATTTTAGAGAGTAATTTGGGATTATATCCAGAAAATTATAAAGCTCTATATACTCTTAATCCCAGGAATAAGTCTGTTTTCTAAAATTTCTTAGGAAAAGCAAAAGAACCTACATATTCCAAAATAATTATACCAACTTTCTTTATGGTAGCAAAAAACTACAAATTGAGTAGTACAGAATTCCCATAAATTAGGAAATGGATACTTAAAATGATATAAGATTGTTATGGAATACTACTGTGCCATAAGAAATGATAAACAGTCTATTAAAAAAAAAACCTGGAAAGAACTACATGGGAACAGTGAAATTAGTAGAATCAAAAGAACATTATGAAATAGTTACCATGACTTGTGAATATTATCTCCAGTAAATGAACTGAAAAAAATGGAAATCTGAAAGATATAATGTATATACATGTCTGTCTAAGATGTGATTCCTTTTATGATGTAGGGAGGTGTGGTAGAGGCTGAGAAATATTGAAATAAATTATATTAATAAGGAGATAAGTATTCTGAAATGTACAACCTTAAAGTTTGATTGTGTTTCTTTTACAAAGAACTATGAAACAGAAGTAGGAAAAACAAAATAATATTGATGAGAAATAAAATCTCAATATTCTTAACTCATCATGTAGAATGAATGGTCTTCATTGACAATTTATATTTATATATACTGTCTAAGATATTATACACAGATACTTTGCTATTATAATGAAGTAGCAAGATTCCATAGATTTTTTTGAAATTTACATTTTAAGATATAAACCTTAATGCCTTCATTTTATGTGCATCTACTTTGTCTGCAACCCTTATCAGTAATACATCAAAAATCTCTGGATAAATGTCCTTGAACTCCTCCAAATGGGGCCCATTGGGATCCAAAATGGTACATTCCACATTAAAATGTAAATGAACATCCTGGAACTGTAAACCAAGATCATTTTATACAGGTGTTTCAATATAACAAGGCCTTAAAATCAATTCTTCAGGGATAGCTCACGTACCATAGTTGCTGAGTTGCAACTCGGGTATAATGCTTTCCATATACATTGCTTAATAGGTCCTTTGCAATAGTCACTAAACTTTCCAGAAACCATTCTGCTAAATCATATAAGAGAGCCTGTTATAAGTGACATAACTGAGAATCAAGTACAGGGCAAAAAATTCACTGTGTTCATTTAGTCATTTCTATTTGTTCAATATATAATATCCATAATTCATCCAATGTCTAGTGCATCAATGTTTCCTGAGATCTCTTTAGGGCAGCAAAGAACAACAGACAGCAGAGAAGATAAGATATGTTTCCTGTCCCTAAAATGTTTACATTTACACAGGAGTAAATAATACAACTGCATTTGTTGCCAAAAGGCAATTTTTCTTTATTCTTGTTGTTTTGTTATTTTAACCACTTTTGTAAACAATGTATCTCTGGTTTATTTGAAATATAGTTACTCTGTAGTAACTATCATATCATTCATCCCTACAAGGTTAAATACCTGAACACCTAATAAAATTGTTAAGATTGCATATACATAATACATGATAGAGGTGCATCTATTTATCTCATCATTCTGTACTGCACAGAACTTCTTCTGTATTTACAATATATATACTCTCAAGGAAAATGATGATGATTAATGATGATGACAATTATGATTATAGTAAGCATTTATGAAGCACTTTACCTTTTGAAAAGTGTCCTGTGCACATCAACACATCTTCATAACAATCCTGTGAGACTAGTTGTTGGTTTTTTTACAGATGAAGAAACTGAGACACTGTGAGGTAACTTACCCAGAGTCACAGAATAAGTGACTGAGGCAGGATTTCAGTTAGGGTCTGCCTTATTCCAGGTCTAATGTTCTATAGTATTTGACACCTAGCTACCATAAGATGTTAGGATTAATAAATGATAATAAATGATTAATGGATAGAGATCTTAGAAAGATAGCTTTTTGAGTTAGTTAGTTATATTACCACCAAATCATATGTTCAGACATATTTGTCAACTACATGAAATCTACAGTGGTGTGAGTAGCAAATGATTTTTTAGAAATAATCTTTTTTTAAGTTCAAAACAATTTCCCAAAATAATGATTTTTATAAAGCTCTTAGGATTCCATGGCAATCCTACGGTGATTTATACCATGATATACATTATGTCACAGCTTCATTGAACTTCAGAGAACATTGTATATAAATTACAAGTCAGTTGAAAATCTCCATTCATGTTAAGGAGCTCTCAATTTTATAATATAACAAGTCTTTCACACATGACAATAGATATTATGCTATACTGAAACTCAGTATTATAGAAATAAAATAATCTTTGGAGGTAGAGGCCATTTCTCTCTTTCCTAAGTGATGATCTCAGGCTCTTTAACTCCTCCTGCTCTCCCATTTCTAGCTTCTGGCAAAACATGAACTCTTTCACACTTCTGTAATAAGAGAGAAATATCAACTACCATCCATTCTGTTCTATGACATGTAACTCATTGGACCTGAGTCTTTGCCTTTCCACCAATCCTATAGACTCTTGACATTGATATCAGACTTACCATTGAATCCTAAACATCATTAGGTCTTTCCATATACCCTGTAATTATAGACTAAGCCAAGAGCTGTCTGGATTTACTATTTATATCCCTGGCACTGAGAATACTTCCTTGTAATTCTTTGTCTCTCTCTGTGTGTCTCTCCCCCCACAAGCTACTGCAGCTAGATGTGATCATTTGTCCACTTGGTATGCAGCCTATTGTGGGGACTTTAAGCTCCATTCCAGTTCTAAATCTTTGATCCCATAGAAGCCTCAGACCTTACATGATACTTTATCTTGAGACGAGAAGAAGCAATAATCAGAATCAGTTGGGACAAATTGATATTTTTAAAATACTCACAATCTATGATTATATTTGGGAGAAGTAAAGTGATTGAAAATTATCTTCTCTAATGATGCTCTGCCAAAATATGTACAATGAACATATAGTTAGACAATTCATAATTTTAAAGTCATGGTTGTACATAATCGCAAAGAAAGTCTATTTAAAAATCTTTAAATATAGCAGTCATGGGTTTCAGTTTCATTTGTTTTCATTCTTTGGATGGAGTCTATAGCTAGTAAACACTTCATCAATAACCAGCTAGTTCCATAGCAATTGTGCAAATCACAGTCTTTCCATGATTTTTCAACCTTTGTGATGCTCGTACACATTCTCCTATAACTCTTTCCATAGACAGCCTATGCTTAAAGTCTTTTTAAACCCTTTTTTTTCAAAATTTTATGGGACTATGAATACTATTGGGCCATCCATCTGCTATTCTTGCTATTCTTGTCAGCCCACTTCAGTATCTGACCATAAATTTCCAGGATAGATGAGAAAGAGACAGACAGACAGAGCATTATATAGTGACAAGAGAGCTCACATCAAAGTCAGAACAATCTGAATATAAGTCTCTTCTCTGATATATTTTGTCTGTGTATAGTTAGAAAGACTATTTAACCCCCTATATCCCAGGCTACCAATAGAGATTGCAGAGCAAGTGACAGTCTGGACTAATAAAATTCATTAATTGTAGGAAATTCCATATTTTAATATAATCACTAAAAGAAAAAAAATATATAAAACTCCCCACTCATTGTTAAAATGGAAACTTTCCTTGAGTCAAAGGACTGAATATTCCCTTTCCCTTTAAGAGGACCCATCTCTAGTTTTATACATGGAAACCTGTGTTTAAGCTATGTTTTTACTTCAGATAAAACCTACCTTAAAGAAAGGGATAAGCTATGCTTGAATTAACTCAGGTTCTTTACATCCCCAAGTCAGAGTGTAGACATGACTCAGGATAGTGTTCCTCCAAAAATAGATTGGAAATCTCCTCAATGTACTATTTATGTTGTATATAGGAAGAACAACCATGTATTTCTCCCAGATAAAAGAAATAATGATGGGAAGAAGACTATTGTACTTAAATTGACAAAGGTTTAAAACATGGCACAGTAACTTATGTCTTGTATTACACATTTCCAGAAAGATGATACTAAAAATATTGAAATGTGAAGCATTTAGTGAAACTGTCATTTGGTATTTCATCTCAACTTTTCACTCTCCTAGTAAGTAATTTCTTCAAGGTCTGTGGTTTCTCACCAGATAGGCCAAGACTTAAAGTTGTTGCTTCCTACTTGTATTGTATTAGGAAGGCATATTTGCAGTATCCTCTACCTACTTCCAACTCAGACTGAAGGACTCAGGAGTTCCAGACCTCTCAAATTTTGTGATTTCCTCCATCAATATTGTTATGGCTATTTAGTCACTTATGCTCAGGGAAGTAAAAAGTCATAGGAATAAACCAGAGGCCAAATTTTAGTCTTGCCTGGGTACCATACACACACACACACACACACACACACACACACACACACACACACACACACATACAGTCATGTATGAACATATCCCATGATTGCTGGGAGAGTTGGGAAGAGACATTCTTCCCTCTTTTCATCACAGGAAGCCCGATATATAGAGTTCTACAGCACACATTTTGAAGATTAGAAGAAAAGAGTGAGAATATAAATTAGTCCATCATTTAAGTCTGTGGAGAAGATGGTTCTTCATAAATCAGTGACTAATCCTTTTTGACAAAAGCTCACATGCTGTGATTGTGGAACCATACCATTCACAATTTTGAAATCCATCATCATTTAAATGACCAAAATGTATCTCCCAAAATGTGGCTTAGGGTACCACAAATTCAAATATGGTAAGTTGATTTTCACCATTACATAGGTGTAGGAAATAGATAGATACTCTACAGATACTACTCTGAAGGACCTTGAGATACAAGTGGATGTAAGAGGGTAAAAGAAAAGCAAATACAAAAATAACTATATTACCAAATAGAGTAAACTAAATAAGTAAAGTGTCAGGAAAAATGTTATAAGGCACTTGAGGGAGAGATTATGAAGCAAGCAAAATATTAGTGGAGGTACATGCATCAGAGTTGGTCACTAAAAACAAGAATAATTTCACTGATGAAGGTAGGAAGAAATATAATAGATCCCAGGTATATGGGGTTGAAATGATATTTAGACAAGAGGGTAAAGCATGATAAAGGAGTAGGAAGGTTGTTGAGTTAGGGTGGAATATATACACTATTAAGTGAAGTAACAGAATTAAAGAATAGACAAATAGGTTGGCATTCAACTCTAAAAGGTATTAAATACTGGATTCAAGGTTTTATATTTTATTATTTAAACAACTAAGAATCACTGGAGGCTTTCAAGTAGAAATTGGGTGATATAATTATTATAAGTGCTGCAAGCAATATTTCACAAATTCATAAAAATATAAATTTGACAGATAGAATACAAAATGGATTTCATTCAAATATAATGGTTTGGTTGTATAATTGTGGTGTCAGTCTTCCTTCCATTCTTCCTATCCCAGCCCAGAAAAGCACAAGGGACTTAGGTCATCTCTCTAAACTAATTCATCCATTCCAGTTTGTCCTCACACAGTCAGAGAAGAATCACTATGACATGTTTATTCTTAAATTGTCTCACAATCCCTTTCACTGATCTTTTCTTTCCACTGCACTTATAGTCTTGTATCTTCAGGTTCAAGTCACCCTGGGAGAACAAGTACCTTTTATAATAAATAGCATCTTTCCCTAGCACTTAGTATAGTGGTTGACATATAGTAAGAGCTTGATAAGTCATTGTTGATTGATTGATTAATAATTGAAGACTAATTGAAGTTGAACTGGAGAGAATCCATTAAAAAAGCAGAGATTTTATCTTCCCATGTTACATTAGTTTATATAGTCCCTAAAAGAATGAGATAGAACTGATAAATATAAATAAGAAAAAATAGCACACGTATATATCTTTTTGTCAAATAATGCATTCTCTAATGGGGTGAGAGAAGGGAAGGAGCTATCTATGTATTTTATATAACAAATGGAATATAACAAATTATATAAATGGAATATTTATAAATTAATGTCCTTATCATTTTGCACCAAAGCCATAAATCCTACTATGAATCCAATGGTTCTGTCCCAAGGATTCCAGCATCTATTCAGACAGGTATGTCAAGCATGCCTATTTAACCAATTACTCTGTTAATGTGTCAAAAAAATCCTCATCCTCAAAATAAAAGGATGAGAGCATTTCATTAATTTATTCCAGTGTATTTCCTCAATGGCAAAGAGTAGAAAAAGACTGAACAATGCTGGTTAAACTTAGTTGAGATAATACTTGTTCATCCTGTTGCAGCAACATTCTTTTAAGGGTTATAACTATAGTCAAAGCAAAAAGTTCTATGCAAAGAGTTGAAGAGCAAATCTTTTGCAATATCTTAAAAATGACATTTGTGGAGTTTATGATGCGCTGGTTTTACCTTGCATTTTGCATTAAATAACTTATCTAGGGACATCAGCTCAAGATGAAAATGCATCTGCATTATGAAACTTTAACCTTCTGTGACATTTTAAGATTGTATTTTTGGCTGTCTATGTGACATGCTCTAGCTTTTATTTCAAAGGGCATTTCCTTTTTGTTTGTGAAACCTATTATTGTTATGTGAACTAAGACTGGCAGGAGAGACTATCATATATAAAGTACAACTCCCCAGCAATGAAAGAATTTTTTTTTTTAAATCAGAACCAATATGGCTAAATGAGTATGGTTTCCTTTGAAGTAGTGCCCTTGGGAGACATATTCCAGTGTTTCTGATCAAAACATCAGTGGTAGTACTATTTTGGAACTGTCCTCAAAGCTAGTTTACAAGACACACTAAAAATGTAATATT
The DNA here is from genome assembly GCF_027887165.1 of Monodelphis domestica. Taxonomy (NCBI): domain Eukaryota; kingdom Metazoa; phylum Chordata; class Mammalia; order Didelphimorphia; family Didelphidae; genus Monodelphis; species Monodelphis domestica. The sequence continues at coordinate 249,208,451 of NC_077229.1, forward strand.
ATTTTATATTCACACCTTTTAAAAATTGTCATACCTAACTTGATCTTGTCATATTTACTGAGTTTTTCCTTAAATGAATTTTCTTCTTTTTTTGCAAAAGTTAAAAAGACTTTTAAAAGACAAAGATCTTACACTATTGAATATATTCATGGAAAAATCAACAAATAGTTATATCCATGACATCATAGATGATCGCAGAGTCAACACTTATGATAGAATGATTTTCCTATCTATCATAAGTGTTAACTCTGTGATCATCTATGATGTCATGGATATAACTATTTGGAATGTATGTGGGCCAAAAATATATGGTATCCACATTTTTATTTTTTTTAAAACCCTTATCTTCTTTCTTGGAACCTTAGAACCAATCTAAGGCAGAAGAATAGAAAGGTCTAGGCAAGGCGCATTAAGTGACTTGCCTAGGATGACATATCTAGGAAGTGTGTGAAGCCATATTTGAACCTCAAATCTTCTACCTGCCTTTTAATCCACTGAATCATTAGTTGTCCCCCATACTCACATTTTATTTATGAACTTGGGAAATTTTAGCACATGTAATTATCCATATTTGCTCTCTTTAGATATATGACTAAATAGCCTCTTCTGTTTACGTTCTTCTTCTTCTTCTTCTTTTTTTTTTACATTTCAGGCAAAATACAGAGCCTTCCTTTAAGAAGTTCATGTTCTAATGGCAGAGATAACAAACAAATACATTCAAACAAGTCAAGTTGAGAATAAAAAAGAAATAATTAAAGGGAATACACTAAAATTATGAAGGGTTAATAATGGTTTCTTTGGAAAATGGAATTTTAGTTTGAATTTCAAGAATTCATGGAAAATGATAGAGAAGTGTTGTGGAATGTAAGTATTCCAGCCACTAGGTTCAGCCATAGTATATTCCGGGAGAGATGAGAGATGGAGGATCTTACTCATGGAATAGCAAGAAGGAAAGTGTCAGTTAGTCAAAGAATATGTGAAAGGGTATAAGGTGGCAGAAAAATAGAAAGTAAGTGGGTGGGCGAGGCTACATTATGCAGGGCTTTGAATGCCAAACAGAGGATTTTGTATTCAAATCTAGATATGATACAGAGTCAGTGGAGTTTAATTAATGGGTTGGGGGGGGGTCTACAAGGTCACACGTGCATTTTAGGAAAATCTCTTTGGGGACTGCCTGGAGGGTAAATTGGAGTGGGGAAAGATTTGAGGCAGGCAGAACCACCAGTAGACTACTGCAGTAGTCAAACATGAGATAATAGGGGTCTCTGTCTTTCATAGTGGCAGTGTCAGAGATGAAAAGTTGAATAATCCAAAGATATTTACAAAATGAAATTGAGAGGCCTTGGTGACAGATTGGAGGTGGAGTGGTAGAGAAAAATAATGAAGAGCCAAAAATGATACCTTGGTTTCAAGTCTGAGGATAGTGAAGTTGGTTTATTCTTGACAATAATATAGAGATTAGGAGGGGGGAAGAGTTCAAAGGGGACAATAATCAATTCAGTTTTGAAGTTTAAGATATTTAGTAGATATCAAATATGAGATGTCTGAAAGGTAATTGAGGATGAGAGTTTGGAGGTACCACAAATTATCAACCTCTTGAATTCCACTCATGCTGCATTTCTTAAAGGAAATTAATCATGAGTCTCATCGTTACCCCCAAAGCTTTATAACTCTAAGATTTTGAAATTTGATATTTCCCTTATCTGATAATTATTCCTTGCTCTTCTACTTCTCCCACTGTCTCATCTTGCTTAAACCTACTATTTTTCCTGCCACTACCTTTGCTATCTCAAATATAGTAAATATTTATATAGTACTTGTGTGATAGGTACTATGATAATCACTTTTACAATTATTATCTCATTTGATTTCATACCTTCGTAATCAGTACATCACTCCCTGTTCTGACCTCATTTTTCTCCCTTTATAGTCTAGTCCATACAGTTAAACAATTTAAGAAGACAGTGGCCAAAACCCATGAATCTAAACAAAAAAAAGTAATTCTACTTCTTGTACTATCCCCCCTCCTCTGTTTCAAGGATGAAGTGATCCTCCCTCTTCTGAAAACTGATTCCCCACTTGTATACCTGATTCCATTCCTACTCTGATGTGTTGGGAGATTGAATGCACAGGAGATTAGTGGTGATTCATAGTCAGTATCTCTCTATTGGGTTCCTTCTTAATATTTAGAACATTCTCACACACCACTTCACCTAACAAAACTTCCTTATGACCCATTCAGATATCATTTTGCATCTCTTCTACTCCTCTTTTAACTACCAAATTTCTTGGATGAGTAGTCTACAGTTATCTTCTTTCTGCTTCTGAAACCTTTTGTCCTCTGGTTGATGGCTACACTATTCTTCTCAAAGTGTTCACTCCAAGGTCATTAATGTGATTTCACTTGTAAAATGTGATGATCTTTTCTTATTTTTCATATGTAAATATCCTTTGGTTACATTTCATAACTTTGGCCAATATCTACTACTGTATATGTCCTACCATTCCCAAGCTTTATTCAAAGCTAAGCTGAAGTACTCCCTTAGAGGAAGAAAGGTTTTTTTTTTTATTTTAAATTTGTTAAAACACTCTGGAACTTCTCAAATACATACATATATGTATATATGTGTATATTATGTATATGCACATATATTCCTCATAGAATATATCAAATAGTTTGTTGTGTAATGATTACTTGCTACAAACAGAATAGTGTATATGGATCTCACAAGTTAATTTTTCATAAGCTAAATTTCATCCAGAGGAAGGTGTGGAAATAGCTGTGAATAACAAAATACACCCAAAACACTACATGAGCAGGCTATTTTTCTTATTATGTAGTACTTAATTTTTTAGAAAAACTTCAAAAATATACTGGCATGCTTAGTATATTTTTGTTCTAGGTCAAGTGTTTCAATGAAATATACTAAGACATTTTTATTTGTATATTTTTATTATTCCCTAGAATAAAAAAAGTTTTAGTAGAGATCCTATCAAGTACAATAACACTTCAGCATTTCATTGTTTTTAGAGAGAAAAATAGATAAGTTAAAGATAAAAGTCACAGAATTGGGCGTAACATCTGAAATTTAAAAATAAAATCAAGAAAATAATGTCATGTTTCTGACTCATAAATTCTGATTTTTTAACCATATTTGAGCATTTTGTTATCAGAGACAATTTTCCTGCCACCCAACACAGTTCCAATTAATTTATTTTAAAATAATTGAACTAGTTAATTATTTAATCGTAATTACATAATTATGAACTATATTTTACAATCAAATTGTTTAGCTTTGTCATAAAAAATAATTAAACAGAATAATTACTAATCCAGAGGGAAGAAAAAGTGTCAATAGGATAAATTTTATCTCCCTTTGATCCTTCCCTCATTTTCAGGAATATTCTGTCTATTAAATCCAGAAACAAGCCTTTTTGCTCCACATATCTTATTTGGAATAATTAACTCCTGGAACATCTTGAGTTTTTTGACATGTTTTTGAATGACCCTAACATGGTTTCTTATTTTTTGCTCTTCCTACTTGGCATGTTTTAGTTTGAATTAATACAGTATGACTTTCCTTACAACTATAGTGTTCTCTAGACTATCCTTTGAATTTAATTGGCATGCCTTCCTGTTCTTTTTAGAGATCACTCCAGTCCCAATAGATGAATCCAAAAGCCCATTTAGACCTAGACACCTTGGTATCATTCCTAATGTCTACAGTCCCTTGTATATAATATCACATATTATTCACTCAATAGAATGAATTTGGTGTGTGTGTGTGGGGGGGTGATATGTGGGAGTCATTCTGGCATTTCTTGTCTTTTTTTTTTTACTTCCCTAGCAAACTCAAAAGCAAAGGGATCAAAAATTGACACTCAGAGCAGCTAGGGCTCAGTGGATAGAGAGACAAATCTAGGGGTGGGGAGTCTCAGATTCAAATCTAACCTCACACATCCTAACTATATGAACCTGGGCAAAAACTTTATTCCAGTTGCATAACCCTTATTCTGTCTTGGAAACAATACATAGTATTGATTCTAAGGCAGAAAGAAAGGTTTAAAAAACAAACAGCAACAAAAGTTGGTACTGTGATTCTAATAGATGGCTGACACTTGGATTTGATAGAGTTGGGTTTGAGACTTTGATTTTAAAAAAAAGAAAACAATTCTTTAATGTTTTATGAAGCTACAAAAGTTTTACCTGATTAAATATCTAAGGCTCTCATATGGGTCATGATTTAGTTCTTTTTATTTCCATTTATTCTAAGTAATTTGAAGCAAAGAAAATTCTTATTAGAGAAAATAAATGTCATGACTGTGTTTTCAGAGATAATTGTAAAGAGGTTCAAAATACAGCTCACGCAGTTCTGTAGCTACCTTATTAAAGAACAATCTATCTTTTAATACAACAAACATGTGTCTAAAATGTTTTCTTTAAAAGTCCATGAGCCAAAAATGTCTTCTGTCTTTTATCAGCTTGCCTATTTAATTTCTGTCACCTCTTTCTTGATTGAGACATTGTGTATTCTTAGGAAAAATTGGCTTCTGTCAGTAAGGCATTATCAGTGTCTGGAAATTGAAATGACGTAAAAACCATGTAGCAAAAGCCAGAATAAACCCCAATGATTTACTGAAAATGATGACAAATTCAATTACCATTTTAAAAAAAATTTAAGTAAACCAGAATTTCTAAAACTCATTTGAATACACAGAAATGCATATCCCACATAAAACTAATTTGAAATAAGATATATATGTTCATATATGTTTCAAGAAATATGTTCTAAAATTATATAATATCAAATATTACAAACTATATATGCTATATTTTCATCTATAAAATGTGCATGAATATATACAGATGTATATATTTACATATGCCTGTATGTATATTTTTGAGTCTATCTTTTCATCTATCATAAATACATCTCTTTGTTTACTGCCTACATATCTACCTTAATGTCTGGATATACAAACTATTAAACCAGAACAACAGAGATACAACTAAACTAAATTGAGATTTCATTTGTGTACAATGGATTGCTCATCAAAATGAATGTTTTATATATTATTCATATCAGTGCCCTCATTGGTGAGACAGGGATCTCATTATAGTAGATCATTTTTGATTCTGGACCTGTGACATTCCACTTGAGCTACTTCTTACCTTAGTAAACTTAGGCAAATCACTTATTGTCCCTGAGATTCAGCCTCCTTATTCTTAAAACAAAGGCATTGGACAAGTCATCTTCTGATGAGCCTATGATCCCATGATCCTATGGAAGTCACCAGATGATCATCTGAAATCATCCCAAACTTCATTTAAATGCAATGTACTAAATATAGTACAATCTTAATTCTTCTCCATTGTAAGGGGGGGGGGGGGAAGCGGGAAAAGGTTAGACTGGATTATATTTAAAATAGGGTTGCCAGGAATTTATATTAATTACTAAGAGATTTATTTACAATTTATTTTCAAAATATAGAAAGAGTGAAGTAAGAAAATCAGAGGGAGGATACGGTAAGATATTTAGCCTAGGACTAAGTAATTTACTGCCAGCCTTTGGATCAACCCGGGCAGGGAAAGTTAACTTCAGCAGACCTCAGCAAAGCCAAGGACCTGGGGAAAACTCTCTCAAGAGGTAGGTCTCTCCTGAGGCTAGTTTCTTCAGAAAATATTCAGGAAAGGAATCAGCCTTTTCACTCATCACATATCAATCCAAAGGGAAGAGATTTAAGAATAGTCTCACCAGGAACAGGGTCTCAGGTCTAGTCAGCAGATTCTCCACCAGTTCCTCTCCAAAGAATGAAGAACTGACTCAGGAAGTTGTAACTCCCTTTTAAAGACGCTTTCTTTTGTGTCATTTCCTGTGCCTTCCCATAATTTTATGCCTACCAAACACAGTTGAAGCTTTGCTTTAAGACTGCCCAGGGGCAGTTAGTTTAATTCTGATTTGTCACTCACTATTGCACTCATGGGTCACAGAACTCCTCTACTCAAGTGTGAATGGGGGTGTTAATACCTGTTGTGATTAAATCTAAAAATGACCAGAAATAGAAAAGCAAACTTAATGATCAAAATCAATGCTCAGAAGAAGTATAAAAAGGTAAACAGGAAAAAAAATCAAGGGAATTACAGGAATTAAACAAATAACATTCCTGCATAAGAAAGTGATAACTAGGATATTTTAGTATTTTTAGAGTAGAAGAGATACCTAAAATATTTAAAATGTTTAAAATTGAATTAAATTGAAAATATTATTAATAAGAAGGTGATAACTGAATTTTTTAAGATATATGATAATTGAAATAACTAAGATACTTAGGTTACTTAGAATGCTTAAGGTCCTGAATATGATAAAAACTTTAGCACTATAAATGGAAAAGAACAGGAGCAAATATAGTTAAAGAAGGAATGAATTCAAATACGATGGGATATCTAAAAATATCAAGGGATAAGAAAGAAATACAACAAGAAAAATGAAAAGGAGAAAAAGCTGGGGATAAATTGTTTGATATAAGGAAGCATGTAAGAATCAATACAGTAGAACTGAAAACTGAAGGTATATTCATCAATAGGGAAATAAATAGGAGGCAGCTCTGTGGCTCAGTGGATTGAGAGCCAATCCCAGAGATTGGCCAACTAGCTTCCTTGACATGTTGAAATAATTTATTATTAACCATTCTTGACATTTTGTGATCCATGTTCTCTAACTCCCTCCCTCTTCTCTCCTCTCCCCAAGATGACAGGTAAAATGACATAGGATATGCATATGCTATCATGCAATACATATTTTAATATTCATCATGTTATAAAAGAGAAATCATTTATATAACAAACAATTAATCAAGAAGATAAAATGAAAAATGGTATGTTTCAGTTTGCATTTAGACTTCTTCAGTTCCTTCTTTGTTGGTAGATAGCTTTTTTGTTATTAGTCTCTAGGAATTGTCTTGGATCCTGGCTCTGCTGATGAGTGTTAAATTATTCACAATTGGTCATCATATATTATTAATGTTACTATATATAACATTCTTCTAGTTTTGCTCAGTTCACTTTGCATCACTTCATATGTCTTTCCAGATTTTTATGGTAATCTTCTTCATCCTGCCTTATATTATAACAAGGTATTACAACCATATTGCACAACTTGTTCAGCCACTCCCTAATTGATGGATATCCTTTTCAATTCATTGCCATCATAAAAGTAATTGTTATAATTATCTTTGTACAATTAGGTCCTTTCCCCCTATCTTTGATCTCTTTGGGATATAAATCTAGTAGTGGTTTTGCTAGATCAAAGATATGACTCTTAGGGAATGATTCCACATTGCTTTCCTAAATGGGATTCATATCTGCACTAACAGTATTATTGTCCCAATTTTCCTATATCTCACCAAACATTCAACATTTTCCTTTTTTTGTTGTTGTTACATTAGACAACCTGACAGGTACCTAGTGGGACCTCAGAGTTATCTTAATTTGCATTTCTCTAATAATGTTTTGTACTATTTTTTCATATCACTAAAGATAGTTTTAACTTCTTCAGATGAAAACTATCTGTTTAAATCATTTGACCATTTATTAAAAAAGGAATTGCTTGTATTCTTAAAAATTTGAATCTTTTCTATAGAAATTTGAGAAATGATGCCTTTATCAGAGACATTTGAAATTTTTAAATTTCCAGGATTTTTGTTCCCTTTCTTATCCTGGTTGCATTTGTTTTGGTTGTGCAATTTAAAATTGTTAGTGTCATCAAAGTTATTTGTTTTACATCTCATAATGTTCTTGATGTCATTTTTGTTCATAAATTCTTTCCTTATCCATAGGTCTATGAAATACATTATTTTGCTCTCCTATGATTTGTTTACAATATTACTCTTTCTTTCTTCCTTTTCAAAAAATGCTTACCTTCAGTCTTATAGTTCATGCTAACTATTGCTTTCAAGTCAGAAGAGTGGTAATGGCCAGACAATTGGGGTTAAGTGACTTGCCCAGGATCACAGAAGTTGGAAGTATGTGAGACAATATTAAAACCCAGGACCTCAATGTCTCTAGTAATGAATCTCTATCCACAATTTCAACTCTCTGCCTTTATGTTTGTTTACTTCTAAAGCATGTATCCATTTTGATTATATCTTGATCAACTAGCTTCTTTGAAAAAAAAAGGTGAGTGGCAGAGTCAAGATGACAGAATAGAGGCATTGAAAGTTCAAGGGTCACTGAGAATTGTCTCTCACCAACCTTAAAATAATGGTTCACAAAAGAATGCTGAATTGACAGAACAAATAAAGCTATTTGCCTGTAGAAAACAATTGACAATGTAGAAGGAGAGTGTTTGTTTCACTGTAGCAAGAGGGTACTCTGCCTACATTAAGGACGCACAGCCCACAACTAGACTGTCCCAGGAGTACCTGTAAGAGTCAACAATAAGTGTTCCTACCTCATCCCACATGCTTCTGTACCTGAGGAACAAGCCAACTCTGGGACTCAGACTAATTCTCATTTTGCTCTGAAGTTTTCTATGAAGCTGCTTTGATCTTGCTGTCCCCCTCGGAATTTGTGACTTATTCTTTGTCTCCATAACAATTTTCTATGCTTAGGTGTTTTTTATGTATGCTCATTTTCCTAGCTTTTCTGTGGATTTTTATTTTCATTTTAAAGGTGGGTTCTGTTCTCAGGGTAGAAAGGCACTCTTTTAGTCTTCAATTTTTCCTTGCTATCACTCTTAGTTCTAATTCTGGGTTTCTGCAAGTTTTGTTTCTGCCACAGCTATATGAAGTCTTGTGAGTTGGGAAGTCTGAAAGCTACCTCCCACTGCTGATTCAGTCTCCTCAAGGGTCTGATGATGGCTTTCAATACTCAGAGCACTTGTGCTACTTTGTGCTAGGGTTCAGGGCCTTACATCATGCTTGTGCAAAGGCTCTATACCTCACTCTGGACTTATACAAACCAGGTTCACTTCTGCCTGCCTTGTGCTGAATTTTGGGCCTCTCTGCAGGAATAGAGAGGGGCTCTGAGCCTCCCTTTAGACTCTTAATAGTCAAGTGTACCTTAGACTGCCTTGTGCTAGGATGTGATGCCTCACTACATGCTTTTTCTGGGCTTGAAATTTTAAGGGGGTAAATGTGTGTGTGGGTGGGTGGGTGCTCTACTAGTGGTTTAGTCAGGATCTTGATGTTGGCTTGGGCCCAAGTTCAGAACCTCTAGGTATAGTGGAGTTCTGTTGGATTACACTTGTGGTCCTTGGTGTAGCTTTGCTGTGGACTGCAGGTTCCTCTCACCCCAGGGAACCATACCTTCTCTGCCTATCTTACATGTTGTTTTCAGAAGGAAAATTATTTCACTTTATTCCTTATTGGTTCTGTCAGGTCAATATTTGTTTTGAACCATATTTTTTAGTTTGATTTGAAAGGAGAGTTCTGAGCTTTTCATGCCTCTACTTTGCCATCTTGGTTCTACCTCCTACTCATTTTTTTTCTTAAGTTGGGGAAATTGACTTTGAAAAAGAAAAGTAATTTTTCACAGGTCAAAAAGGTATTTTGTTTCAGTGTTGAGTTTTGTCACAAATCTTTTGGGTCTGAACTTCAAGCTCTTTATCCATCTTAACGTTCCAAATTTGGCAATATTCCTATTGAATTATAGTGTCATATAGCAGCACCTTACATGTTTCAGTAAAAGTATTGTTTAAGAAAGACACAAAGAATGTTAAACTTCAATAGCTTGATATATCAAAAGTATGCATTCATATTGTAAAAGGATTATAAATAAATTATAATGAAATGCTATAATTAATATTGTAAATTAGTATGCTATAAAAATTGTATACCATGCATTGACACTATATGCTCTGGAAATGGGCTCCTTTAAGTAACAAACATTACTAGAAACCTAACCTTTTGATTATAGATCATTAACTACATGACAAAAAGACTATAGGGCAGAGTAACCTAAGGTTAAAGTATTAGCAGATATTGTTGAATTGCCAATTTAATATCATTTGACACTGAAGGTGAAACAGCCTTGACATTATATTTAAAGACCATAGGAAAATAAATTTAATATTTTATAATCAAATATTGGCACTTCTTTTATATAGAGACAAATCTCTTCTACTAGTGTAGTTGATAAGAGTAAAAGAATGGTATATGAGCTATTAATTTCTTGATACTTTCTACTACAAAACTAAAATGTAGCCAAGTTTAACTTCTCTTAATTTTAAAATGCTAGCATATTGATAACAATATTTATATGACGTATTTTGCTTACAAAGATGTGTCCGTTACTTCATTTTAAAAAGAATAAGGAATTTGTATGGTATACTTAGATTCAGTTTCTTTATCCATTAAATAATAGACAGAGTAGATGGTGTTTAAAATGATTTGTAGTTCTAGATACACAATCTTTTGATACTATGATTTCCAAAGGTCTTTCTAAAGGCCACTTTTCAGCCAGTTAGGAAATGTTTATGATAAGAAAATGAGAAAAATTACATAATTTTCCTCATCTGTAAAATGGGGATAAAAGTATTTGAGCCTCCCTGTGATTGTTGAATACAAAGAGATCTGGACTGTATTCTCCCTCTGAAACTAATTGCATGGTCATTGAAGATCAATTTACATATCTGAACTTCAGATCACTCATCCAAAAGTGGGATGATGATGCATTCACATACAACACAAATCACAAAACTATAACAGCATGTTAATCACATCTGACATTTATAGAGTGCTTTAATTTTCATAAAGCAGTCTACATATGTGGTTATATTTGGACCTTAAAATAACCCTTGTGAAAGCCCTACTTTATTTAGTCAGTCAATAAATATTTATTAAGCACTTACTGAGTCCCTGGCATTTTGCTAAATGCTGAGATTATAAATACCATAAAGACAGTCCCTGCCCTTAAGGAGCTTTCAGTTGAATGGAGCAGGCAACACACAAAAAGAAGCTAAAAAAATTGGAATGGGATAGAGAGTCTTAAGAAGAGGGATATGGTGGAGAAATACAAATGACTGCAGTTGTGTAGAGAAAAAAGAGATAAGTGGCCAGGACATCTTCCAAATACGAAGGCAATGGAGATCATCACTCCACCTTCTATTCAGAGAGACAGAAGGTACTGAGGACATGTGGGCACAAAGATTGATGCAGTCTTCAAAATTATAGTGTTCCTTGAAGTATCCTGGAGAATTTCACCTTTACATGTAAGGAAATGAAACATAAGAAAAAAGAAGGAATTTACCCAGAGGTGTCAAATGCATTTTCTCAATTAAGGATATCAATTCCACTTCTAGTTTATTATATCATATTAACTCTTCTTCTAAGTATTAAAATACTATCTTATTATACATCATTATCATTATTACTGTAAGTCAACCCTTTGTTAAATTTTATTATCTTATAATGCTACTATTATTGTAACTAGAAGAAAGAACTTGTGAAAGACTGACTAATCCCACTAGTTCTAATCATGTCTTCAAGAACAGAAAGAAGTTCTGAGGGATCTTTGTTTTCTTTCCCACTAGTTTAGTTTTTAGTGTTTGTTTTAATGTTAGTTCATTGATATAGCTTTAGTGTTTAAGAGACATAATATATTCTACTTCCTTCTTTGCTAAAACATTTCTCTTAAGCTCAATTTTGTCACAATTGCAAAGAAACCATTTGTCATTTATGTATTCTACCTAAATCTTGGAAATTTTCCCAATTGGAAACTGCATATTTGTGATTATATTTCTAACTTTTCATTTAACAACATCCCTAAAGCATCAATAGAAGGAAGGGGACATTATATTTCCTCTGTTTAAAAAGATCTAATTATTTTAATAGGGTATTACAGTTGAAAGGCTACAACAGGCTATTTCTAGAAACACATAGCACTTCTTTTTTTTTATATTTTATTTGATCATTTCCAAGCATTATTCATTAAAGACATAGATCATTATCTTTTCCTCCCCCCCCTCCATAGCCGATGCGTAAATCCACTAGGCATTACATGTTTTCTTGATTTGAACCCATTGCTATGTTGATAATATTTGCATTAGAGTGTTCATTTAGAGTCTCTCCTCTGTCATGTCCCCTCAACCACTGTATTCAGGCAGTTGATTTTCCTCAGTGTTTCTACTCCCATAGTTTATCCTTTGCTTATGAATGGTCCATTACGTTCGATTATACCACAGTGTATTAGTCTCTGTGTACAATGTTTTCCTGGTTCTGCTCCTCTCTCTCTGCATCACTTCCTGGAGGTTGTTCCAGTCTCCATGGAACTCCTCCACTTTATTATTCCTTTTAGTATTCCATCACCAACATATACCACAATTTGCTCAGCCATTCCCCAATTGATGGGCATCCCCTCGTTTTCCAGTTTTTGGCCACCACAAAGAGCTCAGCTATGAATATTTTTGTACAAGTCTTTTTGTCCATTATCTCTTTGGAGTACAGACCCAGCAGTGCTATGGCTGGATCAAAGGGTAGATATTCTTTTGTCGCCCTTTGGGCATAGTTCCAAATTGCCCTCCAGAATGGTTGGATCAGTTCACAACTCCACCAGCAATGAATTAATGTCCCTACTTTGCCACATCCCCTCCAGCATTCATTACTTTCCTTTGCTGTTATGTTAGCCAATCTGCTAGGTGTGAGGTGATACCTCAGAGTTTCTCTGATTATAAGAGATTTAGAACACTTCTTCATTTGCTTATTAATAGTTTTGATTTCTTCATCTGAGAAATGCCTATCCATGTCCCTTACCCATTTATCAATTGGAGAATGGCTTGATTTTTTGTACAGTTGATTTAGCTCTTTATAAATTTGAGTAATTAAACCTTTGTCAGAGGTCTCTATGAAGATTTTTTCCCAGTCTGTTGTTTCCCTTCTGATTTTAGTTACATTGGTTTTGTTTGTGCAAAAGCTTTTTAATTTGATGTAGTCAAAATTATTTATTTTACATTTTGTGATTCTTTCAATGTCTTGCTTGGTTTTAAAGTCTTTCCCCTCCCAAAGGTCTGACATGTATACTATTCTTTGTTTACCCAATTTACTTATGGTTTCCTTCTTTATGTTTAAGTCACTCACCCATTTTTAATTTATCTTGGTGTAGGGTGTGAGGTGTTGATCTATTCCTAGTCTCTCCCACACTGTCTTCCAATTTTCCCAGCAGTTTTTATCGAATAGTGGATTTTTGTCCCAAAAGCTGGGATCTTTGGGTTTATCGTATACTGTCTTGCTGAGGTCTCTTTCCCCCAGTCTATTCCACTGATCTTCCTTTCTGTTTCTTAGCCAGTACCAAATTGTTTTGATGACTGCTGCTTTGTAATATAGTTTAAGGTCAGGGACTGCAAGGCCCCCATCATATGTGTTTTTTTCATTATTTCCCTGGATATCCTTGATCTTTTGTTCTTCCAAATGAACTTTGTTATGTTTTTTTCTAAATCCGTGAAGAAGTATTTTGGTAGTTCAATGGGTATGGCACTACATAGATAAATAAGTTTGAGTAGGATGGTCATTTTTATTATATTGGCTCGTCCTATCCATGAGCAGTTAATGTTTTTCCAATTGCTCAAGTCTAGTTTTAGTTGTGTGGAGAGTGTTTTGTAGTTGTGTTCATATAGTTCCTGTGTTTGTCTCAGGAGGTAGATTCCTAGGTATTTTATTTTGTCTAAGGTGATTCTGAATGGGATTTCTCTTTCTAGTTTTTGCTGCTGAGCTGTGTTGGAGATATATAGAAAAGCTGATGATTTATGTGGGTTTATTTTGTATCCTGCAACTTTACTAAAGTTGTTGATTATTTTGAATAGCTTTTTGGTTGGATCTCTAGGATTATTTAAGTAGACCATTATGTCATCTGCAAAGAGTGATAACTTGGTCTACTCATTGCCAATTTTAATGTCTTCAATTTCTTTTTCTTCTCTAATTGCTACTGCTAGTGTTTCTAGTACAATGTCAAATAGTAGAGGTGATAATGGGCATCCTTGTTTCACTCCTGATCTTATTGGGAATGCATCTAGTTTATCCCCATTGCAGATGATATTAGCTGATGGTTTTAGATATATACTGTTTATTATTTTTAGGAATGACCCTTCTATTCCTATGCTTTCTAGTGTTTTTAATAGGAATGGGTGTTGTATTTTATCAAATGCTTTTTCTGCATCTACTGAGATAATCATGTGGTTCTTGTTGGTTTGCTTGTTGATGTGGTCAATTATGTGGATGGTTTTCCTAATATTGAACCAGCCCTGCATCCCTGGTATAAATCCTACTTGATCATGGTGGATGATCCTTCTGATCACCTGCTGGAGTCTTTTTGCTAGTATCCTATTTAAGATTTTTGCATCTATATTCATTAGGGATATTGGTCTATAGTTTTCTTTCTCTGTTTTTGACCTGCCTGGTTTTGGAATCAGTACCATGTTTGTGGCATAAAAGGAGTTTGGTAGAACTCCCTCTTTGCTTATTATGTCAAATAGTTTGTATAGTATTGGGATTAACTATTCTCTAAATGTTTGATAGAATTCACTGGTGAATCCATCAGGTCCTGGGCACATAGCACTTCTGAATGAGCTCATTCATCAATGTAAGTTGTCCAGAGATTGAAACTATGCCAGGGAAGATGCTTCTTACTGAAAACTTACCAGATCATACTAGATGTTCATTCTTCAATGATTTTGAGAGAAATTTAATTGTTAAAAAGAAAACTAAAAAATCATGGAGAGACCACACCCCCTTTGCAGGAATCCACAGATAAACCAATAGCATGCCTTTATTGTGGAAAAAGAGGCCATGTAAGGATGATCTGTAAGAACTGGCTACTGGAAAAAGGAAATAACAAATTTAGAAACAATAACTATAGAAATGACTACAATAATGATTATAAAAATCACAGCTTTAGAACTAATAGAAATAGCTATAATGACTAGAGGAATCAAAATTTTAGAAATAAAAATTACAGAAATAAAAATTGGGAAAATGATAACTGAAACCAAATAACTCCACAACAGTATAACTTAAGTGGAACCTGTTAAAAAATTACTCAGGATGCTATTGCCCATCCATGTGGAGCAGAAGGTGGGGCCTCTTAGACTCTATTGATATTGTTGATATTAATTAACCATTTTCAGTTATGTCTCCCCTCCAAATAGTAGCAAAGAAGAAGAAATGGATTCCTTTGAATAAGGTACCTCTGATTGATTATACCTTCTGTTGGTAATGAATAATTGGCTATCTTGATTTTATTTAACTATTAATTATGATGATAAGACTTCCCTATTGATGGATCTGTTCTTTTTTATTGCACTTTATTTGTGTTATACAGTATTTTTTCTCTCATTTTTGCATTTGAAGCACATGTAATTGTATTGAAAAGATTTTCCTTTAACTACTTCTTGGCAATAAGCTAATATATAAATTTGCTTAGCATATAAATGCATACCCAAAAGCTTTAGACTATGGAAATTGTCATTTATTAATAAATGTTATGGGACTATGATTAATGAGTGTATCTGATTCTAGGAAATGTGATAAAAAATGGAGCATAGACTATATCTAAATAGTGCTATAGAAGCACAGATTTAACCTGAAAAGTGCCAAAAGAGCACACAGGTCAAAAGGAAACCAATCCATGTGGGACTGATGAGGTTCTATGTCAATATAAAAAGACTTGAACCTAGTGTGAGACTCCAGGTTGTGGCACTTCACATATTTTAAGACACAGGACTATTTGAACCACACTCCTCATAAAATACTTTCTATGAAAGTACCTAACAATTAGCTATTCATCTCCCCTATCCCTGAGAAATAACAAAATATCAGATCAGGAAATGAAATGACACTTCCCTTTTCTTGTTACACAAAAAATCTAGTTCTTTTTCTCTCTTATATTATGGCAACTTCCTGTAGTCTTGGCTGCAAATGGGTAAGTGAAATATTACTGCATTTTCCCCCTACAGAGTTGTAGGACAGAAATTTGCTTTAATTGGACCCTAATAATAAGGGTGGGTTATGAATGTATTATTTTATTCAGAAAATGTATATACATAGTTTTTTGATATTTTGATTCTAACTTTTACTTTTTTATTTCAAAAGCTTAATTTTTTCTTCTATTTATCTTTCATTTATGTTTTGGTGTTTTTTCTTTTGATAATTGACTCATATACCCATAACTCAACCACATTTATATTTAGTGAAAACAGCTGGTAGAATATATTAGAGAAGATATATTATGTCCATCTTTGCACAAATGCTATTATTGGTCAAGTTGACATGTAAAAACTCCCTGACAGATGTATACTAGTTATCAGTAAAATAAAAGAAAAAATATTAAAGAAAAAAAAAATAAATGGATGAAATAAAATAGATGGATGGGAGATGATAAAACCCCTCCTAGGGACCTCCCCAGGGTTAGTAAAGCACAACTCTTGCAATTATTTAAAAAAAAAACAAGAAGAAGTTTATTAAGGGTAGGGAAATGATAAACACAGTCCTCCTCCCACCAATCTATTACCCCCCTCATAGGGTTTGGTCTTCTGATCTTCTCAAGCCCTTTCTATAGCTCCCTGATCTTATTTAAGACCCCAAAAGCTATCTGACTATAAAGTAACCTAATTAATATGGATTATCAAATAAGACAGAGAGTAAAGACTCACAGAAGTATCTGAGCCCTTACCTAAAGCCTGGGGTAGTTGGTTTTGGATCCATTGGATTGCAGGTCAGAACTAGAACACAAAATATCAAAGGGGAAAATTTAGAGATGACCTAGTTCAACATTTTTATTTTATAGAGAAGAAACTAATGCTAAGTTTAGATACTTAGATATTTAGTACAGAGCAAATATCTGATAATATAGTAGCATTCCCGAGGTTTTGTTTTGGTCCTACAGTTCTTTCAGCTTGTCCTTCATAGTTATCATTATAGGGAACAATCAATGTGGAGTCACAGTCCAAAATTCTAAATCCCATTTTGGGATAGTATCCTCTATATGAATTGCTTATTTCCCAAATGCACATTTCTGAATCACTTCCCTTTAATAGAAAACACTTCTTAAATGATTATGTGTACTGATAATTTTTTTCTTTTGCAAGACTAATCAAACATGGCAATAATCTAGTATTTTAAAAATGGTTTTATTCCTTTGTCTCTAAACAAATCACCATATTAATTAATGTTTTGAAAAATGTTCAAAAGTTGCCTAACTCTCACATTTTGGATGCTTGCTACAAGAAAAGGTCTTATATATTTTTGGAAGTGACAAATGATTGCTTCATTAGTATTTATCTAAGAATCAGGAACCCCCACTCTTCTTATTTTGCTAATCATAATGTATGATTATTCATCTGTTATAACCTATCAAACTACTTTATTATTCCTTAATAAATATTTTATTGAAGAGGATCCATTAACTACTATGCCCCTACTACTTTTCTCTTCTCCCTTTTCCCTCTTCTTAGAAAACCTTCCTTGAGAGTGTTTATGTTGCCTCTAAAATAAGCAACTGATTCAAACTAAATATTTATAAATAATGTGGCTTTGTAAAGGTAGTGAAGTAGATTGGTATCAATAAATAGTAATCACTAACTTTGGACTCCACACTAGAGTAAGGTTAAGAATATGGAAGGAAGGAAACAGGGAAAGAAGGAAGGATGGAAGGTAAGAAAAAAGGAAGGAAGGAAGGCTCAATTGAGGGGAGGAAGGAAAAATGGAGAGAGAAGGAAACAGAAGGATAGATGAAGTGTATGAAAAAGGAAGAAGGGAGTGAGGAAGAGAACAAGAAAGAAAATAATGAAACAGAAAAGTGAGAAAGAAAGAAATAAAAGTTTAAAAGAGAAATAAAGCCCCTCTCTGTATCCTGGGAAGCACAATCATTAAATTTTCTTTATTTTAGGATTTTTTAATTGCTTTTAATTTTTTATTGCTTTTAATAGCCATAATGACCTCTGCATAGGGCATTTCTTGACACTAAGCATATAGCTATTCTTATATGCCAGCTCCATATTATCTGCCAGGAAATATCTAACCTAGGGTCATTATTACTCAAATAATCATTTGCCTGTCTTCAGTCTTCCTGTGTATCTCCTATTCTTTATAATCTCTCAAAGATATTTTATAACCTTTCTGCAATTTGTCAGTAATATCTTTTAGGATTCTGGGAGAGAATTCTTCCAGGCTAGTTGACTGAAACACATTAAAAATAACTAGATTCTCTCTTACTATGTAAAAAATTACCTTCTCTTTAATTTCCTTACAACCACATTTCTTTTTGAAAATTTCAATATGCAGTTGTTTCTCCTTAATAAAGAGCTTCAAAGGATAATGAGAAAGAAGTGATTATCTGTAGCATTCTAGAAGTATTACACTTTAAGAGGTGTATATTTAGTAAATATAAAATTTATCTTGAGTAAGAGATCACAATTCTACTACAGAATTCAGATTTCTTCCTTCTATCATTTTAAAAAAATATATATTTCTATGCATCTCTGTCTCACAAGAGCAACTCTTAGGGTAGAGCATTCATTTCAAGCTCATTGTTATGCCTCAAGCTCATGGTTGGCAACTCTAGTAGACAGTAGTAGTCTGAAAAAATTCTCTTACAAATAACTTTAAAATGTCTCAAAATGAATTCTAGATTAGTAGAGCCCACAAAAGAGTAAATGAAATAATTTCTCATCTAAAGACAATCTAGAAGAAGAGGAGAAAAATTCTAATGTAGGAGAGTGGAGTACAGTCCAGCACAGACAATTCTACAAGCCCACAGAAAACTTGGGAAATAAATGAACTAGTAATACAGTATCTGCAGCTCTTGCCCACATATGGTAAAGGGATTAGACAACTGGTCAGAAGGAAAACTCAAAATTCCCTTTACTAGCCCTAAGTGCAGAAGTCTGATTCAATTTCCATAAGGGGATCACACATTTTAAGAAATAATTCCAGAATGAGGAAAAACTTTGACACACAAGAGCTTGTGGTGTCAGGGGACTGGGGAATCCTAATCAAATTCTAGGGCAGAAAATAATGTGATTGCTCCCAGACCACAGCAAAGACCAAGAAAACAACAAACACACATCTCCTTAGATCATTCTAACTTGGAAGAACTGAAAATTTATAGACTCTAAGAACTATCTATAAAAACAGTTGTAAAAATTACTTAAAGCCTTAGACAGACCTCAACCCTTGGAGAAGAGCTCAACTTAACATAAGTCAAAAGTCAAAAAAGACTCTGGAAAAACAAGCAAGCAGAAGAGAGAGAGAGAGAGAGAGAGAGAGAGAGAGAGAGAGAGAGAGAGATACAAACATTCAGTGAAGAAAATAATTCCTTCAAAATTAAAACTGGTATTGTAAAGCTAATGTCTCCCTGAAATATCAAGAAACAAATGAACAAAAAAAATTTAAAAATGATTTTTTTAAATAAGTGTGAAATAACTCATTTGAAAACAACTGACAAGAGAAATAATTTTAAGAATCTTTGTACCACTTTATATTGATTATTCAAAAATGTCTTGACATAATCTTTCAAGAAATTATCAAGGAAAACTTCCCTGATAATCTATAAGAGAATGCAATGGGCCAGAGTCCAGCCCCACTTGAAGCTCCAGGTATTCCCTGCAGGTGAAATGGGTCATCAAAAATTTAAAAATGGAAGACAACTGTGCATATAAATCAGCCAGGGGCAAGCTTTGCATCTGGTGGCTGGTCTGCCATGCCCAGGCTTGGTGTTTATTCTTATATTCACTTTCTTGTCACACAGATACAATTTTCAGCACACATGTTTGAGTAAAGATAATTGGAAAAGAGATACATTAACTTTTAACAAACCACTTGATTAACATTCTGAGATCATATTGTATTCTTGTAGTGTAATTATCGATTCTTGACAGAATAAAAGTTTTGCCTAAAATAAATTATTTCGTCACAGGTGGCTTAATTTTCTCATTAACCTGTGAAGATTCTAAGCTTACAAACAATCAAGGAACACTATTTATTACTTTAAATAAAAATAATCAATCAGAAGTTCTAGAAACAATTCATCAATCATAGCAGTGAGATCAGAGAGGCATTGAGAACACAATTCAGATTAATTATTACGCTGATCATTTTTCAGGGTTAGCAGGGACTTCTACCAAGGGGAGTTTCTGGTTAGTGAAATTGAGTCTCTAAGGCATGGTGAAGCTTAGAGTACCTGTACATTTTGTATGGGTCTTTATAACTGATTTATCCATTGACTTTAGGAGAATAAGTTTCTATGCAGGGTGAGTAGGGACATTATGGATTTGGCTTGTGGTTAGCTTGCTAGGAATGATGTACCAGAGCAGAAATTAACTCATGATAGTCTTTTTGGGTTTGGATTTTAGAGTATGATCTTTTGGTGATATTTTGGGGAAACATAGTACATGTATTTTGCTCTCATATTATTTCTTCTGAGGCTAGGAAGGGGATACCAATCATGCCAATTCTATTAGTAATGGATATTAAGGAGGGAAGTTATACATAGGGGGCAAGTCCATCCTGCCAAGGAGCCACTTTGTGACCTCTTGTTGTAAACCTCAAAATTTCTCAGACTTATGAATGTTAAGGGTTTCCCCCATTGGGGAATCTTCTACTTAAAAAAAATTCCCTAGCAGATGGTGAGAACTCTACTTGAGTGTGGGGGCTCCTAGCTATGGGAGTGTCCCTGCTCCACCCTACTTAAGACTGCTTTAGGACAGAAAACTGCTTGCTAAACAATGAAAGTACTTTGATCCATGCTTATAGAAGGGACAGGAAGTTATTTGAGTCATGACTGTTTTAGAATTGATACAATGGGATACTAAGTACCTATAAAGGTGGGGCAACTTGTAAACTACTTAAACCTAAAAGGGTGATAACTTATTGAGAGGTTTTTTCTTAACGAAATTTGTCGACACAGCAGCATTTTTTCCTGACTTACTAAAGAGATTAAAACTACTCAGCTGTGAATTCAAAATGGGCGGTCCTTTAGAAACATCTACAGTGATTGGTAGATGTAAGGACTTAGGGGAGCTGACAGAGGAGATTTTGCCCTAAAAAATAAGAGCTTAGATCTCATTCAGGGATCTCAATTTCTGACTCTCATTCTGAAGGTGAGCTCCTTGAGGAGCTCCTCTGAGGGTCTCTGTCCCTCTGGGGTAGGAGCTCTGGAGGCTCTTGAGAGAGGCCCTTTGAAGCAATCTCTGGCTGGAAGACTCTTTGAGGAAGGACACTGGCCTGGTGTCACTAGTATCCTTGTTTAGTCAGACCTTGTGGTGAGTGTTAAAAACCTGACTGATTTCTCTTTTAAGACTCAGGTCTAGGCCATATTGGCTTGAGGCCCTTCATACTTATTCCTTTCTTACTCTCTCTCTCTTTCTTTGATTACTCATTGTATTGTTAATTAAAATCTCTATAAAACCCAATTGTCTTGGGTATTTGAATAATTGGGAATATTTCCCTGGCGACCACCTTATATTTGATTTTAAACCCAAGACACTGTAGTGAAACATATTTCTGTGGTCAAACTTACTCACCCTCTCTTATATCTATCACAATTTATATCTTCCACCATTTTAACTCACTACAGTTTAAGACCTCAACCATTTTAAATCTCACATTGTTTACCAAGTGACTTTGCCAAGGAGTCATGGCTTGATGGCTCCCAACAATAAAATGGTCAAAAGGAAGTTGATGTAAGCTTTGATCACCTTCTGAAAGATATTCCCAAATGAAAAAAAATTGTAGCCAAATTCCAAAGCCCTCAGGTCAAGGAGATAATACTGGAAACAGATATAAAGAGTAATTTAAATATTGTATAGCAATAGTCAAGAGAACACAAGATTTATCTGCTTCAATGTGAAAGAATAAAAGTATTGAAAAATGTTTTTCAGGAAGGCAAAGGAACCAGGATTGCAACCAAGAATCATCTACCCAGTAAAACATTATAATCTATGAGGGGAAATAATGGATACTCAATGATAAAGGAGACCTTAAAGGATCTCTGATGAAAAGACCTGAACTGAATAGAAAATATGATTTTCAAATACAAAACACAGGAGAGACATAAAAAGGTAACAAGAAAGAGAAGTCATAAAGGATTCAATTAAGTTAAACATTTTGTATTTCTTTATGGGAAGATGATACTTGTAGTTCTTAAAAAACTTATTATTAGGGCAGTTAGAAAAAGCATACAAAGACAGAGGGCAAGCTTGTGAGTTGAATATGATGGTATGATGTTTAGGGAAAAAAATTAAGGGATATGAAAGAGGAATGCTCAATGAGGAATCCTCCTTGAGAGAAGGAGGAAGGGAGATGTAGAATCAATCATATAGAAGAGGTACAAAACAGGTTTTACAGTGGGATGATATGTGGGATCTTGGGAATGTTATAGGTGTATTTTGGGGATTGGATTGGATGGGATCAAATGAACTTCTTTGGGCCAGGAACAAAGGTTTTACACTTCGGGTAAAAGGGCAGACATGCCCAGATCAGAGTCTAGTCTAGGGTCTTGCATACAGGCCAATCAGTCACAGATTAGATAAAAGTCAATAGAAGTTGTAATTAATTCTTTAAAAGAGGTTTGGAGGGAAAGAGGATTTACTATCCCTATTTTTCTAGCTAATCACTCCAGGAACTACTCATCCACAATAAGGAACTTCATAGAGTTATTAGACTACTCTTATCATCCTTTCCTCTCTCACCTAAAAATCCCAAACCCCAGAACTAGCTATCCTACACTAACCCAATCCTCTTTTGATCATTACTAGAGGTATTGGTCTGTGGAAAATTAGACAGGGACCCAAGGGGAAAGATCCCAAGTCCAGATGGACTAAGACCTCCCACTCACTGACAGCTGTTGATGACTAGATGTTGTTTCAGGCTAACTTCAGGTTCAAAGATCTTCTTCCAACGGAAACATGGGTATCAATAGCAAGGACAGGTACAGGAACTCCATCAAGTATTTGGCAGCAAATATTTTCAGGTGCTTGAAGTCAGAAAACCCCCAGAGAGTCTCTCATCTCCTAAGTTCTTAGCTCATCCCTTCCTTTTCAACATTCCAGAATCCTTCCCTGCTAGTCTCATGCCTCTTTTCTCTGCAAACCTTCATTTTCCTTATAACAGGAGAAAGGGGTTCTTTGAGGCTCTTTGACATGACTCACATTGAAATTGGCTCAAAAAGTGAATAACATTCACACTCTGTTGTTGAAATCCATCTTATCCTATAGGATTTTAATATAGGAAAGTGACAAAAGAAAGCAGTGCTGATAGAAAGAAGGGTAGATTGAGGTGGAAGTGTAGGATAAACAGGAGGAAAAGGATAAAGAAAGAAAGAGGAACCAGAAATATGGAGGAAGAGATTTATAAGTTTGTCTTATAAGTGCCTCATTTTTCAAATATATGAAAAAATTGAGTCAAATAAGAATACAAGTCAGTTCCTACTTGATATATGCTCAAAGGTTATAAACAGTTTTCAGATTGTCTCAGAAGATATAAATAAAGCTAGCAATAGTAATATGAAAAAATGCTCTAAACTATTATTGATTAGAGAAATTCACATTCAAATAATTCTTTGGTTTCACTCCAGAGCTAGCATGTTGTTTAATATGAAAAAAGGGAAATGACACATGTTAGAGAAGTGGAAAAATTGAGACACTAATGAACTTTTGATTGAGATATGAACTGATTCAGTAATTCTGGAGAGTAATTTGGATCTATACCAAATGCTGAGTATACCCTTTAAGCCAAAACTAGTAGTTCTATATCCCAAAGACATTTTTAAAAGAAGAAAAAAAGGTCCATATGTACAAAAGTTTTATAATACCTCTTTTGGGTGGCAAATAATTTGAAATTGAAGTAATGCTCTTCATTTGGGGAATTGCCCTACAATTTATGTTATCTAATTGTCATAGAATACTCTTTTAGTATAAGAAATTACAATAGAAATGTTCTCAGAAAAGTATGGAAAGTTACATGCACTGATACAAAGTAAGTTGAGCAAAAGCAAAAGAATATTATATACAGTAACAATAATAATGTAAAATGATCATCTGTGAATGATGTAGTTAATCTCAGTAATATGATAATCCATAATCCATAATTCTGAAGTACTTACAATAGAAAATGCTATGAACTCCAGAGGAAGAATTGATAAACTTTGAATACAAATCAAATATTTTTTTCTCTTTCTTGGTTGATAATTTCTTTACCAACATGATAAATGTGGAAATATGCTTTGCATGAACATGCATGTATAACATATCAGATTGCCTGCTTTTCAAGGATGGAGAATAGAAATATGGAGAGAGGGAGAGAATTTGGAACTCAAATTCTTAAATGAATTTTTAAAATTATTTAAAGTTGTTTTCACATGTAATTGGGGAAAAATAAATATTTTTTTTAAAAAATACAAAAAAGTAAGAGCATCTGTTATGTAGCCAAGAGACCAGTGCTTGAATTTGGTCTTCGATATCAGCAAAAGTTCAGTTTCCTCATCTAGAAATTATGAGAATAAACTTTACAAAACACTTAGTAGAGTTATAGTGAAGAATAAGTTCAATTTTTAAAATGTAAGGTAGGTATGATCATTTATTTTAGATCAAATTAACTGAAATATATAACTAGTTGTTACATCCATGGCTAGGTTAAGGTATTTTGAGCAAAGCAAGTGGATCACTGTTTTTTTTTTTAAGATGAAGTTTTCATTATTTTTTTCTAATTTAAACAAATAGAGAATGCCTCAATTATTTGCATTATTCTGATGAAATAGATGGATTTTTATATTGACATGAGGTCAAGAAAGTACCTCTTCCAGTCATATATGGGCATGCCTATAGACAACTGGTAAAGAAGACAATTGATTATTAATTTAGTTTATGAAACTTGGACTCCCTCAAAAATGGCTGGCTTATTGACACATAGCTAGATAGACTCTTTCCAGTGTTACATATCTGCGATCATTTACTTATGATAACCACAAGTTCTTATAAACCCTTTTGAACATACTTTATGACTTTTATTGTCCAGAAAGATCTGGTTGAGCCCATTTGATATGCTTATTCTGAGAATTGTTGAAGAAACCTCTAAATAAATATAATTTATTCCTTCTAGGAGTAGAAGTTACCTTGAGCATAAGCATGTGGGAGTCAAATGGGCTCACACAAAGCTTTCTGAATATAAGTCCAAGATGAGAGACATTATACTGAGATTTCTTTAACAAAAAGACAATAGTAGTTATGACAATTATAAAATTACTACAGAAATATGACGGAATCACTGGAAAAAAAAGCAGAAATGCTTGCTTATTGTAAGGGGAGAAAGGGGTTAATTTTAAAAAGGTTGGACTGGACTATTTAAGAGTGGTCACCAGGAATTTAATTTATTCCAAAGAGATTTATTTACAATTTATTTACAAAATGTGGAAAGAATGAAATAAGAAAATCAGAGAGAGGATAAGGAAAATCTCTCCTGAGATTAGTTCCTTCAGAAAATCAAGCAGTTAAGAGTTAACTTTTCATTTACCACATGTCAGTTTAAAGGAAGATATTTTAGAACAACTACACCAGGAACAGGGTCTTGGGTCCAGCCTCCACTCCAAAGAATGAAGAACTGTACCTAACAGGAAGTCACAGCTTCTTTTAAAGACACTTCTTTTGTGTCACTTCCTTTGTCTTTCCCTAATTTTATGTCTACCAATCACAGTTGAAGCTTTACTTTAGGACTGCCATGGGGTAGTTAGTTTAATTCTGATTCATCACCCACTCTTGCACATGTGGGTCACAGACCTTCTACTTAATGTTTAAGTGGAATGCTTACACTTTTGGTAATTAGATCTAAAAATGGGCAGATCTACATATTCAACTTTTAAATAGTGTATTTATACTTTTAGTGATAAAATTTAAAATTAGGTAGGGATTGCAATTTAATCTTCACAATCATGGGAGAGTTCATTTTAATCATCACAATTCCTCCTGATGATCACTGGGAGACTAGTCTCCCCATTGATCATTTAACATAATCATCTTATACCCCTAAAAATTTCTAACTATAAATATTTCCCCTTCTAAGAGGAAACTAAAATAGTTAGAATTAAGAGGTAAATAGAAGAGAGAGAAAGCAAAATCAATGTTTTTCTAGGTATATTGACAAAAAGCCAATTAGGGAGCAGTCCCCTTTGGCATAAAAGTATACATTTACAATAAATGTTCAACCCCCTTCATTTAAATCAATTATACACAAAAATTCATTCTGGATCTTCTTGATGTAGATTTCTGCATGCATATTTCTTCAAATAGTTCATTCTCTGGATTCAAGGATTTAGCAAACTTCTTTTCCTGAAATTTTTCTCCAACAAAACTTTAATTCTTGGATTTAAATTTTTGGATATCACATAAAAATGCAATAAAATCCTTGCTGAAGAGGGTGTTCACCAACACCTGGTTCAACTCAGAATATATGGTTGAATTAGGGGGTGTATGAGTCAATTTTAAAAAGAAAAAAACAAAAACATAAAAATAATAATAAATAGAAGAAAAAATTGAACTTTGGGAGAAATAAAAATTCAAAATCAGAATCAAAATATCAAAAACCATGTATATAAAATTTCTGAATAAAACAAGAACAAATTCACAAAAGGCCCTTGTATTAGGATTCAATTAAAGCAAATTTTGGTCTCCCAAATTTATAGGGGGGAAAATGCAATAATATTGTACTTATGCATTATAAGTCAGGGCTACAGGAAGTTGCCATACTTCAAGAGAGAGAAAAGAACTAAATTTTTGTGTAAAACGGAAGTGTCATTCCCTGGACTGATCTTTCATCATTTCTTAGGGAGAGGGGAGCCAGAACAGTCAATTGTTAGTTACTTTGATAGAAAATGTTTCAAAGAGTATGATTAAAGGAGTTCTGAATCTTAAGATATGTCAAGGGCCACAGCCTTGAGTCTCACACTAGGCTCAAGTTGTTTCTTATTGGCTAAGAAGTTAAAAAAATCTCACATGGTTTGATTTCTTTTCTTTTTTTTTTTTACCTCTGTGCTCTCTCTCTCTCTTTCTTTCTTTTTTTTTGCACTATTCAGTTAAATCCATGCTTCTATGGCACTGTATAGAAGAAGTATGTGCTCTTTTTTTCATCCCATTTCATAGAATCAGTCACAAACATTAATCACAGTCCCATAACATTTATCAATACATACCAATTTTCCATTGTCTCAAGCTTTTAGGTGTGCATTTATATTCTAGGCAAATGGACATCTAGCTTATTCTATTGCAAAAATCAAAAAGAGTTTAAAGAAAATATTCTCGATACTGGTAACATGTGCTTTATATACAAAACAATGAGAGAAAAAATCAAATACTATATATGGCACATTAGGAAGAAAAACAAGAGTGTTAAAATGTGTATATTTCATAATCACAGAGGTACTATGTTCAAAAATCCATTTCTTCTATCTTCATTCTTCTTTGCTACTATGTGGAAGAGAGACAAAATTGAAAAGGGTTAATGTCAACAAAATCAATAGAATCTAAGAGGCATCTCCTTCTGCCCCACATGGAGAGGCAGTATCAACTTGAGTATTTTGTGGATGAGCTCCACTTAAGTTATACTGTTGTGGGGTTAGTTGTTTTGAGTTATCATCTTCCGAATTTCTATTCCTATAAATTTCATTCCTAAACTTGTGGTTTCTATTATCATTATTATAGTTATTTCTCTAATTATTATTTCTGTCATTGTTATTAAACTGCATATTATTTCTGATTGCCTTAAATAAATTTGTATACTCCATCATTTTGTGGCCCTTCTCACAGAATTGTCAGTTAATGGATGAATTGTTAGGTTCTTGGAGAGAATGAATTCCCATTGGTTAAGTATCATTCCCTTTTCTCTTTATCAATCCAAATTCTTAAATGTTTCGATTCTTTCCTAATTGTCTCCATGAAATTATTAGTCTCTTCCTCTTTTTCTTTATAGCCTTTTGAAACATAAACAGGAGTTTTTCTCAATTCATCAGGATCCATCTCAGACCACCTGGGGCAATGAATTCTAAAATAATCCCATATCAATTTGCAAGAGTTATTCACAAAGTTTCTTCTAATTTGTCTTATGTAATTTTTTTAAAAGATCAGAATCTACATACCAACCCACAAACTCAATAAGCCTATTAGTGAATCTGGAGGGTGTCTCATCATCATTTTACTTAAGTTTTTCAAATTCTGTCCATTTCTCTGTGTTTTCAGAGTACTATCTCATTGCAGTTAGAATGTCCTCACTACAAAGATATAATTGTAAATAATCTTCAGAGTTGTTATAGTCCCACCCAGGATCCAGCGATGGCCAGTATGCTGCATTGTGCCTCTGAATGTTATTAACATGAGAAATTATTTTATTTTTCTCACATTCCATTAGGAAAGCCTGGGGTATATTTTGAACATCTTTGTATAATGGATTATACTGGAAAAATATGTTAGTCATCCTTTTTGTCACCACAAAGAGATCTTCTTCATATGTGGATACATTATGTGTCAATTCATTTATGTCTTTGGTAATTAAACATATATAATGTCTTATGTTCACCTCATCCCCATTGAGTCCTATTTTAGGCACTTTCCTTAAGGGGAAGAGTTACTTATTTGAATTGGGTAATGGTGAATTGGCTTGGGGAGGTATTTTGTTAGAAGGACAAGATTTTGTCAGGGCTAGAATTGGTCATGGGGTTGGAGAAGCAACAGGAGAAGATGGAATTTCAGGAGAAGGATAAGGGAAAGTAAGAGTTGCAGAGCGTCTATGAGATACAGCCAAAGCCGTACTAAGTGGGAAAATTATATCCCTGAGTTCATTTATTAACAATTTAGAGATGGCAGAGGTCAATGAATTGGGCATGCAAATTAAAAAAGAAGGAGTTCAACCAAATTCCTTTTACAACACAAATATGGTACTGATTCCAAAGCCATGCAGCTCAAAAATAGAGAACAAAAAGTATTCTCCTTAATGAATATAGATGCAAAAATCTTAAATAGGATACTAACAAAAAGAACCCAGCAAGTGATTATGAAGGTTATTCACTATGACCAGGAAGGATTCATACCAGTAATGCAAGGTTGGTTCAATATTAGGAAAACCATCCACATAATTGACAATATTTAAACAAACAAAAATCACATGATTACCTCAATAGATGCAGAAAAAGCCTTTGACAAATTGCAACAATCATTTCTATTGAAAACATTAGAAAGCATATCATATATAGTATAGAAATAGAAGGGCCTTTCCTAAAAATAATAAGCAGTATATATCTAAAATCATCAACAAACATCATTTGCAATGCGGATAAACTAGAAGTCTTTCCAATAAGATCAGAAAAGTGAAAGAAGGATGCCCATTATCACCTCTTTTATTTTATTAGAGAAGAAAAAGATATTCAAGGTATTAATATATGCAATAAGAAGACCAAGCTATAATTCTTTGCAGATGATATGGTGGTCTACTTAAAGAATCCTAGAGAATCAAACAAAAAGCTATTCCAAATAATCAACAAAATCTCTTGATCATTTTGCCTGCCCTTAACAGGAGGTAAGGTCTATTTTAGTAGCTGAAGTGAAATAAAAATTTAATCCCCACCTCACACATTTATAACAATGTGAATGAATGGAACATCAAGTAGCTTGGAAGTTAATCCCAGGGTTTATAGTAGCTGGGAAGTTAATCCCAGGGTTTATAGTACCCCTGGAGCACTTCCAAAAGAAAAGCATTTCTCATTTATAACTCTTCGGCTCACTTTACCCAACATCAACAGTACAGGGGTTTGAGTTTTTCCTAGACACTTCTGCCACATTTTTGTAATGTTATCTAGATTTCTTGTCTAGTGGTAGTCTCTTGGTGACCGAGTATGATTATTGTCTGTGCATTATCATCTATTGATGTACCCTCATATGGCTTTGAATTCCAAAGACTGAGGCGCAAAGTTTGTGGCACATGAGGCATGGGACGCCAGTTGTTACGGGAGGTGCAGCTGTGGCCTGGTGTTGGCGTTCACATGCAGTGGCAAGACATCGACATCTTTCATCTTCAAAGGTAGTGGTGGCATGGTTAATATGGGTTGGCCAGCTGCTTTTGTCAGAGGCAGCAAGTTCTAGTTGTTTTGGTGTAATACCAGCCCACTTCAAGTTGGACTTTAGCTGATCCTTGAATCTTTTCTTTGGTCGACCTTGTTTCCTGAGTCCAGCTGACAGTTCACCATAGAATACCTGTCTTGGTATAGGCTGTGGGTCCATGTGCATGATGTGTCCAGACCATCATAGCTGGGTTTTGAGGACCATTACTTCTATGCTGGTGGAGTTGGCTCTGTCAAGGACTTCCTGATTGCTGATTCAGTCCTGCCATCGGATGCTCATGATTGACCAGAAGGAGTGTTGGTGGAATTGCTCCAACTACTTCATGTGCTTCCAGTACAGTGTCCATGTCTCACAGCCATACAGGAGCGAGCTGAAGACCATTGCGTTATACACTTTGAGCTTCATCGCAGTTCTTACACCTCTGTGTTGGAGGACTTTGCAGTGCAGCCACCCGAATGCCTGGCTGGCCTTTTGGATCCTGGCATTGATCTCATGGTCTAGGGACCCATTGTTAGCGATGGTGCTGCACAGGTACTTGAAAGTGTTGATGTTAGAAAGCTGCATGCCATCGATTGTAATGCACAGCTAGTTAGTTGGCCTCCCTGGTGCAGGTTGGAACATCACCTCTGCTTTGCTGAGTCTGATAGTCAGGCCAAACAGTTTTGTTGTGGTGGAGAACATGTCCACAATGGTTTGGAGATGATTTTCTTGGTGGGCCATGAGAGCACAGTCATCTGCAAAGAGAGTTTCTAGGATGAGTCTCTCTGTTGTCTTTGTTTTTGCAGTCAGGCGGCGAAAGTCGAATAGTGAGCCATCCAGCCAGAATTTTATGTAGACACCCAGGTCTAAATCCATCACAGCATGTCAAAATACTTGGGTGAAAAATAGGTTGAATAGCACTGGAGCAAGGACTCAGCCTTGTTTCACATCATTGGAGATGTTGAAGTGATCAGAAGTCTCTCCACCAGATAGGACTTCCCCTGTTACGTAGACATGAAAAAGCTGGATCAGTTTGATGAATTTTGCTGGGCAACCGAGCTTGCTGAGGATCACCCACAATGCGTTCCTGTTCACTGTGTCGAATACCTTTGTTACCTCTATGAAGACAATGTAGAGACTTAGGTTCTGCTCAAGGCATTTTTCCTGCCTTTGCCTCACCATGAAGACTTTGTCGATGGTGCTGCGATCTGGTCTGAAGACACATTGTGATTCAGGCAGATTCTACACTGAAACAGATGACAGGAGTCTGTTGAGTATAACATGGGTGAGGATCTTTCCAGCAATGGAGAGTAGTAAGATGCCTCTGTAGTTGCCACAGGCTGTTCGTGAGCCTTTGTTCTTCTATAGGGCTACGATGGAGGCATCTCTGAGTTCTGGGGGCATGTCTTCCTCTTCCCATATGCTGGTCAGCAGTATGTGGAATGCCTGGAGTGCCTTTCCATTTAAGGCCTTATACACTTTGCTTGCGATCCCGTCTTTACCCGGTGCCTTGCCTGCACTCTTTTGTTTAATGGCTTTTTGGACTTCCTCTATTGAAGGAGGGACATCAAGTTGTTCAATGGTGCGGTTTTGGAGGATCTGGTCAAGGGTGCTTTGGTCGACTGAAGAGGGTCACCGGTTGAGAAGCTGACTGAAGTGTTCTTTCCATCTGTTTCTGATGCCTTTTTTATCTTTTATGAGAGTGTCACTGTCAGAAGATAGCAAGGGAGTGGTGGTGGGTTTTAATGACCCATAGACAGTCTTGAGGGCACTGAAAAATTGTTTGTAGTTTTTTGTATCAGCAAAACGCTGGATTTCTTCTGCCTTGTTTTCTCACCATCAGTCTTGCATCTTCCTGATCTCACACTGTGCTGTGGCTTGGAGAGACTTGAATCTGTCCTCTTTAGGAGCAAAGTTTGGGTTATTTTGCCACTCCATAAAGACTTTGTTCTTTTTGCTCAATAGGTCTTCAATAGCAGTATTATCTTCAAAACAGTCCTGGTGCTTGCCTTGTTGGGGGCCTAGGACTGCCTTTGATATTTCCTTCACTGCATCTCTGAACTGGTTCCATTTCTCGGTTGAACTTCCAGTGAGTGGTCCCTTGGGAGACAGCTTGTTGTCCAGGCAGGACTGGAATGTTTGAGAATAAGATGGATCTCTAAGACGACTCACATTGTAAAATGGGCGAAATGTCTGGGCGCATTTTGGATGGCGAGGAGCAATGCACATTTGAAGAGTCGCTCTAACCAATTGGTGGTCTGTCCAGCATTCAGGTCCTCTCATTGCTCTGGTAATCTGTATATCCTGGATGTCTCACTGGCTTACAATGATGTAGTCAATGAGATGTCACTGTTTTGATCATGGGTGCATCCAAATTGTTTTATATTTGTTTGCCATTCTGAACACAGTGTTCATGATGGTGAGTTCAAACTCTGAGCATTTGCTGAGTAGCAGTAGGCCATTGTTGTTCATTTTGCCCATGCCATGTTTGCCGAGCACTCCTTTCCATCTTTTATGGTACTGGCCAACGCAGAGGTTAAAATCTCCCAGTAGTATCAGCTTGTCATTGGTGGGCACTGAGTGCAGGAAGGCACTCAGGTCAGAGTAGGATTGCTCGATGGTCTCCTCTGTGCTGGTCAGTGTAGGGGATATGCACTGATGATTGTGGCATACCTGTCTTTGCTGAGAGGTAAACAGATCTTCATGATCTTCTAGCTGATGCCCACAGGAAAGTCTGGCAGCTGTTTGAGCAAACTGGTCTTGATAGCCAGGCCAACACCATGGATTCTGTCTTCATTTGTGGCTCTACCTTTCCAGAAGAAAGTATATCCTGTGGTGGGTTCTCTGAGTGATCCCTCTTCTGGTAATCGTGTTTCGCTTAAGGCTTCGATGTCAATGTTATATCGCGCCAGTTCTTTGCTGATTAGAGCTGTTCTCCTCTCAGGTCTTGGGGTATTATCTCTGTTAAGTAATGTTCTGATGTTCCATGCTCCTAGTAGGAGTTTCTTTGTATTATGTTTCTTTTGATTTTGACCACTTAAAGGGATGACCCACCAGCCGCGGTGTGCTGACTGGGTGTTTATAGGGCAGGAAATGTTTGGGACATCTTTTCTAGACCCCTCCCTTGATTAGGGTGAGTAGTGCTGTCCTAGAGAGGGCTGCTCAGTCACCCAGAATGCTGCCAAACATCCCTACTGCCCTACAGGGCTGAGAGACCACTGTTCCGTGGGCCTCCTACGTGCAGGATCATGACTACAACTGCAGTGGTCACCTCCACCTGTTGTGTCACCACTCCATCACTGCAGGTCTTGAAGAGGGTGGATGGGGTTAGGATAGATGAGTGTGCACAAAGATACATGTGCATGAAGGAGATTTAAGTGGAAAAGTTGATGCACAGAGACAGTCCTACTCTCTCGGCGTTGGAAGTCTGGGTCCAGTGGCATGAAAAATTGTTTCCTCTGTAGACTTCCTCAGCAGCATTGGATGGCCATGTTGTCCTTTCTGCTCCAACATGCCTTAAGCACTCCACAGTGCTTTGCTGCTTCGCCATCTCAGCCTTTGAAATTTCTTATTGGTTTCTTCTGCCTGTTCCGCCGAAGCAGTCTTCACATGCTGGGTGAGCAAAGCCCTGGTTCACCAGGGCTTGATGACCCGATGGCTACCCTCACAAGGTTTAGCCGGCCTGTCGAAGCCTTTGCCCGGAGTGTGGCCTCTGCCGCATGCTAGCAGCTACTGGGAGACACAAGTGAGAGTTGGGTGTCAGGTGGGGGTCAGAGGCTGGAGAGCTGCCCTAGGAGGGCATGACAAGCCCTCCATACCAGAGAAACTACCCCTTCTTGAGCACCTCATACACCCTAGATTTCTTTATGATTTTATAAACCCAAATCATAACTTTGAATGTGAATGGGATGAACTCACCCATAAAAAGTAGACGAATAGCAGAATGGATTAGAATCCAAAACCCTACCATATGTTGTCTTCAAGAAACACACATGAGGCGGGTTGACACCCACAAGGTCAGAATTAAAGGATGGAGTAAGACCTTCTGGGCCTCAACTGATAGAAAGAAGGCAGGAGTGGTAATCATGATATCTGATAAAGCCAAAGCAAAAATAGACCAGATCAAAAGGGATAGGGAAAGTAATTATATTTTGTTAAAAGGGACTTTAGACAATGAGGAAATATCATTAATCAACATGTATGCACCAAATAATATAGCACCCAAATTTCTAATGGAGAAACTAGGAGAATTGAAGGAAGAAATAGACAGTAAAACCATACTAGTGGGAGACTTAAACCAACCATTATCAAATTTAGATAAATCAAATCAGAAAATAAATAAGAAAGAGGTAAAAGAAGTGAATGAAATCTAAGAAAAAATTAGAATTAATAGACATATGGAGAAAAATAAATAGGGATAAAAAGGAATACACCTTCTTCTCAGCACCACATGACACATTCAAAAAAATTGACCATACATTAGGTCACAGAAACATAGCACAAAAATGCAGAAAAGCAGAAATAATGAATGCAGCCTTCTCAGATCACAAGGCAATAAAAATAATGATTAGTAATGGTACATGGAAAACCAAATCTAAAACCAATTGGAAATTAAACAATATGATACTCCAAAACCTTTTAATTAAAGAAGAAATCATAGAAACAATAATTTCATCGAGGAAAATGGCAATGGCGAGACATCCTTTCGAACCTTTTGGGATGCAGCCAAAGCTGTAAGCAGAGGTAAATTCATATCCCTGAATGCTTATATTAACAAACTAGGGAGAGCAGAGATCAATCTATTGGAAATGCAAATGAAAAATCTCAAAAGTGATCAAATTAAACCCCCCCAGCAGAAAACCAAATTAGTAATCCTAAAAATTAAGGGAGAAATGAATAAAATTGAAAGTGATAGAACTATTGGTTTAATAAATAAGACAAGAAGCTATTACTTTGAAAAAACAAACAAAATAGACAAAGTACTGGTCAATCTAATTAAAAAAAGAAGGAAGAAAAGCAAATTAACAGCATTAAAGATTAAAAGGGGGACAGCACCTCTGATGAAGAGGAAATGAAGGCAATATTTAGAAATTACTGTGCCCAATTATATGGCAATAAATACACCAATTTAGGGGATATGGATGAATATATACAAAAATATAAACTGCCTAGGCTAACAGAAGAGGAAATAGAATTCTTAAATAATCCCATATCAGAAAATGAAATCCAACAAGCCATCAAAGAACTTCCTAAGAAAAAATCCCCAGGACCTGATGGATTCACCAGTGAATTTTATCAAACTATTTGACATAATGAGCAAAGAGGGAGTTCTACCAAACTCCTTTTATGACACAAACATGGTACTGATTCCAAAACCAGGAAGGTCAAAAACAGAGAAAGAAAAATATAGACCAATATCCCTAATGAATATAGATGCAAAAATCTTAAATAGGATACTAGCAAAAAGACTCTAGCAAGTGATCAGAAGGATCATTCACCATGATCAAGTAGGATTTATACCAGGGATGCAGGGCTGGTTCAATATTAGGAAAACCATCCACATAATTGACCACATCAACATGCAAACCAGCAAGAACCTCATGATTATCTCAATAGACGCAGAAAAAGCCTTTGATAAAATACAACACCCATTCCTATTAAAAACACTAGAAAGCATAGGAATAGAAGGGTCATTCCTAAAAATAATAAACAGTATATATCTAAAACCATCAGCTAATATCATCTGCAATGGGGATAAACTAGACGCATTCCCAATAAGATCAGGAGTGAAACAAGGATGCCCATTATCACCTCTACTAATTGACATTGTACTAGAAACACTAGCAGTAGCAATTAGAGAAGAAAAAGAAATTGAAGGCATCAAAATAGGCAAGGAGGAGACCAAGTTATCATTCTTTGCAGATGACATGATGGTCTACTAAAAGAATCCTAGAGATTCAACCAAAAAGCTAATTGAAATAATCAACAACTTTAGCAAAGTTGCAGAATACAAAATTAAGCCACATATATCATCAGCTTTTCTATATATCTCCAACACAGCTTAGCAGCAAAAACTAGAAAGAGAAATCCCATTCAAAATTACCTTAGACAAAATAAAATACCTAGGAATCTACCTCCCAAGACAAACACAGGAACTATATGAACACAACTACAAAACACTCTCCACACAACTAAAACTAGACTTGAGCAATTGGAAAAACATTAACTGCTCATGGATAGGACGAGCCAATATAATAAAAATGACCATCCTACCCAAACTTATTTATTTATTTAGTGCCATACTGTAAACCTCAAAATTTCTTATAGTTATAAATATTGGAAATTTCACCATTGGGAAATTTCATACTTGAAAAATTTCCTATTGATAGTGGGTCTTGGCTATTGGAATGTGAACCCCATTGGCATGAGAATTTCCTCCTCCTCCCTTCTTAAGATAACTTTAGGACAGAAACCTTTTGCTGAACAATGGAAAGGACTTTGACCTATGCTTAAGCATAGAACAGGAATTTCTTTGAGTCATGATTGATTTTAGAATTGATACAAAGGAGATACTTAGAATCAATCTCCACCCTACTCAGTCCTAACAGGATTGAGGAAGGGCTGCAACATAGATCAAAATTTAATTATTCCAATCTCTACCCTACTCAGGTTAACAGGATTTAGGAAGGGCTGTAGCAAAGGATCAGAGATGTAATTATTTTAGAATATGACCTTCAACAGACAGGTGCAAAGCCAGAGACCTCTGGGCAGTCCTGGGTTAAGCTAGAGCCTCCATTGGCACAGGGAAATTGATGGACAGTGATTGGTAGATGTGAGAACTGAGGGGAGGGAACTTGGATGATTTCCTTAAAGATAGAGGGGTCTGAAGACTCAGGGGGGTGAGTTGAGGAGTTGGTCGGAGTGGTTGAAGTATGCTCTGAGAAGCTTGCTCTGAAGGAAGCTGAAGGTGGGGGCCTCTGAGACTGTTTCTCCATTTTGGTCACGTGAGTAATAGGGACTGATCTCTTTTCTTTGCCCCAGCTATCTAAGGGCTTGGGCCTTTTGGCCCAGCCTAAACAGAAGGGGTTATTTAAGCCCTATTCCCTTCTCTCCCCTTTCTCTCTCCCTCTATCTCTCTATCTCTAATTCCTTTCTTCCTCCTGTTTGTAATTAAACTCCATAAAAGGTTGACGACTGACTTGAGTTTTCATTTAGGAATTACATAACTGAATTCCTTGGCGACCTTAAATTAATATATATCAGTCTTTTAAAAGTGATTTCCTTGTCACAATACCCATTGAACTACCAAAATACTTCTTCACTGATTTAGAAAAAACCATAACAAAGTTCATTTGAAAGAACAAAAGATCAAGGATATCCAGGGAAATAATAAAAAAAAAACACATATGATGGGGGTCTTGAAGTCCCTGACCTTAAACTATATTACAAAGCAGCAGTCATCAAAACAATTTGGTACTGGCTAAGAAACAGAAAGGAAGATCAGTGGAATAGACTGGGGGAAAGCGACCTCAGCAAGACAGTATACGATAAACCCAAAGATCCCAGCTTTTGGGACAAAAATCCACTATTTGATAAAAACTGTTGGGAAAATTGGAAGACAGTGTGGGAGAGACTAGGAATAGATCAATACCTCACACCCTACACCAAGATAAATTAAAAATGGGTGAGTGACTTAAACATAAAGAAGGAAACCATAAGTAAATTGGGTAAACAAAGAATAGTATACATGTCAGACCTTTGGGAGGGGAAAGACTTTAAAACCAAGCAAGACATTGAAAGAATCACAAAATGTAAAATAAATAATTTTGACTACATCAAATTAAAAAGCTTTTGCACAAACAAAACCAATGTAACTAAAATCAGAAGGGAAACAACAAATTGGGAAAAAATCTTCATAGAAACCTCTGACAAAGGTTTAATTACTCAAATTTATAAAGAGCTAAATCAACTGTACAAAAAAATCAAGTCATTCTCCAATTGATAAATGGGCAAGGGACATGGATAGGCATTTCTCAGATGAAGAAATCAAAACTATTAATAAGCACATGAAGAAGTGTTCTAAATCTCTTATAGTCAGAGAAACTCTGAGGTATCACCTCACACCTAGCAGATTGGCTAACATAACAGCAAAGGAAAGTAATGAATGCTGGAGGGGATGTGGCAAAATAGGGACATTAATTCATTGCTGGTGGAGTTGTGAACTGATCCAACCATTCTGGATGGCAATTTGGAACTATGCCCAAAGGGCGACAAAAGAATATCTACCCTTTGATCCAGCCATAGCACTGCTGGTTCTGTACTCCAAAGAGATAATGGACAAAAAGACTTGTACAAAAATATTCATAGCTGAGCTCTTTGTGGTGGCCAAAAACTGGAAAACGAGGGGATGCCCATCAATTGGGGAATGGCTGAGCAAATTGTGGTATATGTTGGTGATGGAATACTATTGTGCTAAAAGGAATATTAAAGTGGAGGAGTTCCATGGAGCCTGGAACAACCTCCAGGAAGTGATGCAGAGCGAGAGGAGCAGAACCAGGAGAACATTGTACACAGAGACTAATACACTGTGGTATAATGGAATGTAATGGACTTCTCCATTAGTGGCAGTGTAATGTCCCTGAACAATTTGCAGAGATCTAGGAGAAAAAAAACACTATTCATAAACAAAGGATAAACTACGGGAGTAGAAACACTGAGGAAAATCAACTGCCTGAATACAGTGGTTGAGGGGACATGACAGAGGAGAGACTCTAAATGAACACTCTAATGCAAATATTATCAACATAGCAATGGGTTCAAATCAAGAAAACATGTAATGCCCAGTGGATTTATGCATCGGCTATGGGGGGTGGGGGGGAAGAATAGAAAATGATCTATGTCTTAATGAATAATGCTTGGAAATGATCAAATAAAATATAAAAAAATTATGGGACTTTGCTTAATGATTCTATCTGATTCCAGATATACAAAAGATATACAAAAGAGCCATTGCACAAGGCCAAAGAAGCACAAAGCTAAGCCTGAATTGTGCCCAGAAAGAACACAGGTCAAAAAAAAAAGGAAGAAGAAGAAGAAGAAGAAGAAGAAGAAGAAGAAGAAGAAGAAGAAGAAGAAGAAGAAGAAGAAGAAGAAGAAGAAGAAGAAGAAGAAGAAGAAGAAGAAGAAGAAGAAGAAGAAGAAGAAGAAGAAGAAGAAGAAGAAGAAGAAGAAGAAGAAGAAGAAGAAGAAGAAGAAGAAGAAGAAGAAGAAGAAGAAGAAGAAGAAGAAGAAGAAGAAGAAGAAGAAGAAGAAGAAGAAGAAGAAGAAGAAGAAGAAGAAGAAGAAGAAGAAGAAGAAGAAGAAGAAGAAGAAGAAGAAGAAGAAGAAGAAGAAGAAGAAGAAGAAGAAGAAGAAGAAGAAGAAGAAGAAGAAGAAGAAGAAGAAGAAGAAGAAGAAGAAGAAGAAGAAGAAGAAGAAGAAGAAGAAGAAGAAGAAGAAGAAGAAGAAGAAGAAGAAGAAGAAGAAGAAGAAGAAACCAATACAGGAAGGATTGATGCACTTCTAATCCAGTACAAAGTACTTCAACCTAGTGTGAAGACTCAAGGTTGCGACGCTTAACATATGTTAAGATGTCGGCCTTCCTTGTATTCACACTCTTCTTGAAAATACCCAGACAGGTATTCTATGGTGAACTGTCAGCTGGACTCAGGAAACAAGGCCGACCAAAGAAAAGATTCAAGGATCAGCTAAAGTCCATCTTGAAGTGGGCTGGCATCACACCAAAGCAACTAGAACTTGCTGCCTCTGACAGAAGCAGCTGGCGAACCCACATTAACCATGCCACCACTTCCTTTGAAGATGAAAGACATGGATGTCTTGTCACTGCGCGTGAACGCTGGCACCAGGCCACAACTGCACCTCCCCTAACAACTGGCGTCCCATGCCCCATGTGTCACAAACTTTGCTCCTCAATCTTTGGACTTCAAAGCCACATGAGGGTACATCAATAGATGATAATGCACAAAGACAATAGTCATTCTCGGTCACCAAGAGACTACCACTAATTTTAAATTACAAAGTTTAAATTCCTTTTGAGAAAAATTTTAGGTTAAGAAACATTCTACCTCTCTGAATCCAGAAAGTGAACTGTATGGAGAAGAGACAATGAAGATGTCTCAAGACCACAAGCTGCATGAGAAGATCAAGAATGAACTTTGGGTGTGGCTGATTGAACATTTATTTGTATGTATAATTTCATGCCAAAAGGGACTTCCTCCTAACTAGATTTTTGTCAATGAGTCCAGCAATTACTGCTTTTGTTCTTTTTCCCTCTTATCCTCAAATTATTGTAATATTTAAGTTGATTATGTTTTCATGATCCTTTTGGGGAAATTGGTTTTCCAATAATGATCAAAGGGCTGGGGGAGAATGTAAAAATGGAGATTTGAACCCCAGACTTCAATCCCCAGAAGTCCTTGGTACTTCCCAGAATTTCCTATAATCTCACCTAAGATCCTCACCTGGGCAAGGTCAAAATTTGTATTTAAACAGGCTGTAATGCCTACTTCCTGTTCTTCCTGTACTCAGAGATTGCAAGTATATAGTGAGTAAACTAAGCGTGGCAGTTGTCAATTTTTCTAAATCAGCCATGGCACATGGTTTGTTATTTTGTATCCTTGATTTCTAATAATTGTTAATAAACCTCATAAAAATATAATATGTTTTTGTAGAGAAACTAATTTAACTGTTACATAGTGTATTAAAAAGTAAAATAATTATTTTCCCTCTAAGCCTTCCTCTCTTTCATTGACTTCTTTGATGTTTCTTCCCCATGATACTCTATCTGCCTTCTCAAAAATCTTACTTTGCTGTCCCTTACGACTGGAATTCTTACCTTCATCACCTCTATCTTCTGATTTCTATGTCTTCCATAATTCTCATCTAAATTCCTACTTTCTGCAAGAAGCTTTCCTCAGTCTTCCTGAATTATATTTCCTTCCCTTGTTTGATTATTTCTAATGTATTTTCTGTATATTTTGAATGTATATACTGGTTTTCCTGTTGTCTCTTCCATTAAACTATGACCACCCTTGGGAAAAGGGGCCATTTGATGCTGTTTTGTTCTTGCAATTCTCTGTGTCCTAATGTTTAGTATAGAACTGAGAATATAGTTGTGTTTTACAAAGGCTTATTGATAGTCTACATGACAAAAAAAAGAATTAATAAGCACATTATATTTTGGTATTACAGTTTGGTATTATAGTTTGGAATTACAGAGGTCAGGGTCTGTTTTATTTAAACTTCATTTTTTCTAGCACATAGGCAATTATTCAGCATAAAGAAGTTTGCAATAAGTATTGGATTTTTGCCTCCTTATAAGATGAACTTACAATGTAGAAGAAAGTAGGTATGATTTGGGTTCAGCAAAGACAGGTTTAATTATAGTTTGACATTTACTATCTGGGTACAGATCTGACCTTACAGTCAAGAAGACCTGGCTCTAGGTCCCTCCTTTGGCATTCAGACTTTGTGACCCTAGGCAAGTCACTTAATTCCTCTGTCAGACTATACAACTCTAATACTGCAAGCTGCAGACGAGTTGGTTATATTGATAGAGAAAATTTCTTTCCCTAGAATCCTTTGTATCAAAGAAATCATAGATCTTGAAAAAAGGTAGGAAAAAAAGAAAAGGAAAAGATACAGTAATTGCTCATAGTTTATAGCTTGCAAAGCACTTTACAAATATCTAATGTTATTCTCATAATAACTGAGGGACATGGAGGTTAAACCATTTACCTTGAGTCATAAAGCTAGTAACTGTTGCAAGATTTGAACTTGGGTTTTCTTTTTACTACACCCAATGTATTTTACTCAGTCTTTCACTATATTGCTTACATGAACATAAAAAAATGACCACAGCTAAAGCACTTAAACTCTCTGTGTTTCTGTACCTAAAAATGAATCTAATAATATATACTATGCTAACTTCTCCCTTAGTCATATTCCTGAAAAATCACAAATGGAATAATGTACATAAAACCCTGTATAAAAGCTTGATGTATTTAGTGTGTGTGTGTGGGGAGAAATTCTGGTCTTGAGACTGAATCCATTCCCACTTTCCACATTTATTCCTATGTAACCCAGATAATTCTTTTGTCTTTTCAAAAATTCAATTTTCTCCATAGTAATTTGGAGATAATATTTGAAGAAAAAATGATAGCATTTACATAGTATCTCTAGGTTGGCAAAGTGTTTTACAAATACTAGCTTATATTTTTGTTACATCAGTACAAGGATGAGGTAAAAATTATTATTATCCCCATTTTCCACACCTGATTTTGTAGGTTCACAAAGCTAATAAACATAAGATTTAGACTTAGATTTAGATTTTGGCTTAGAACTTCAGATCTAGTGTTCTATGCTAGCTGTATATTACTACCTAGTGTAACAGTATGATTTAATGACTAGACATCTAATCATAGGAAAATTGTTCTGAGTTCCTCAAAAACTCAATATGCTGATCTACAAAATGGTGGGGGGAGGAATCTTGGTGTATCTACCTTACAGTGTTAAGATGAGGAAATTGCTATAAAAATCTTACTGTGCTATAAAAATATGATCTGTTATTGTTAAACTATATGTATACAACCAAGAATATTGATTTGGTACTTCTCCTCTCTCGTCTTCCCCAAAACAAAAATATAATCAGAATGTAGTGACAAAGTATTAGAGCAAACTATTGTTGATGCCACTTTTACTTAACAGTAAATCTGAGTGACAAAGTAAGCAAGTTATCTTCCATAAAAGGATAAAAATTCTCAAAGCATAAAAATGTTGCAGACTGAAAGAAAATGATATATTTTTTTTTTATTTTAAGAGCAGCTGCAAATAACTGCTTAACATCATGTATCTAAAATGCTGCCAGTGTCATTCTTCCATTACAAAGTACAATTTCTGCTGTTTGGGGTTTTTTGAATCCCCTATATAGTAATTCAAAATAGCCCTTATATTGGATCTGTACTTTAACATTGTCCCCATGTCAATTCCAAATAGCAATTCATAAGACTATTTATTCTACATCTGGTTCCATTGATATACAAGATGCTCTAGTTCTATACACAAGGGAGTTTAAGAGAATGAAAGGGAAAAAACTGAGTATATCAAGTTCCGAGGAGGTAAAAATTGAATAAATAGGGCTCTCGCTAGACACATCACTTTCTTCTCTTTAGAAAATCAATTTTCTATAATTTTCATATTATCATGTTTTAATACAACCACAGTTTTTCCTCCAACAATATGCTTGCTGAGCACCAGTGTGGCATACTGATAGATGGCTTGGTTTGATATCAGGAAGAGCCAAGTGATACATATTTGTTGTATAACCATGGGCCAGTCTTTTCACTTCTTGGGGCCCCCAGACCCTGTCTAAAACTATAAATTATAATATGGCTATTAGAATAGGGATCAAACTCACTGAACACTGTTTCCCCTCGTGCATCTTTCAATACAGTCAAACTAGCTTTTTTTCTCATTTTCTATCTCTATCTAGTATAGTTATAATGAACTTCTTCCTTACTTGTGTCTCTTCAAATCTGACTCTTCTTTTAAGACAAAGGCATTCTTCTATTTATTTTGCATCGACCTCACATGTATATATGTTGAATTGAAGCTCCCTAAGAGCAGAAATTATTTCCTTCCTTGTATTTGTAGACCCAGTTTCTAGAGCAACATTTGTGATATAGTAGGAAATATATATCTACATATATATATATATACATATATATATATACATACATATATATATGTATGTATATATATATATATATACACATAGTAGTGGTAATCTCTCGGTAACTGAAAATGACTATTGTCTTTGTGCATTATCATCTATTGATGTACCCTCATGTGG
Organism: Monodelphis domestica; assembly: GCF_027887165.1. Lineage (NCBI taxonomy): Eukaryota > Metazoa > Chordata > Mammalia > Didelphimorphia > Didelphidae > Monodelphis > Monodelphis domestica. The sequence goes on from NC_077229.1 coordinate 249,252,422, forward strand.
CTTTGAAATCCAAAGACTGAGGCTCAGAGTTTGTGGCACATGGGGCATGGAACGCCAGTTGTTAGGGGAGGTGAAGTTGTGGCCTGGTGTCCGTGTTCATGCGCAGCGCCAAGATGTCGACATCGCTCATCTTCAAAGGTGGTGGCGGCATGGTTAATGTGGGTTCGCCAGCTGCTTCTGACAAAGGCAGCAAGTTCTAGTTGTTTTGGTGTAATACCAGCCCACTTCAAGTTGGACTTTAGCTGATCCTTGAATCTTTTCTTTGTTCGACCTTGTTTCCTGAGTCCAGCTGACAGGTCACCATAGAATACCTGTCTTGGTATAGGCTATGGGTCCATGCGGATGATGTGTCCAGACCATCATAGCTGGGTTCTGAAGACCATGACTTCGATGCTGATGGAGTTGGCTCTGTTGAGGACTTCCTGACTGGTGATTCGGTCCTGCCATCAGATCCTCATGATTGACCAGAGGGAGCGTTGGTGGAATTGCTCCAACTGCTTCATGTGCTTCCAGTACAGTGTCCATGTCTCGCAACCGTACAGGAGCGAGCTGAGGACCACTGCGTTATACACTTTGAGCTTCGTCGCAGTGCTTACACCACTGTGTTGGAGGACTTTGCATCACAGCCACCCGAATGCCTGGCTGGCCTTTTGGATCCTGGCATTGATCTCATGGTCTAGGGACCTGTCGTTGGTGATGGTGCTGCCCAGGTACTTGAAAGTGTTGATGTTAGAAAGCTGCGTGCCATCGATTGTAATGCACGGCTGGTTAGTTGGCCTCCCTGGTGCAGGTTGGAACAACACCTCTCTTTTACTGAGGCTGATAGTCAGGCCAAACAGTTTTGTTGTGGTGGAGAACCTGTCCACAATGGTTTGGAGATGATTTTCTTGGTGGGCCATGAGAGCACAGTCATCTGAAAAGAGAGCTTCCAGGATGAGTCTCTCTGTTGTCTTTGTTTTTGCAGTCAGGAGGCGAAGGTCAAATAGTGAGCCATCCAGCCGGTATTTGATATAGACGTCCAGGTCTAGATCCATCACAGCATGTCGTAATACTTGGGTGAAAAATAGGTTGAATAGTACCGGAGTGAGGACACAGCCTTGTTTCATGCCATTGGAGATGTTGAAGAGGTCAGAAGTCTCTCCACCAGATAGGACTTCCCCTGTCATGTCAACATGAAAGAGCTAGATCAGTTTGACGAATTTTGCTGGGCAACTGAACTTGCTGAGGATCACCCACAATGAGTTCCTATTCACTGTGTCGAAAGCCTTTGTCAGGTCTATGAAGACAATGTAGAGACTTAGGTTCTGCTCAAGGCATTTTTCCTGCATTTGCCTCACCATGAAGACCATGTCGATGGTGCTACGATCTGGTCGGAAGCCACATTGTGATTCAGGCAGGTTCTGCTCTGAAACAGATGACAGGAGTCTGTTGAGTATAACATGGGCAAGAATCTTTCCAGCAATGGAGAGTAGTGAGATGCCTCTGTAGTTGTCACAGGCTGCTTGTGAGCGTCTGTTCTTGTATAGGGCTATGATGGAGGCATCTTTGAGTTCTGGGGGCATGTCTTCCTCTTCCCATATGCTGGTCAGCACTATGTGGAATGCCTGGAGCACCTTTCCATTTAAGGCCTTGTACACCTCGGTTGGGATCCTGTCTTTACCAGGTGCCTTATGTATATATATATATATATATATATACATATATATATATATATATATATACACACACACATATATATATATATATATATATATACACACACATATATATATATACATAAATTTTCAGTTGATTGTCTAATGGATCATTTGAAATCAGTCCTCATCTCTTCCTGTTCTGTATCTGGGTTCCTTCAAGGCTGTATATGAGCTACCACCCTACTTGGATTCCTCCAATTGTTAATGTTATTTTCTTCCTTAAATTGCCATATATATATATATATATATATATATATATATATATATATATATATATATATACTTGTATATTCATTTATATTTTCTCTTGTTAGGATATAAGGGCATGGAATGTTCAAATTTTTTTTTTACTATATTCTTAGCTTCCATTACAGTGTCTTACAATCAATCATATAGTCATTAAGAAACTACTATGCAATTGTCATTTTGCTAAATCCTATGGATAATCATATAAAAAAAAGTCCCCCTTTTCAATGAGTACACTCTAAGTTGCTTCAAAATGCTTAGTGACTTTGATTTGTGCCATGATTGCCAGCTATAATAATTTTGAATTAATATCAAATAAGGGGGAAATCATAATACTATATGCATATGTGTTTCCTGTCTATGCACAGAGGGTGGATTTTACAGTTATAGATTTTAAAATTCTTTCTAGAATGTTGACTTTCATATAAAGGTGGGCAAGATTCTTGAACATCTTCTGTCCAAAAAAATTATTCTCCTGTCCATCAGAGGAAGGGAGGTTTAATACAAGCCATTTGTCTTGACTTTTCATAAAGTTAAAAGCAACATGTTATGCATGGAAAAGATCAGTGCCATTAAAAGTAAGCACTTTAACATAGTAATATTAAATAAATCCTTGTTGAGTTTTTTTCCTAATGCCTATGTTTTGCACCCCGGGCACCTGCCTTCTTTCTCTACTTTTACCCCTAGCTCAGCTGAAGGGGGTGAAGTTCATGGAGGTCTTGAGCCAGAAGGCAGAGACTCATTTAAAGTGGAACTAAAGCACAGGATAGAGACCCAATTAAAGGACCATTGAAAGGCAAGACTGAAATCCACCTACTATGGAATTATAATGTCAAGGTCAGAGTTGTACCAGCAAGCAGCAAGATTGATTCAATGATGAACTGGTGAACTATTGATCTAGCACTCCTCACCTTCCTTCCTGAGGTTTCAGAATCTGGAGTGAGAATGACTCTATAGGTGAAACCCAAGTTGGTCTAGCTGTAAAGAATAGAGGGCTACTAAGGCAAAAAGTCAATCATGCCTTTAAAACACTCACACCTTCACTTTATAATGAATTTTAAGGACAGGACATCGTTTTAGCCTTTGTCACTTATAATTTCAATGTTCTCCATATATGGTCATTTTAAAAAGTATATTCAAAGAATATATTATAAAATATAGTTTTCAAATAGAGAAAAAATTCTTGTTCACTATTGTTATTGATTTATTTAAGGAAAACATGATAGTGATTTGCTTAATATTCTTTATTTCCTTTATTATCTAATAACTCAAGAATTGAGAAATTATATTCTGGAAAGGAAATAAATGAGTTATTTCTACCTTTACATTTAGTGCTTTTGTGAAGAAAATGGACTGTCTCTTTTGCAATTCCTCCTGGAAAACTCAATGTCATTTTGGTAGTTTTAAACAAAAGGTACGGAGTTCCCATTTAAACATGTGACAGAACCAAAGTCTTCCAATGCCACTGTCTGAAAAGTCTGAATGACATGAATACACTCAAGATAGTGTTAAATCAATCACAGCATGGAAAAAGACTGAATGACTTATAGTCCAGGAGGTACATTAAGTTTTGTAAAATGTAAGCTAGAAATGTCTCATTCTATAATAGCACTTGAATTTACAAACACAATTAAGGGGAATTACAATGTTCATGCATCAAATGGACTTGAAGTCTTTACTGTAAACTCCCATTAGTGACAATAGCAAAATATAATCATGGGTTTTACTAGCTTTCCTGGGTTTTCTAGTACTAGGATGTATGGGTAGCTGTGAGCATCAAAGTGAGTTTATTTAAATGACGAATTTGACTAAATAATTATAGATACTACAATTCAATATTATCCTATACAGATTAAAAAAGAAGAGACACTTCATTGGCTAAATAAGAATGAATGCAGTAGATATTATTGTTATTGATATTTTAGTTGTATTGTTCATGTATTTCTCTCCCCTCTGTTTTGCTCTCTCTACCTCTGTCTTACTTAGTCTTTGTCTCTTTCTGTCTCTGTGTCTGAATCTGTCTCTTTCTGTCTATCGTCATCTCACTGTCCCTGTTTCTGTCTCTCCCTTAGGCATAGGTAAAAGACAAAACTGGAAATAAAAGTCAGGAAGATTAGCTAACTGGGGTACAATATGTAGAAAATTTTTGAATATTATTTTGAAAAATGTACATATGTTTCAGAGGAAAAAATAAGTCCTTCATGTTGTATGGATATTTATTTTCTGGTGACAAGTCACCCATTTTACAATGAAATTTCAAAAGCCTCTGGTAAGCTAGAACAAACCTTAACTATGAAAACAAATGCTTTGATCTAGCTGGACCCCCAGGGACTACATTTTCTACCTGTTATTTCAGATCTTCTAGTTTGAGTTGGCAATTTCAGTCACTAAAATCCATTCCCTAGTACACAGGTATCCAATTCTTGGAGTTGTCTGATAGCTGATAAAACCTTTTATCAATCTCCTACTGCTTTCATTCCTGCAATATCTTCCTGTAACCTTACTTGGAAAAACAGTTTGGAATATAACCTTGATTTAGAAATTTTTCTATTGATCCTCAGGTTTTATCTATGTTTTTCCACTAGTGACTGGTCTTATCTTGAGCTTACTTTTATAATATTATGTGAATTTTATTTTCTATGACCTTAGTAGTTTTAAAAATCCTAACAAACAGGAATGTAAATACCCCTACTTAAGGATTAAGTCTTGAGGAGGATGGCCTATGATAGACATGTGCTAGCAAGTGACAAATAAGAAAAAAAAAAAACTGACAGATCCCCTGGACTGGCCTAAGTCAAGCTTAAGCTACCATTGGTACCTGTGAGATGCAGGAAGTGATGTAAAAATAAGTCTATATATTTCATGTCTCTTGCTCTCTCCATGCTCTTTTTGGTAGTGGAGGTGTTAAGCTCTGGTCTCTCTCAAGGAGACATTGGGTCTGGCAGTGGTGTGGCTTGTGGCAGTGTGCTGGGCAGGGTTTTGGTGTCTTGAGTCTTGATGTGCTTGCAGCTTTTGTCTGGGTTTGGCAGTGAGAATCCTTGGTGACATGACTGGGAGAAGCTCAGTATTTTGGGTCAGGTGAAGCATCTTCCCTGAGCTCTCTAGGAGTTTAGACTGATTCTTTTTTTTCTTTACCTCCTAAAATGCTAACCTCCTAAGAGGCCCCTCATCTTGGAGGAGGCCTCATGGCTGAGGTCTCTGAACTTCCCTTGGCTTAGGCTAGACTGGAAAAATCGTATACCCCTTTCCCTCTCTCTTCTTAATTCCTTTCCTCTATTTTAATTAAACTACCATAAAATCCCCAAACTGACTTGAGTATTTTTATTGGGATTGAATTAAATCCCTGGTGACCATTAGTATAATATATTAGTCAAAACCCCTAAATTTACCCCTTACAATTATCATAGGGCAGGGTATGTCAGTGGAGTGAGAGTCAGGCCTTGAGATGGGAGGTCCTAGGTTCAAATCTGGCCTCAGACACTTCCAAGCTGTGTGACCTTGGGCAAGTCACTTAACCCCCATTGATTAGCCTTTACCACTTTTCTGCCTTGGAACCAATACATAGTATTAATTCCAAGACAGAAGGTAAGAGTTTGAAAAAATATTATCACATATATGTCCTTAAATTGTGTCCCCTGACCTTGCTCAAATGTTCCCCTTGCTTTTGAAAAAAGTTTGAGTTTTTCTTTAGAGAGATTAATTCTTGATAATAGGGAAATTCTCTTTATGTTCTTCTCCTTACCATTCTTCCTATTCTCACATTAATCTCATCTGCAATTTCTTCTTCCCATCTCTAGTCACTGATAAGAGAACTATTGTCTTATCTTGAAAGTAACCAAATCTCCAGCTATCTTCACTCCATGTATCTATACTCATACACATTTACACTCAGACCCCCCCAAAACTACTATTTCCCACATATACCAGAACTGTAAACATCTAATGGATGCCAGACTCTGAAAAGTGAGCTTTTAACATTTTCTTGCCATGAAATACAGCTTTATTCTACTTCTTGGGTGATATTGCCTGCTTGATTACTTCCAATCCTTCTATGTAACTTACTTTTATGTGTTGCCATTTGTCATAAAATTTAAGCTTTTTGATATCAGAGTCTATTTTCTTCCTTGTATTTGTATTCTGAGCTCTTACTAAAATTATTGATACATAATAAATATTAAATAGTATGCTTGTCTATCTACCTGTCCATCTATTTATTTATTTTGTCTATATTTCTCTGACTCTCTTCATCAAGACTTAATTTGCTGTTGTTGTGGGGTGCAGAGGTGAATCTCCGGTGTTCAGGAAGGATACCTTTTGGAAGAATGCAATACTCCAAAACTTAGCTTAAAAATAATAGGAGAATTTTATTAATTTAGAATGCAATGCTGAGAATGGCTGGGAGGATAGTATAGGCAGAACAGCAAGATGGAAGGCTGTTCCCAGAATCCATCAATTCTGGAAATTATATATTCTTTACAACAGTGAGGATCATGGTGAGGATGTGATTCTAGAGTGGTAAACACTCAGGCATTCTGTTGGGGGGAGGTTGGTCATCTGACGGAAGTCTTCCTGAAGACCCTCATAGTTTAGGGAACTGATAAATAACTGAGATACAAACCACTGGTATTGAGGTTTAGCCAGGAGGTGCATCTGTCTGTCCATCTTAAATCTGAAGGATAATCCAGTAAGGATAATCCTGTCAGGGTCTTATAGCAGTTATCAGATGTTTTGGATTAGGAGTCACAAGGGTGTAAGAGAGCAAGGGAGAAAAGGAATTTCCCTAATAATAGTTTGCCTGAGTTTCTGGGGGTAAAATGCCTACGCCACTGTTACCTCTTTTATAAAGTGAAACTTTCCACTGACTTCACAAAAGTTCCTGGTGGGTAGAACACTCAGAAAGGGGGACCAGGAATGGGAGAAAAATGGGTGATAGGTTAATGTCTAAGGGAAGGAGAGCATGAGGCAAGAAGAAAGACACAAAGACAAGGAAAGTTCCAACATGAAGTAGTCTGACAGCAAGGAAGCTCTGGCGGAATAGACCTTCTCTCTTAGCCCAACATACTAGTGTTTTTATTGGAGTAATAACAGTACTGGGGAAAAGGAGAATGATAATCAAACAAGTGGTCTGATACATTAACATTATGAGATAATCTTCACAAGATACAAACTGATAAATCCTAAAACAATAGGTATAGCTAATGCCCAGATGAGGAGTTCATATAGCCTAAGGCACCTAAGCTTGTTTTATACAGATGTTAATTGATTGTTATTGGCAAAACTAGGAGGCTGAGATAGTAGGTCAGTCTTCCAGAGTGTAGCCTCAGGGATGGGTTAGGAAGTTGACAAGGTTAAGGTTTAACTTAATTCAAGGTCACAGAAACCAATCATTAGAAATATCATAAGTCAGCTTTTTGAGCACTCCTAAGATATTATCAAGATTAGTATATTCCTGGAGTCCTACATAAAGTTTTTATCATGCAAACTCAAAATGATATCTTCTAAATATATTATTTGACTAATTTGTCTTTATTCTTCCTTTGCCTCATTATATTCTATTTGGGATCATACTTATTTTTGTGTAGGTCAAAATCTTCCAAAATATTAATAGTTATTAGCCTGGGTTTTCTAAGTGTTCTTCTTTGTGACCTCAAACTCTAGAATAGTAGCCTAAATATTTGACTATTTGTCTGTTTCTGTTGTTGATGGCAAGGGTGAGCACTTCAAAATATCATTGATGTGACTTACAGATAAGTGATTCATGAGGAGAGTGGACTGACCCCTCTCTCATGAATAAAGTGTGGGTAATGGTGGGAATTAAGTGAACCTCACTTTCTACATCTTGTTACTCAATTCCAGATCTAGCTTATTTCCCTTTCTTTTCAAAATGGGTGTAGTCCAATTTCTATCCTCTGAGAAAGGTTTATTAAATTATGGGAATGTATAATTGAAAATCTGTTACCCTAAAATAGAACTAGATTTCCTGGGAGCCCACTGATTTCCTGTCATTACATACTTCCTATAGCCAGGGGATATTAGGCAGTGATGTGGAGGGTTCTGGCCTCTTTAGCTTCTTGTCAGGGAGCATGGTGGTGGTAGAAAAGGGTTTGAACTGGTTGATCAGCCATGGACATGTAGTTTTTATTTTGTATCTCTTTTATTTCTAATGATCATTAATAAAATCCTAAAATATAATATTTTTGTTATTGAGATTTAATTTTCATTTTCGTAGGAATTATGAGAAAACTTTATTCCATTGTTTTGACTTGACCCTAAGTGACTAAGATTAACTACCTTTACTTATTGCTTAGAAAGTCTTTACTTAGGACCTACATTATATTGACCAGAAACCTTGTCAGTCCAAACATTAATGCAAATGTTTTCTTCCAATTATGCATCTCAAGAAATATGCATGTTTTATCAGGAAACTGCTCTCCTGGTGTTCAATAAGTTATTGTTTCCTTGTTTCTTTGATTGTTTAAGGAAAATCGGAAGGAGGAGGGGACAATATTTATTTATATCAGGGAATGGCACCTGTTTGATCTACCCTTACCACTTTGAAAGCCCCTAGTCTTCCCTCCAATTAGAAATCAGATTACATAATTTTATATCCAGGTTTATGTCCTATTGATTATTTTCTTTTAATGAAGAAAAATGTCACCCTCTATATTTAGGATTAAAGGCCAACTTGAAGAATCTTCTGTTTATTATGAAATTGGTGTTGTAAGGGGGAAATAGGGGTTTATATTATAAAAAGTTTGAACTGGTTTATATTCAAAAAAGGATCACCAGGAATTTATATTAATTCCAAAGAGATTTATTTACAATTTATTTACAAAAATATAAAAATAGTGAAGTAAGAAAATCAGAGAGAGAATAGGGTAAGATATATAGCCTGAGCACTAAGCAATTTACTCCTGGCCCCTGGCTCAATCTAGTCAGGGAGAGTTAGTTCTTAGACCTCAGCAAAGCCAAGGACCTGGGGAAGTCTCTCTCAAGAGGCTCGTCTCTTCAGAAAATCCAATATGAAAGGAGTCATTCTTTCACTCAACACATCTCAGATTCTAGTCAGCAGATTCTCCACCAACCTCCACTCCAAAGATAGAAAGAACTGCCAGTAGAACTCACTCAGGAAGTTGTAACTCCCTTTTAAAGACACTTTCATTTGAGTCACTTCCTGTATCTTCCCTTAATTTTATGTCTACCAATCACAGTTGAAGGTTTGCTTTAAGACTGCCAAGGAGCAGTTACTTTAATTCTGATTTGTCACCCACTATTTCACACATGGGTCACAGATCTCCCCCACTCAAATCTGAATGGGGTGTTTTTCATGATTAAATATAAAAATAGGCAGATCTCCCCACTCAACTTTTAGTAGAGTGTTTATAATTTTGGTGATTAAATCTAAAAATGGGCAAAGGAGTTAATTTAATTTTCACAATCAGGGGAAAGCTAATTAATTTCATTTTCACAATTAGGGGTAAGTTAAATTTAATCATCACAGCATGTGTTATTTACTAAATCAATATATTTCAGAGTCTGAACCCGTGTTTTGCCAGTTATTTCAGTTTTCACTCAATCATATATGTGCCAGGCATTATAATAGGCACTTATCAAATATTATTTCTCTTGAGCTTCATAGAAACCCCATAAGATAGGTTCTATTATGATTCCCATTTTAAATGTGAGGAAATTTAAGGCAAACAGAAATTTTGAGACTCACATAATTAGTGTGCATAGTTGAATTTTTAATCCACTATCTCCTGATTCCAGGACCATCATTTTGAATACTATACCTCTTACTTGCCACTGCATAAATTTTAGTAGCTGTCTTTTATTTCCAGCATCAAATGTAAACCAATTGATTGGCTTTCAAAACTCTTCATAATTCTTTACTCCCTTTCCAGTCTATTTATGCCTTATAGCAAGTATATAGAGAAGACTCCATGTGTACTGTAATTCTTTGACACTGACCTCATTGCTTTTCCTCAAATATGGCATTTCTTTTCCCATACTTTATTAGTGATGCCATGTGCCTAGAATTATTTTCCTCTTCATTTCTTTCTGGATTTCATGAATCCTTCATTCTTACATAAAATCCCAACATCTATAAAAACTCTTTCCACTCCTCCTATTTTTTGACTGCCTTCTGTCTTGTTTATCTCCAATTCATCTTGAATATAGTTATTTGTATATAAACTCTGGCTCAAAGGGCTACTTACCTAAGACTCTCCCAATTCATGGAGAATGATTACTCAATCTTTTGTTTCTCTGACAAGTACAGTTTGTGAGAGTTTATTAAAAGAGAGATTCTGATCTGGCTTCTAGCTTTAAGAGAGAGTATATGAAGCTCCAATATCTTTTCAGATCCTTGAAGGAAAAAAAATACTAGGAAGAAACCAAAACTGAGAGGTGTCAGTCATAACTATAATGTTCCTATACATGGTTTGCCACGCTAGAGACTTTGGAAAATTTCCCTTTTGAGCATGAATTAAACTTTTTCTTTTGGATGTGCTGAATTATCTTGCTAAAAATGGGAAACTTATTTACTCTGAATTATCATCTTCTTTTGTATTTACTATCTCTGATTTATATTTTCTATTTGTTCATTGTAGAACTAGCTTCTAGTGAGAAAGGAGTCATTTTTCCCAATATATAGCTTGGAGTTTGTCTTCTTCATTAAGGGATAATAATCAGTAGCATAACTTGAAAGTAAAAATTAATTCCCCCAGAGTAAGAAAATTTAAGAAATCAGATTGATATAATTCTAACCTGATACTCTCTCTCAGAGGATAGTAGAGTGCCCAGCTTCTGGTATCAAACTCCTACTTCATTTCCTGACAGGAATCAAACTTTACTTAGCAAATGGATGGGGAGAAAATTCTTGAAGTGTGTGTGTGTGTGTATATATATATATATATATATATATATATATATATATCTTCCTTCACTGAGTCACATATAAACAGACATATTTGAATGTAATAATTTACACAGGCAAAAACACACACATACATGCACACACATACACAAACCACTTTCAAACACATCTTTACATGTCCATAGCTGTTAGCATGTTTTTTCCCCCTAAAGTTTTTTTTTTTATTCTTCTTTTGTATCACTAACACTTCTCAGTGGTCAGTGCTGAACAAAATGTTTGACAGAGTAATTACTGATATTAAATTTATGCCAATTAATCTGTACATTCTCATTCTCATTTGCTTCCCATAGTAACTATTTGAAAGAACTATTGATATCTTTAAGGCAATTTATTTGTTTACAATAAAAGGAATTAAACTGTCCAGGAAATTTAAAGTGGTTTTCTTGGTTTCACTATTTGACAAATTTCATATAATTTCTGCCATTCATGTTTATCTCCAACATATAGTAAAAGCTAGAAAAAATATCTTTTTGTACTAAATTTCACATATAGAATACAGATCAAGCCTATATATCAATCAAGTATGTGGGCATATAATTCATTTGATAATAATAAAATATATCTACCAAAAGATGATCTTACTCTTTCACTACTTTTGAAAATTTAGGATTCTTTTTTCTACTTCAGCAAATCTTTCTTCATGAAGATATATCACAAGGATAATTATACATTGCAAAATAAAAATATATTTACATATAATATATAATTTATATATAAAATATGTAGATAGATTTATACATATGTACACAAATATGGAAATAAACATGAAAATATTTCATATATATTGCCATCATATTTACATATATACCACCCAGTGTTATTTATCTGTTTTTAAAATAAGGAAATCATCATGCTTCTCATTGCTTCTTAAGAATATTCATATACAGATAGACAGATAGTCTTAATAGTTGCAATTTAGTAGTTTCAAAATCATATATTTAATCTAAAAATCTAGGTAACACTTATTCAACACTACTTTTAATCTTCCTTGTACTTTTACTGCTAAAAGGGGCCTTATAACCCAATTAATTTTGTTTTACTTTTGTTAATTACACATAACATGTTCTTATTGAAGATACTTATATAACAAAGTTTGGTTTTTACAAAAATAGTCTTCTATAATATAATATAGTTATCATGTGATATCAGTCACCATTGTGATTGGTTTTATTTTAATAGTATTATGGATTTCAACACTCCTGCCAAAAGAAGGTTTTTGAATCATTTCAGGTTCATCCTTGGGACAACATAATTTCAGGATAAATTGTAAATTACAATCTTATTTTTTCCACCAAAATAAAGGAAAAGCTCTCTATATGGGCATAGAAAATATCTAACATAAATGGTTTGATATTCCTAACACTTTTATATGCATTTATATAATTAAAATATCAAATTATTCTATTGTTCTTAATTTCTTTGTATTGTTTACTTCAGTTTCTAGTAGACAGTGGGTCCTTAATAAATGAACTTGTTCATGTTTCAGTGACTCATTTTCTTCATCTGCAAATAATTATACTGACCAAGATGATCATATTTACTTTTACTTTTAAAGAAATATACATCCATGACCATTTAAATATTTATATGTTTGTGTGTGTATATGTATCTGCTTCCTTTGATATGGTAAGCTAGTTATTTATAAAATTATAATCCTACTTATTTATTATTTGACTAATATTTAGAGACTTTAAGCTACTTGCTTATAATTTGCTTAAATCAGAGTCTATGAAGACTAAAGAGATAGCTAGGTAGCACAGTGGATAGAGTATGAGACCTAGAGTTGGGAAGACCTGTGTTCAAATTTGACCTCAGACACTTCCTAGTAGTGTGATCATGGGTAAGTCATTAACCCTCATTGCCTAGCTATTATCACTTTATTGTCTCAAAATTATTTCTCAGAAATAAGATTAAGGTTTTTAAAAAAAGACTATAGGAACTTATTGAAACATGACAGTTGGTTATACAAGACACATAAAAAATGATCTTTTCTGTATCAGAAGCAAGTACAGTATCCAAGTAATTATAAAGTGTTCAGTTAATTGTTCTTCAGAGAAAAGTGGTGGTACATGATGAGAAAGGAGATGGAGCCTGTGTCTAAAAGAACGTATATTAAAAGGAAAGAGTTAAATCCAATCCTCTGAAGTTTAGGTCTCCTAGACAGGAGGTAGGACAGGTAGAAGCTCTCCGGACTGGCAATCCTTCCTGTTTCAGTGTAGGTTCCTTGAATGGAGGAATCCAACTCTACAAATTACCCTCTCAACTATACCATAATAAAATCATAAGACATATCACATACATTTAAGTTTTCCTTAAAATGTTAATTGTTGACCAATAAATATTCTAGGCCTAGTAGATTTTAAAATGACCTTTCTCTACATTTGACATTGTGAAGATTCAATTTAGCTCTCCCCTGATTGTAACAATGAAGATATTTAGCTCTTCCTTGATTGTGAAGATTAAATTGTAATCCCCTGATTGTAACAATGGAGGTACTTAGCTCTTCTTTATTGGGAAGATTAAATTGTAATCCCCAGTCTATTTTTAGATTTAAGTCCCCAAAAGTGTTAACTCAGTATTTGAGGTAGATCTACACATTTTAATTTACAAAAAAGTAACTAACTACTAAAGGAGCGAACTAACTACAAAAGGTGTGATCTAACCAAAAAAGGTATAATCTAACCAAAAAAGGTGTGAATACACATTTCATACACTGAATCCAGGAGAGAAGCGTCTGCTGTGATTGGTAGATGTGAAATTTAGGGGAGGTGACACAAGAGAAAAAGATCTTTAAATAAAGGGCCACAGAGGCAAGATAGATCCTCTGACTTGGAGTTGGAAAGGAGGACAGTCACTCGGACTGAAAGAATCAATCTGTCACTGGAAATTGGACTGGAAGACAGACACTTGAGGAGAGACTGGAAGACAGACACTTAGACTTAGAATGAAGACACTTGGCTATGGAACTTGACCCTAGAGGAGCTTGGGCAGGAGACCTCAGACTGCTTTCCTTTTAGATGGTCATCTTGGTGAGTAAAAGGCTGTCTTAGTTTCCTTGTCCTTTCTGGAGGTGTGAACCTCTGAGAAAGGCCCATCCTTGAATTTCTACCTGATTCAGAGGAAACTGGAGCTCTCTTTCTCCCTCTCTCCCCTTTTCTCACTTCCTTAATATCTTAAACTCTATTATAAATAAACTACCATAAATTCCATTTACGTTAGTAATTCATTGGGATTTAGAAATTAAATCCCTGGCATCCACCAATTAAACATTCCAGTTCAACCAAAATAAACTTTAACAGACAGTATCTGGATCTCGAAAGATGTGTGTGTATTTACATGAAAACACAATGTCCATGACGTTCATTTAAGTTTCATTTACATTATTAACACTTCCCTTTTTTTCTTAATTAAGACTTAATTTTTTAGTAAATTAAGTATTGATTTTGAGCATCTTTCTGATTTTAGGAGCATAAAGATTCACAATAAAAATTCAAAAATTGGCTTTTATTAGATATTACAAGTTGTATAAAGTACACTCCTAAAGAGATTTCTACATCCTAGATAAATCAGTTTCGAAAGATTAAAAATATTCCCTCTTATTCCTGCATTTTTAGACAAAGAGGAAATAATGGCAATTACAGAGGGAAGTGGTAGGAAAGGGAAATCATTCACATATAAACCCATAGGAAATTGCTTAAATAATTACATTTCTATAAACATAAGTATTTTAATTGGTCTTCTTGTGTCATTTAATATAAGGTGACCTTGGGAGGTAGGTGGTCTGGTGAATAGTAAATTGGACCTTTAGTCACCAAGACCTATGATCAAATCCTGCCTTAACTAGACAAGTTAACCTCCCTAAGCCGTAATTCCCTCATCTTTAAAATTAAGATAATAATAGAATCTACCTGAAATGACTATTGTTTTTAAAAAGGAAGATAACACTTTTAAAGTGATGTGCAAAAAAACTTAAGTTACTCTAAACATCCTACCTATTATTTTCAAATTTAATATTTTATTTTCCCAATTAAATGTAATAAAAATATTCTACATACAGTTTCTGAAATTATAATCTCCAAATTATCTCCCTCTCTCCTTCACTTCTCTCCTCCATATTTGAGATGATTAGCAATTGAACTAAGTTAAACATTTATAATCTTTCAAAATATATTTCCATATTGATAATGTTATGAGATAATACTCATATAAAACTGACACTCAAAAATAAAAAAACACCTACAAATAAAGTGAAAAATAGCATGCTTCAGTCTGCATTCAGATGCTATCAATCCTTTCTCAGCATGCAAAGAACATTCTTTGTCATAAGTCATTTAAAAACTGTCTTGGAACACTGCATTGCTGAAAATATCAAAGTCTTTCTTAGTTGATCATAGTTCAATATGTCTAGGCCTCTGGCCTAGGCACATGTTTCTTACTTGTATATTCTTTAATCTTTAACCTTTAATAAACCTCTAAAAAATATAATACTCCTTGCAGAGAGAAACTAATTTCTACCTGCCTCAGTCTCCCCATCTCCCCTAAATTTTAATCTTTACAGTTGGCAACCTAATGAGGAAAAAAGAACTTTCAATCTTCTGATTTCTTTTCTGATCTTAAATTCAGTTTTAATATCTAGTACCTAGAAAAAAAAAATTTTTTTTGAGCCATATCTTTCTGGCCAAGGTTTTCTAACCTCAGAAAGCTGCTACAGGCTCCGGACCTGCTGCCCACCCCACCTGGCTTGGCCCCGCCGCTTCCTGCCTGCAGCCTGCAGCCCTGATCGTCCTCACCTGGTACCTGGTCCTGGCCTTGCCCACCCCCGCAGCTGCTCCTGCTCCTGGCCTCTCACCGGCCTGCTGCCTGCCTATTTCTGCACCCCAGACCCAGGAGCACAACCCCAGTTGGCTCAGGACTCATTGCAACTAGCTGGTAACAGTATTGGCCACGTGGGCGGAGGGGAGAGATGAGAGGGAAAGGAGAATGGGTAATTTTCCCTTAGGCTAAGCCTCCACGTGGATGGGGGTATTGGCCACAGGGGTATCAGAGAGGGGAAAGAGAGAAAAGACTAGAGAGAAGAAACAGACTTTTCAAACAAAAACCTAAAAAGCAATGGGTTTAAAAGGATTTTTGACTCTTCTGGCAATTTCATTGATTTTACCTGCCTGTCTGGGAGCAGACTCAGCCCAAAGATTCAACTTTAACTTTGGGGAGGAAAATGGGTGGTCCAGCGAACTGGAAGCCAGGCCCAGAGACGGGAGGTCTCTAGCTAAAATCTGGCCTCCGATGCTTCCCAGCTATGGGGCCCTGGAGGGATCCCTTGAACCCCATAGCCTAGCCTTTACTACTCTACCTTCGGACAATAGACATTTAAATGGATAATTAAAAACAAACAAACAAACCCAAGGAGCTTTGAAGAGACTAAAGGCTATATTCTAAGGCATTTCAGACTCTAATGGTTTATAAAAAAATCTCTGTATTCTATTGCATTGTTTTGTTTAAGATATAACTTTGTGATTTTAAGTTCATATATTACTGGATTGAATATTATTCTGTGAACTGAAGGTTGATTGAATTTATTTTGAATGTACTGAGTTTTAAAATTATGTTGTTTTCCCCCTATAACTGTGTTGAAAAAATATTATTGTGAATAAGCCCATATATGAAAAAACAGCTTTTTTCTATTTTGCTGAGGATAGATGGACTTCAGAACTGGTTATAATTGTATTAACAACCTTTGGAAAATTTAATGTGCTAAATACCTCAAATGATTTGATTTTAAGGGTTTTTTAAATATGATTTTTGGAATTTTTTTTTAACAATCTGGTTATTTTTGCCTGCCCTTACCATGAGGTAAGGCCCATTCTAGTAGCTGAAGTGAAATGTATTTTATAAACCCCAACCTTCCCTCATGTGAATGGAAGTTGGGCACTTAATCTCAGGGCATTTGTACCCCTAAAAAGCCTCCAAAAAAAAGGAGCACCCCTTTATTTATACTCTTCAGCTCACTATTTTACTTGCACCAGAATGATATCTAGATTTCTTGATTATGTTCTTAACCCAAGATGAGTTTTACTTTGTTTAAAAAAAATATGTTTAAATACCAAGGTTGAAAGATTGCTATGTTTGTAAAAATTGTGACAAATGTCCATCAATTCATAGGTTTTAAAAATGTCATACAGCAACTTATGTGAAATATGAAAGTGTGTTTGTTTGCTATTGTAATTAATTGGGCTATTGAGAATTTTGGGGATTTTGATATCTACATATTTGTACTACTGTATTTTTAAAGATGAAAAAATTGTTAACCTTGTTCAATTCATTTGCCTTCTACTCCCAGTGATCATGGCCAAATACAAAGAGGAAATGGATCTCATTTTTAGGTGAGAAAACCTTGTATTTTATATTTTCTTAACTGACACATAGTGTCAATGAGTATAAGCTATACTTTTGAATTTTTTAAAGCTCTTTTATTATTATATTTTTCTTGCATGTGCAATATACTTTTTCAGTTTTTTTATTATTTTTTCTCTCCTTTTTATATTTGAAGCACATGTCACCAGCATTAAGATTTTCTTTAACCTTTTGATTTTTCAGTACTACAAGTGTAAGATACATTTGTCAGAGCATGCCCAAAAAGCTTGTGACTATAAAAACGATGCCACTAATTATTTAAATAAATTATGGGACTTTGCTTAATGATTCTGTCTGATTCCAGGACAAGATATACACCCAAGAGCCATTGCACAGAGCCAAAGAAAGGCCAATCCAAGATGGATTGATGCACTTCTAGGCCAATACAAAGGTCTTGAATCTAGTGTGAAGACTCGAGGTTACTATGTTTAACATGTGTTAAGACATAGGCTTTCCTTGTATCCACACTCACCCTGAAGATACTCACAGACGAGTATCCCCGAAACCTTGGCTCCTATAATCTGGTCCCCTTTTCTGCCTCTCATAGTGTGGTACCTTTCTGTAGTCCTGGCACTGACTGGGTAAATGCATCATTACTTAGATCATTTTGATTGGGCCCTGATTGAAGGACCTGTTATAGATTTATTTTTCTTCTACTTGGAATTTTTACACATAATACTTTGATAGTCTATATTTTCATCCAGAAATTTTTCTTTCCTTTTGACTTTTCTGATGTCTTTTTAATATCTCTTGCCAATTGATTCATATACCTCATACCTCAGCCATGCATCCCTAAGTGATCCCTTTTTTTTTATATCACCCTCTTAATGGGGGGAATGTAAAAAAATATCATTATTTAAATTGCAAAGTTTAAATTCCTTTTGAGAAGAATTTTAGGTAAAGAAGATGCTACTTCCCTGAATTCAGAAACTGAACTGTTGGAGAAGCCATCATGAAGAAGCCTCCAGACCACGAACTACACAAAATGAACTTTGGATGTGGTTAATAAACATTTATTTGCATGCATACTTTCATGCCAAAGGGGACTGCCCCCTAACTGGCTTTCTGTCAATGCGTCCAGATTGGTTTTATTCTTTTCTTTCTCTTATCCTCAAATTATTGTAATCTTTAAATTGATAATGTTTTCATGATCCTTTGGAAAAAAAATTAATTTTTTTTGCAAACGATCAAAGGGGGGGAAATGTAAAAAATAGACTCGAATACAGGACTACAATCCCCATGAGCCTTTGCTCCACTTCCCCAGAATGCCTTGTAATTTCACCTGGGCCAAGATGGAGAAGGTATTTAAGCTGATTCAAAGGCTTTTGAGGGCTCTCTTGGCTCTTTTTGGACTTCCGTTTTGGAGTAGGCAGTCTCTTGCGTGATGTGAGGTTATTTTGTCTAGGCCTCTGGCCTAGGCACATGTTTCTTACTTGTATATTCTTTAATCTTTAACCTTTAATAAATCTCTAAAAAATATAATACTCCTTGCAGAGAGAAACTAATTTCTACCTGCCTCAGTCTCCCCATCTCCCCTAAATTTTAATCTTTACAAATATCAATGTTACTCTGTACAATGTTCTGCTGGTTCTGCTCTCTTCAATCTGCATCGATTCATGTAAATCTTTCTAGGACTTTTTTTAACTCATCAAGCTCATCTTTTCTTGTAGTGCAATAGTGTAACATTTCAATTTTACACAACCATTTCTTCAGCCATTCTCCTATTAATTAATAACTTTTCAATTTTCAATTCTTTGTCAACAGAAAAGAACTACTATAAACATTTTTGTACAAATACATACTTAATCCTTTATTGACCTCTTTTTGGGGTACAGACATAGGAGTGGTATTACTGGCTCAAAGGATATGCACAGTTTTATAGTTCTTTGGCACAGTTCAGAATTGCTCCCCAGAATTGTTGAATCACTTCACAACTACAATATTTCCCACTTTTGCTCCATCCCCTCCAACATAAATTGTTTTCCTCTACTGTCACAGTAGGCAATCTGATAGGTATGAGAGGGTACCTCAAAATTGTTTTAATTTTAAGGTCTCCAGTCAAATGAGTTAAGACACTTTTTCCACAGGACTATAGATACTTTTGTTTCTTCATCAGAAAATTGCCTGCCCATGTTTTTTTTAAAACATTTATCATATAGTGAATGAATTTTATCCACATAAATTTGTCTCAGTTCTCTTGTTTTTTGGAAATGAGGCCCTTATCATATAATTTGCTATAAAATGTTTCCCATGGGTTTTTTTGTTTCCATTCTAATCTTTGCTCATTTTTTCTACAAACCCTTTTAAATTTTAACATAATATAATCAAAATTATTCAGTTTACATCTTATAATGTGTATTTCCTACCATCCTTTCCCCCTTTAATTCCTGCCCTTTCCTTCTCCTTTAATTCTGTCCTCCCTTGCAATTGTTTTGTTTCTAACTACTATCTACCCTAAATCAACCTTCCTTATGTTAACCCCAGTCCACTTTTCTTATTCCCCTTCTACTTCCATATACAGTAAGCTAGATTTCTCTAACCAACTGAGTATGGTTGCTATTTCCTCTTTTGACAAATTCTGATGAAATTAAAGTCAAAGAGTTGCCAATCATCACCTTCATCCTCCCCTTCAACTTGACAGGTTTTGGGGTGAGATAATTTACCTTATTTTACCTCTTTCCTTTCTCTCTTCTCTCAGTTCAATCCTCTTTCATCCCTTGATTTTTTTTATATCATGTGATTAGTCAACTTATTCTTATACCCCCTTTCTATGAATACTCCTTCTAACTTCAAATGATAAAATCCTTAAGAGTAACAAGTTTCACTTTCCCTCTAGAGATGTAGACACTTTGACCTCATTAAATCCCTAAAGTTTTACCTTTCCTTTTTTATACTTTTCTTGATTCTTGTATTTAATAATCATTTTGTTCCTTCAGATCTACTTTTTTCATCAGGAATGTGTGGAAAGACTATATTTTATTAAATGCCCATTCCCCCCCTAATAGTATACACTGTTTTGCTGGAAGGTAATTCTTGTTTGAAATGTAGATCTTCTGCCATCTTTAATATCAAATTGTAAAAATTTTGATCCTTTAATGTAGAAGGTGCTAAGTCCTGTTGTAAGATTTAAAATTAGGTTTGACTGAATATGAGAGTTAAAAAAAGTAAGATTGTGGTTGTTCTTTATAATTTTTTAATTTTAATTAATTAGTAAATTTAGAACATTATTCCTTGGTTAAAAGAATCATATTCTTTCCCTCCCCTGTTCCTACCCTTTCCCATAGCCAACATACAATTCCACTGGGTTTTACACGTGTCCTTGATCAAAACTTATTTCCATGTTGTTGATGTTTGCACTGGGATGATCATTTAGAGCAGTGGTTCTCAACCTTTCTAATGCCATGACCCCACAATACAGTTCCTCATGTTGCAGTGACCCCAAACCAAAAAACTATTTTGGTGTCTACTTCAAAACTATAATTTTGCTATAGTTATCATTTGGAATATAAATACCTGATATGCATTATGTATTCTCATTGCTACAAATTGAGAGATTGAGAACCACTGATTTAGAGGCACATTACCAATCATATTCCCCTCAACCCATGTAATCAAGCAGTTGTTTATCTTCTGTATTTCTACTCTAAGTTTTTCCTCTGAATGTGGATAGTGTTCTTCCTCATAATTCCCTCCAAGTTGTTCAGGATGACTACATTTCCACTAATGGAGAAGTCACTTACATTTTCTTGTACCACAGTATACCAGTCTCTGTGTATAATGTTCTCCTGGTTCTGCTCCTCTCACTCTGCATCAATTCCTGGAACTAATTCCAGTTCACATGGAATTCCTCCAGTTCATTATTCATTTCAGCACAATATTATTCCATCACCAACATTTACCACAATTTGTTCAGCCATTCCCCAACTGAAGGGCATCCCCTCATTTTACAAAATTTTGCCACCACAAAGACCGCAGCTATGAATATTCTTTTACAAGCCTTTTTACTTATAATCTCATTGGGGTATAAAACCAGCAGTGCTATGGCTGGATAAAAGGGCAGACAGTCTTTCAGTACCCTTGGGGCATAGTTCCAAATTGCCCTCCAGAATGGATGGATCAATTCACAACTCCATCAGCAATGCATTAATGTCCCAACTTTGCCAATTTCCCTCCAACATTCATTACTTTCCTTTGCTGTCATGTTATTCAATCTGATAGGTATGAGGTGGTACCTCAGAGTTGTTTTGATTTGCATCTCTCTGAATATGAGATTTAGAACACTTTTTCATATGCTTATTAATAGTTTTTATTTCTTTAACTGAAAATTGCCTATTCATGTCCATTGCCCATTGCTCATTTATCAATTGGGAAATGGCTTGATTGTTTGTACAATTGATTTAGGTCTTCATAAATCTAAGTAATTAGACCTTTCTCAGAGGTTTTAGTTATGAAGATTTTTGCCCAATTTGTTGCTTCCCTTCTAATTTTGGTTGCATTGGTTTGGTTTGTACAGAAACTTTTTAATGTAATCTAATCAAAATTATTTATATTTTATTTTGTTATTTTTTTAAATTCTGGCTTGATCTTAAAATCTTTCCTTTCCCAAAGATCTGACATGTATACTATTCTGTTTCCACCTAATTTACTTATAGTTGCCTTCTTTATATTCAAGTCATTCACCAATTCTGAGTTCATCTTGGTGTAACAGGGTGTGAGATTTTTATCTAAATCCAGTCTCTCCCATACTGTCTTCCAATTTTCCCAGCAGTTTAGATCAAATAGTGGATATTTTTTGCCAAAAGCTGGGATCTTTTGGCTTATCAAAGACTGTCTTGCTGAGGTCACTTACCCCAAGACTATTCCATCTTTTAGCCAGTACCATATGGTTTTGATGACCACTATTTTTTTAATATAGTTTAATATAGTTTAATATAGTTAGGTCACCTTCCTTTACATTTTTTTCATTATTTCCCTTAATATTCTTGATCTTTTGTTCTTTCAAATTAACTTTGTTATATTTTTTAATTCATTAAAAATGATTTTTGGTAGTTCAATGGGTATTGCACTAAATGAGTAAATTAATTTGGGTAGAATTGCCATTTTTATTTTGTTAGCTCATCTTACCCATGAGTGACTAATGTTTTCCCAAATGTTTAGGTCTAGTTTAAATTGTGTGGAGAGGATTTTATAGTTGTATTCATATAGTTCCTGTGTTTATCTTGGCAGATAGATTCATAGGTTTTTTTTTTTAATTTTAAACATTATTTTATTTGGTCATTTCCAAACATTATTCACTGGAAACAAAGATCATTTTCTTTTCCTCCCTGTTCCCCCACCACCACCACCACCACCACCTTTCCCTCTCCCATAGGCGACGCACGATTCCACTGGTTATCACATTTGTTCTTGACTCAAACCCATTTCCTTGTTGTTGGTATTTGCATTAGAGTGTTCATTTAGAGTCTCTCCTCAGTCATATCTCCTCAACCCCTGTAGTGAAGCAGTTGCTTTTCATCGGTGTTTTTACTCCCACAGTTTATCCTCTGCTTGTGGATAGTATGTTTTAGATCCCTGCAGATTGTTCAGGGATATTGCATTGTGTGACAAGGAAATCACTTTAAAAGACTGATATATATTAATTTAAGGTCACCAAGGAATTCAGCTATGTAATTCCTAAATGAAAACTCAAGTCAGCAGTCAATCTTTTATGGAGTTTAATTACAATAGGAGGAAGAAAGGAATTAGAGATGGAGAGAGAGAAAAAGGGAGAGAAGGGAATAGGGCTTAAATACCCCTTCTGTTTAGGCTGGGCCAAAAGGCCCAAGCCCTTAGATAGCTGGGGCAATGAAAAGAGATCAGTCCCTATTACTCACGTGACCAAAATGGAGAAACAGTCTCAGAGGCCCCCACCTTCAGCTTCCTTCAGAGCAAGCTTCTCTGAGCACACACCAACCACACGGACCAACTTCTCAACCCCCCACCCCCGAGTCTTCAGACCCCCCTATCCTTAAGGAAACCATCCAAGTTCCCTCCCCTCAGTCCTCACATCTACCAATCACCTGTCAATCAATTTCCCTGTGCCAATGGAGGCTCTAGCTTAACCCAGGACCGCCCAGAGGCTTTGCACATGTCTGTTGAAGGTCATATTTTCAAATAATTAAATCTTTGCTCCTTTGCTACAGCCCTTTCTAAATCCTGTTAACCTGAGTAGGGTAGAGATTGGAATAATTAAATTTTGATCTAGGCTGCAGCCCTTACTCAATCCTGTTAGGACTGAATAGGGTGGAGAATGATTCCAAGTATCTCCATTGTATCAATTCTAAAATCAATCATGACTCAAAGAAATTCCTGTTCTATGCTTAAGCATAGGTCAAAGTCCTTTCCATTGTTCAGCAAAGGGTTTCTGTCCTAAAGTAATCTTAAGAAGGGAAGGAGAAGGAACCTCCCATGCCAATGGGATTCACATTCCAATAGTCAAGACCCACTATCAATAGGAATTTTTTCAAGTATGAAATTTCCCAATGGTGAAATTTCCAACATTTATAAGTCTAAGAAATTTTGAGGCTTACAATTGCCACTAATGGAGAAGTCCATCACCTTCGATTGTACTACAATGTATCAGTCTCTGTGTACAATGTTTTCCTGGTTCTTCTCTTTTCGCTCTGCATCACTTCCTGGAGTTTGTTCCAGTCTCCATGGAATTCCTCTACTTTATTATTCCTTTTAGCACAATAGTATTCCATCACCAACATATACCACAGTTTGTTCAGCCATTCCCCAATTGATGGGCATCCCCTCATTTTCCAATTTTTGGACACCACAAAGAGCGCAGCTATGAATATTCTTGTACAAGTCTTTTTGTCCATTATCTCTTTGGGGTACAAACCCAGCAGTGCTATGGCTCGAACAAAGGGCAGACAGTCTTCTATCACCCTTTGGGCATAGTTCCAAATTGCCCTCCAGAATGGCTGGATCAATTCACAACTCCACCTGCAATGAATTAGTGTCCCCACTTTGCCACATCCCCCTCCAGCATTCATTAGTTTCCATAGCTGTCATGTTAGCCAATCTGCTAGGTGTGAGGTGATACCTCAGGGTTGTTTTGATTTGCATCTCTCTGATTTTAAGAGATGTAGAGCACTTTTTCATTTGCTTATTAATAGTTTTGATTTCTTTGGCTGAGAATTGCCTGTTCATGTTCCTTGCCCATTTATCAATTGGAGAATGGCTTTATTTTTTGTACAATTGATTTAGTTCTTTGTAAATTTGAGTAATTAAACCTTTGTCAGAGGTTTTTGTGAGGATTGTTTCCCAATTTTTTGCTACCCTTCTGATTTTGGTTACATTGGTTGTGTTTGTACAAAAACTTTTTAATTTGATATATTTCAGATTATTTATTTTGCATTTTGTAACTCTTACTATCTTACTATCTTACTATCAGTAGGAAATTTTTTCAAGTATGAAATTTCCCAGTGGGTAAATTTCCAACATTCATAAGTCTAAGAAATTTTAAGGTTTACAGCAGTTAATGTTCTTCCAATTGTTCAAGTCTAGTTTTAGTTGTGTGGAAAGTGTTTTGTAGTTGTGTTCATATAGTTCCTGTGTTTGTCTCGGGAGATAGATTCCTAAGTATTTTATTTTGTCTAAGGTAATTTTGAATGTGATTTCTCTTTCTATTTCTTGCCGCTGAGCTGTGTTGGAATTATATAGAAATGCTGATGACTTATGTGGGTTTATTTTGTATCCTGCATCTCTGCAAAAGTTGTTGATTATTTCTACTAGCTTTTCAGTTGATTCTCTAGGATTCTTTTAGTAGACCATCATATCATCTGCAAAGAGTGAAAACTTGGTCTCCTTATTACCTATTTTGATGCCTTCAATTTCTTTTTCTCCTCCAATTGCTACTGCTCATGTTTCTAGTATAATTTTTATATATAACATATATATATATATAACATATATATAATAATTTTATATTTTTTAATAATAGAGTTGATAATGGTGTGGAAAAGAAATAAGACTGACAGTTGGTGGGGGAAGGAGCATCTGGGAGTGGCAGTTGGGTCTTGTGACTAGCACTTCCTTCCTGCTGGGTGGGACTTCCTTCCTGGTGTTGGGGGAGAGAGGAGCTTTTTTAGCCCAGTCTGGAGTGGCATGCTCTTCTTGGTTCAGCCCAAAAACACAGGCTTCTGAAGGTTATAATTGTTCTTGTTTGCTTTCTGTCTACTGCTAAGATTCTGTATTAGACAAAATTGGACTGATATAGAGTAGACAGGAGTGGGACAACCCTGTGCCAGCTTCTGGGGCCTGGCTGAACTCTGAAGCTGAGGAAAGAACTCAAATTTCAACTGGTTATTAAACTTTATATTATGTGAATTCACAGTCAGATAAGTAGACTACCTTTTCTGGTTATAGAGGGAACTGAACTTCAGCTCCAGGACAAACAGTCCTTATAGGACCCCTGCTCTTTCCTCTCATTAGGAGGCTTCTCTCCCTCCTTTGCCTCACCAAGCAATATTTTCTCTTTCCCCTCTCTCCTCCATTCCCCATACAAACCTCCCATTATCCCCCATTTTTCCAATCCCATTTCCTTTCCCAATAAATATTACAATGGGCATCCTTGTTTCACTCCTGATCTTATTGAGAAGGTTTCTAGATTATCCCCTTTGCAGAAGATGTTTGCTGATGATGCTGATTTTAGATATAGAGTTTATTACTTTTAGAAAAGGCTCTTCCATTCCTATGCTTTCTAGTGTTTTCAATAGGAATGGGTGTTGTATTTTGAAAAAGGCTTTTTCTGCATCTATTAAGATAAGCATTTGATTTTTGTTGGTTTGCTTGTTGATATGGTCAATTATGTGGATGGTTTTCCTAATATTGAACCATCCTTACAAAAGTGGTATAAATCCCACCTGGTCGTAATGAATAACCCTCATGATCACTTGTTGGGAGTCTTTTTGCTAGTATTTTATTTAAGATTTTTGCATCTATGTTCATTAAGGAGATTGGTCAGTACTTTTCTTTCTCTGTTTTTGACCTGCCTTTCTTTGGAATCAGAACCATATTTGCGTCATAAAATGAATTTGATAGAATGCCTTCTTTGCTTATCCTGTCAAATAGTTTATATAATATTGGACTTAGTTGTTCTTTGAGTGTTTTATGAACTTCATCTGTAAATCCATCTTGTCCTGGGGATATTTTTGTAGGGAGTTCTTTGATGGCTTGTTCAATTTGTCTTTCTGATATGGAGTTTTCTAGGCATTCTATTTCTTCTTCTGTTAGTCTAGGAAATTTATATTTTTGTAAATATTCATCCACATCACCTAGATTGCCATATTTATTGCAATATAATTGGGCATAATAGTTTTTAATGATTGCCTTAATTTCCTCTTCATTGGAGGTGAGGTCTCCTTTTTTATCTTTGATTCTGCCAATTTGGTTTTCTTCTTTCTTCTCTTAAATTAACCAGTACTTTCTCTATTTTATTTGTTTTTTTTTTAAGTACCCATTTCTAGTCTTAGTTATTAAATCAATTGTTTTGTAACATTCAATGTTATTAATTTCTCCTTTGATTTTTAGGATCTCTAATTTAGTTTTCATCTAGGGATTTTTAATTTGTTCACTTTCTTTTTTTTTTTTTAATTTGTAAGCCCAATTCACTGACCTCTGTCCTCCCTAAATTTTTAATATATATGAACTCAGGGATATAAATTTAACCCTGAATACTGCTTTGGCTGCATCCCATAGATTTTGAAAGAATGTCTTATCATTGTCATTTTCTTGAATATAATTATTAATTGTTTCTATGATTTATTCTTTAACTAATTGATTTTGGAGAATCATATTGTTTAATTTCCAATTAATTTTTGATTTTCCTCTCTATGTACCCTTACTAATGATTCTTTTTATTGCATTGTGATCTGAGAAGGTTGAATTTATGATTTCTATTCTTTTGCACTTGTTTGCAATGTTTTTAATCCCTAATACATGGTCAATCTTTGTGAATGTACCATGTGCTGCTGAAAAGAAATTGTATTCCTTTTTGTCCCTATTTATTTTTCTCCATATATCTAACAAATAATTTTTCTAAGGTTTCATTCACTTCTCTTACCTCTTTCTTATTAATTTTTTGGTTTGATTTATCTAGTTCTGATAGAGAAAGGTTCAGGTCTCCCACTAGCATAGTTTTTCTATTTCATCCTTGATTTCCACTAGTTTCTCCTTTAGAAATTTGGAGCTATGCCACTTGGTGCATACATATTAAGTGCTGATATTCCTTCATTGTATATACTGCCTTTTATCAGGATGTAATTACACTCCCTATATCTATTTTTTACTTTGGCTTTGTCAGATATCATTATTGCAACCCCTGCCTTCTTTTTCTCAGTTGATGCCCAATAAATTTTGCTCCATCTGCTTATCTTTACCCTATATGTGTCTATCTTCCTCATGTGTCTTGTAAACAATATATGGTAGGATTTTTGGTTTCTATTCCACTCTGCTATTTGCTTGTGTTTTATGGGTGAGTTCATTCCGTTCACATTCAGAGTTACAATTACCAGCTCTGTATTTCCCAACATATTGATTTCTACTCCTAGTCCTGCCCTTTGATCTTTCACTACTTCTTTCTATACCAGTTATTTTTAATCAGCCCCCCTAATTCCCACCCTTATTTTACTTCCCTTTCCACCTCCCGATTCTTATTCCCCTCTTATTTTCTTTATAGTCTTTTTACCTACAACCCCACTCTCTATCTCCCTTGTATTGCTTCCCTCCCCACCAGTCCATTTGTTATCCTTTTACTTCTCTATAGGGCGCAAATCAATTCTCTACCCCAATATATTTGATTGTTCTCCCCTCTTTGAGTCAATCTCAATGCAAGTAATAATTAAGTAATTGCTATCTAAAACCTCTTAACCCTTCCAGTGTATTGGTGTTCCCCCCCTCCTACCATGCCCTTCTTTATGAGATTTAAATTTACCCCATTTTGTTTCTTTTCCCATTTCTATTAGTATTAACATCTTTTTACCTTGTTATATATATATATATATATATATATATATATATATATATATATATACTTTCTCTTCAGGTCCAGTCTTTTCTTGACGATTGAACATCTTCTATTTTATTAAATGACCATACTTTCCCCTGCAAGAATATAGTCAGTTTTGCTATATAGTTGATTCTTGGTCATTGACCTAGTTCCCTTTCTTTTTACAATATCATATTCCATGCCTTTCAATACTTCAGAGTCGATGCAGCCAGATCCTATGTTATCCTCACTGTAGTTCCATGGTATTTGAATGACTTCTTCTTAGCAGCTTGTAATATTTTTTTTCCTTGGTGTGGTTGTTCTTGAATTTGGCTATAACATTCCTGGGTGTCATCAGTTGGGGATTATGTACAGGAGGTGATCTGTGTGTTCTTTCAATCTCCATTTTTCCCTCTTGTTCTAGAATGTCGGGGCAGTTTTCTTGGATAATTTCTTGTAGAATGATGTCCAAGCTTTATCTTTTATCATGAACTTCTGGTAGACAAATAATTCTTAAGTTGTCTTTCCTGGACCTGTTTTCTAAATCTTCCATTTGTGTATGAGGTGTTTTATATTTTCCTCAATATTTTCATTTTTTTAAATTTTGTTTTATAGTTTTCTTGTGCCTTGTGAAGTCATTTGCTTCTTATTGTTATATTCTAGTTTTTAAATACTGAATTTCATCCCTGGATTTTTGGTCATCCTTCTCTATTCTTTAGAGGTTATCTTTTATCTCCTTTCCTTCATTTGTTGATTAATTTTGGCTTTCAAGACACAATTTTCTGTTTCCAGATTATTTATTTTGCTTTTTAAATTATTATCCAAGTTGTCTTCAGTTTCTTTTGATTGTTTTTTGAATTATATTTTGGGTTCTTCCAAAGCCTGTGTCCAATTTGTTGGAATTTTTGTGATTTTGCTTGGTGTTACTTGATCTGCCTCTGTTTCATTTATTCTTTGTTCATTGCCTGGATAGAAACTGTTGATTATAATTTATATTTTTCT
Source organism: Monodelphis domestica (assembly GCF_027887165.1). Lineage (NCBI taxonomy): Eukaryota > Metazoa > Chordata > Mammalia > Didelphimorphia > Didelphidae > Monodelphis > Monodelphis domestica. The sequence goes on from NC_077229.1 coordinate 249,281,751, forward strand.
TTATCTGTTGTTTACTCATATTTCCCCCTTTATCTACCCCACCCCCCATAGTTGGCTGTAGTCTTGCTCCTCTAACTCTGTCCTGTATCTGTGAATTTGAGCTGTTGTGTACTGAAGGGGCTTCCTCTCTCTTCTGCTGTTTGATCAAGTATTCTGATCTTCCTTGCCTGACAGCAAAAGCTGAAAAGGAGCTGGGCTTCCTGCATGTTGTCAATGTTGTTGCCTGTATTTTGTTACAGCCTTTGCCTTTGGAGCTCAGTCAACAAGGCCCTCAGATCAGTCTGTGGGGGAAGTGGGGTTGGAGCTTAGTTTCCCAGTCCTCTGAAGGCTTCTTATCTGCCCTAATTGATTAGATTGAGCCAGGGTGTAATTGATCTGCAAATCTGGCTGTGCCCTGAGGCCATAACCTCCAGAAAAGGGGGGAGGGCAAGATGGATCATTTCAGCTGTGACTGGGCTACCTTCTCTGTGCTTCTCCTCTATCTGCCTTTATGCTTCCTATCTTCTAAGCCCTGAAACTGGCACAGCTTTGCCAACAAGATTCTCCCTCCAGACTAGCACCCTTGCCTGCCCAGAGATTCCAGCCACCACTGAAGGCTCAGAATTTTAGGTGGGGAAGGGGTCCTGGAACCTTCCTTCTTCCTTCCCCTTAAACCTGTGTATTCTAGAGTTCAGTTTTTTTTAGGGGGTGTACTTTTAAGGTAGAGACAGGAGGAGGGTTCCCTATCTCTGTTCTGTTCTTAGATTTGGTTTTTAGTCCCCTTGAAGCTTTGTGTTTTTGAATGGTAAGGAAGGATTTGAGGAGGTCTCAACTTTTGCTGCCTCTTAGCTGCCATCTTGACTCCCTCTCTTGTTTATAAAATATTCACCCTTAAGACAGAAAAACAGTTAGCAACTTTCATTTACAACAAAGTAGAGATATTAATGTGGGAAATATAGGAAGGATGTAGAGAATTGTCTGGCCTACCAACCTAAGTGCTGATCTAATGAAGTCTGGCTCAGTCCCAGTCAAAGGCTCCCTCAAGTCCCAATCTCCACGTGGAAGCCCAGGTGGCCTCTTCAGCCAGAAATCTGCCAATGCAAGCCTCTTCCTTCAGCCCGAGTCACTCACCCTGCAAGCCTCTCAAGCACAGAATGTTCCAGTCCAGAATGAGTCCAGGAAATGGTGACTGCCTCCAAGAATCTCCCTTCAGCTCATCTCATCAGCACAGAATGAATCCAGGAAAAAGATTCCAGACCATTTTTTGTCTTCCCTTTTATACCCCTTTTTCCCTGTCACTTCCTGTCTCTCCCCCTCTTCATAGGAACCAACCACAGCCTTTCAATTAAGCAGTGCTTGTGCCCTTTAGAGGTATTAGCCTGTAAGTGACTTGTGAACTCTCTTACCTTGTGATTTCCCAAGTGCTAAGTAGGGGCACTTAAGTTCCATGATATCTGAATTGCTTCTTTCTGGCTGTTTGTAGTGTTTCCTCATTGGTCTGGGAACTCTGAAGCATGAATATAATATTCACGAGACTATTTCTTTGTGGATCTCTTTCACAAGGTGACAGGTGAATTTTTTAAATTTCTATTTCATCTTCTTCTATTTCATCCTCTTGTTCAAGAATATCAGGACAATTTTCCTTGATCATTTCTTGTTATGTGATATGGAGATTTTTTATGTCATGTTTTTCTGATAGTCCAATATTTATTAAATTATCTGTACTGTTTTTATTTTCCAGGTCATTTGTATTTCCAAAGAGATATTTCACATTTTCTTCTATTTTTTAAATTATTTTCAATTTTATATATATATATATATATATATATATATATATATATATATATATATATATATATATATGTATTTGTTGATGTCCCATGAAGTCATAGGCTTATACTGGCCCAATTATAATTTATAAGAAATTATTTTCTTCACGGAAATTTTTAACTTCTTTTTCCATTTCATCAATTCTACTTAGGACCTCGCCCCGGGCCTACTAACACGTTTGCACTGGTGTACTACAGAATTCTGCTGAGGCATGAAACTTTGAGGGTGGGTATGTGTGCTTTGATATTTGATAGCCTCAAAAAGCAGGGTTAAGGGGACAAGGGTTCACTATTGCTATGTGATATTAGGGTGATGTTGTTGAGAACTGTACTAACTGTACTATCCTCTCACCCTGGTGAAAGAGGCCTTCTTTCCCTACCTTCCAAGTTGCCTTCTGTAGGAAAAATGTTCTCAGACCATCTCTTGATTGATTACACTACCTAGTTTCATTTCAACTCTTTATTTTAGAGTTGATGTAGGGAGTTTTCAGAGATATTTTGGCACTTCTTTGTTTATTCCACTATTTTGGTTCCTCCTCTCTGAGTATAATTGTTCTTATTTTTTATTGATCAGTCTGAATGGCAAATACTTAACTGGGCTATGGCATATCTGGATATATCTAAAAAAATTTCTGAATAAGAAACATTCAAAAGCATAAGATGTATATATTTCTCTTAGTTATTCTTATTAGTTATTGCTCTTTGCCATGGAATATAAAATATACTGTATATCCATTGACAGTCAGAGAATAAGACTTTTAGAACCATTGTTCCTTTTTCCATATACTACACTCTCTCAGCTTTTCTTAGATCCTTTATTTGCAAATTGCCAACAGAGCCTTATTGCTGTAAATGACCACCTTTTCTTGTATCTTAAGACTTTTGCTCCCACATCCAGACTGAGTGTGAATTAGTTTGAGATTTCCTCACTTTCTTAAGAGCATCTACTAATAGCTGTCAAACAATGGGTCAGTGAATAAGTGGAACTAATGTATTTTATCATTTCATGTAGCTGAGTTTCCTACAATGTATATTAATGAACTTTGATTATTGTTGTATGTTTAGTTGTAATAATGTGAATGCACAAATATGAAAATTCAGCATGTCAGTATATATAACTCATGCTCCATTTTATAGGGATATTTAGCTTGTTTGGATACAAGTATAAGTAGATGGATTTGACATTTACTCTTTTCTTTTACCTTACATCCAATATGAATAACCAGAAGGACTTTTCTTGATTTGTATATTTCTGAGGGAGGCATATTTTGTGATACCTGAAATAATAGGTGTTTAGTATTTAGTCCTGAGATAACATTGCAAAGCTCTAATAGTAAAAGATCTACTTTTGAGAGTCCATAGCATTTAGCTGACCTATCATTAAGAGATTGAATGGTCCTGTGAAATGTTAATAAATTATGTTTATAATAATACTGACACATAATATATAAGGTTATTATTCATAAATTATTGCAATTTTATGTTATTTGTATAAATTAAGCCCTATACATTTTTCCTCAATATATTGGCATTATAATTAAGGTTCTGGATTCCATTCTTTAGTCCTAGAAACCCTACAGGAAAGTGGAACTCAAATGTTTGAAGCATACAAAAGGAAGTTGCCCCTCTCCCCCCCCCAAAAAAAACAAAACAATCCTAATATGCAGTAGGAAAAAAAGACCCTAACTTGATGGTCCTATCAATTGTCATTGATCCTTGCTGGGAAATTTTTCTCTCTTTATATTTTTTCCCTTTCTTTATACTTGTTAAATATAGTCATGCCTGGCACAAATTCTGCATGCTCTTCAGATGGTCAGCATAATACTTCTTGTTGAAAACATAGGCTATAACTTCTTTACTGTAAAAGACTTATAATGAAGTAAAAAGCTATTGAATTCATAAACATTTACTGAGAATTCTTCAAAGTTCCTTTTCACTTATTTATCACTGAATAATTTATTTTACATTGTAATTTGTTACCTGGAAATAAAACCACATGCATTAAATGATACTGATTTAATAAAACCTACCTCTATAATTAAAGATATTAAAGAGAATGATTGACATTAAAAATAAAGTTTTAAATTTTAGAGGGAAACTTCAGGAGGAGGAATCCTCTTTTATGAAAATGTCACTTGATTCAAACATGAATCAATGGGATTGGTAAAGAGTTATCATACAATCTAGAGTTGAATGACATTTTTTATTCGACTATCTTATTTTATAATTAAGAAAATTGAGTCCTAAGGAGGTCAAATGTTTACTTAATGTCATAGAGATGATAAATAATAGAGCTAAATTCAAATTCAGTTCTCCTTATATTAATTCCAATGTCCTCACAACACTATTACACACTGCTGATGATTTGAGAATAATTTTATGAGACCATCTATTGGAAGTTTATCTTTGTCCATCAGCCTGACCTCAGCTAAATTATCCAAAACAATATTAATATTAATATGATCTTTAGTAGAGAATATCACAGTTTTTCTTGGGAATTAATTTTTTAAATCCTAACAAATCTTACTGTGAAATATTCTTCCCTAAAATCTAATTAAAATCTGCCATTTTTCATTTAATGTTTCCATTATGATTAATTCACCACAAATAAAATATTTTTCTTCATTTTAAAAAGAAAATTGATTCAGTGGTGATAAAGATATCATTAGATTATTGTTCGTTTCCCCCTATTTTCTGGCAATTTGTAATTTTTTTTAAGTTCTTTTGATTTTGTTTGAGCCTTAGTTAATTCTTTCCTTTTCACAGACTCCCAAAATACTAGAAATTGAAAGCAACCTCAAAACTTATATAGCCAAAATTCTACCTGAAAATGGATCCTGCCTTCAATGGACCAAAGCGATCATATTGTCTCTACTGGAATATTGCAAGTCATGATGAAAACCTATCCAAAAATGCCATTTCATTTCTAAGCCTTCAAAATTGAATAAACATATATATGTCCTTCACATATTTTTATGGCTAGTATGTGAGTGATTAAATCTTTCTACATCATTTCAAGAGGGCATAATAAGAAGTAATCAATGTCAGTATAAAAGAGGAAAATTTTCTGTCAGAGATAGAGTTCAAGGGGGCAGCTAGTTATCTCAGTGAATTGAGAGCCATGCCTAAAAATGAGAGTCCTACATTCAAATATTGCCTATGACACTTCCTAATTATGTGACCCTGGACAAGTCACTTAACCCCCATGGCCTAGCCCTTCCCACTCTTCTGCCTCAGAAGCAAAACACAGTATTGATTCTAAGATGGAACTAAGGATTTAAAAAAAGGTAGAGTTCAAGAAGGGTGATCATGTGAAATAAAGGTAAACAAGTAGATATAAGGAGTAAGGGGTGAATCTGTGATTTACTTGGATTTCTTGCAAATTTGGAAAGACAAATACAAAGCAAAGAAGTTAATTTTCTATCTTAGATTCATCTGTATATCTCAAGATTAATATTGTAATATAGTCTAGAAATAGATGCATAACTTATGGAGGTAGAGCATAGGCAATCATAATTTGGCATAAATACTACTTTGAGATTCTTAATAATTTAGAAAAAAAATACCGTGGCTTAACCTATATGGTCCCTGCCCTAACAAAATAATTATTTCTTGTCAACCTGACTGACGTATCCAAACACACACACACACACACACACACACACACACACACACACGTGTGTATGCACACACAGATGACCTCTTCTGAAAAGATTGCTTCCTGAATAACAAAAAATTAAAATCTTGATGGGAAAAGTCAAGTTGCTAAACATATTAGTAGATAAAATTGTATAGTAAATATTCCAATCTCCCTTTTCTAACCATTTCTTGTTTTACTATCTCTTCAGGTTAGCAAAACTTCTAAGAACAATGCTAACATTAGCAATTTGAAACTTCATATGAATTTAAATTTAAAAAGCTCTTTGCCCCAGGCATTATATGCCTTATTTCTAAATATAGAACAAAACTGTTTTCTCCTTGTTAGTGGTGTTTCTACAAGATAGAAAGATAACCTGTGAGATTTGAGACTTTTCTTGGAATCCTTTAAGGAAAAGTAAGGCTAGTCCTACACATGACATTAGACCCACCTTATGGCGAGTAAGGCCAGCCTCCAGATTGGTAGCTTATCCACTGGCTTACTAAAGCTGAGATAAACAGAAACAGAACAGAAGGGGCTGGTTATTAGTTGGCTCAAGTCCAGGGATGAAAAGTGAAAGACCACTTTTTGGTACTGTGATGAATAATTTTCAGCCAATCTGAAAGAAAACAAAGAGGCGAAGTTTCAAGCCAATAACAGGCTTATTAAGAGAGATTGGTGTCTCTCAGCAAAGCTGGGTCATTAGGTTTCCTCCCACCTATAGACAATTGAATGAGAGTTTCTCTTTCTTATGTACTATACTCTCACAGAAACTGGTATCTCACATCAATTACATCAAGATGGCTTTTGAGTCTAGATGTCTTTCTCTAATATCTCTATGTGCCATATCTGATACAGCCTTCTTCTTAAAGGGCATGACCAGTGAGACATATCTCTACAACATGACATTCTTGTGTAGATGTCTTTCTAGTACAGATATCTATGTGTGCAATGTACTGCTTAGAGGACATGACTCAGATTTTCTAAGTCATCTCTTATTGCAAAATTCTGGCTTATTGGCTTACAGAAAGTTATGTGGTTATGGAAAAAAAACTACATATATTACTTTCAATTTGCTTAACAACCTCATAAAACAGTTACTATAATGTTATTAACCACTAGTCAAATGTTTTCCCAGAATAATCACTTCCTTTGGCTAAATACCAATTAATTTTATCATCTGGCATCTTATTTTAAAAAGAATCAGTGTTTCAGAGATTCTCATTTTTTTCAGTATTTAAAATATCTTTGGTTGCTTCAGCTTTCATTTTTTAAAAAACCAGCCACATTTCTGATCTTGTTTCTAACATTTTGGTTATAAAAGAAACATAATTAGATACCACAAAAATGGTAGAATGGAGGCATTCTTACTTAAGATTTGTTTGAAGAATTTACAAAACATGAATGGGAATGATAAGTACAGAATGAAAAATTTTTAAACATCTCTGAATAACAAAATAAATACATAACCTACTAATGTGAAATTACAATTAACAAGTTTTACCAACAAAACTGAGTACCCATTCTCTAACTGGAACTTAAACTGGGGATATGAAATAGAATGTTTATCAATGCTAGTGATAGGAAGATAAAGGTTAACAACTATAGAATTCTTACATCACGAAAATATCTTAAACAGGCAGTATGGATAGACTATACCTCAGATTCAACAGGAGAAGAAGCTGAATGTCCTTTGGAAATTACATAATGAAATGCAGTTTACTACATATGAAGTCTTATGTTCAGAAGTATGGAAAATTAATTTTGAATAGTGATTTTTTTTTGAGAAATGATTCCTCTATTAGACCCCCTGAAAAACACTTTGATTTTACAGCTCAAACAGGTCTCCCACAGCCCATGAGACTTGATTAGGTCCTTCCTTCTTTTGTCTAGATATTTTAATTGTAGGGTGGAAACCTCCCTATTTATCTATTTAAAAAAAGAAATTGATTGGTTTATGAAATTAGTTACATAGCTACCATGTTGGGAAGTGTGTGCTGCTATGCAACAATTCTTGCAGTTGTAGGACAGAGACAGCTTCTTGGTATACAAAAACCTATCTCTTCCTGTAATTAAGATATGAATTAGTTTCCTGTGTGACTAATTTCTAATCAAGGGAGGGACTGAGTGATGATGTCAGAAGACATATATACATTGGCTTGTATGAGAGGAAGTCAGTTTTTTCTGGGGTCCATGGAGCTTTCTGGCCTAACTCTCTAGCTATTCACTTTGGTCCCCTTCTCTGACACAGATTTCCTATTAAGAAGTTTTATTGTTCATACTCAAGTCTCTGCTCTATTTCTGGCCCAGTATGGCTGCCTCACTACCCACTTTCTTAGAGCCTTCTGCTCTGTTTGAATTCTGTGACATATGTTCAGACTGTAAGGATGGCCATTGCTTAGTTAGATTTTTTTTGAGTGACAGATTAATAAATGGACATTTTGAAACTAAAAGTTCAGGTTTTAGAGCCATGTTGGCAAATACATGGCACACATACCCTGGCATGCTGAAGTAGACTGCTCTGTTCCCTCTCTCCACCATTCCTGAGAACATTTTGTGCATGCCCAGTCTCTCTGCCCAACAGCCCAACCTGAGTACTTCCTCTCTCCACTCTCTGGAGTAATGCTGGGGGCTCATAGGAGGCTTGAATGTGCAATTTGGACATATAATCTCTAAAAGGTTCACCAACAGTGCTCTAGAGAAGCACTGATGAAGTATTGGCATGGATGTGGAGCCTGCACTGGGGGAACCTCTCTGTTCCCCCTCTTCTCACTATCCAAGGACATTTTTTGCATGTTTTGCCCCTCTGTCCAGTCATCCAATGTGAACACTTCCTGCCTTCCCTCTCTGGGGTAATACTGGAAGCTTACAAACAGCTTGAAGCTGTAGTTTAAACATGGAACTTGAAAACCTTTGCCAAAACTGCTCTAGAGCATTCCATTCATTACAATAAGAAACTTGAATTCATACTATGCATAGTGTACAAGCTTGTCCCAAATATGTTTTAGAGTGATACATGTGTCAATAAAATACCTGGGTAAATATAGGTGTAGTCCACATTACTACCAATCTTGGCATGTTATAATGTAAAGAGTCAGGAAAATAACAACCTGAATCAAGCTACTTTCCTCTTTGCCTATGTATAACTCAGGAAGGCAGTAATCAGAAATAAAAATATCTGTGAATATGAAAGACTGAAATAAGAGAAGGATAAATAGGGAGAAAATAAAAAAAGATGGAAGGAAATAAACAGTAATCACAGTTGTGAATGTGAATGATATTACCTCACCTACAAAATGAAAAATAGTGGGTTAGATTAAAAGGCAAGAGTCCCACAATATGCTGTCTACAAGAAACACATTGAAAGCAGGGTTACACATAGAGTAAAAATAAAGGGTTGCAACAAAATCTACTATGCTTCTTCCACTTAAAAAAGCAAGGATCACAATTATGATCTCAGACTGATAGGAATAGAATACTATTATGCCATGAGCAATGAAAAACAAAAGGATCATAAACACAAACAAACAAACAAAAAAATCCTTCTAAGACTTATATGAAGTGAAGCAAAGTGAAGTGAGAAGAATCAGGAGAAGATTATATATGATAATAGCAATAAAGTATAATGATCAACTGTGAATGAATTATCATTTGAAATTCAAGGATCCTGGACAGCTCCATGGGACCCATGACAAAAAAGGCTACAAAGAAATCGAATGACCTGAGAAAGTCTGAATACAGATTGAATCATGCCCCTCTTCACTTTATTTCCTTCATGAATTTTTTTCTAATATAAATATGTGCCTTCTTTCAAAACATTACAAATATGGAAATATGCATTGTTTTATAATGCATGTACAACCAATATCATATCATCTGCCTTCCTGAAGAAGGGAGAAATTGGGATTGAAAGAGGGAATATGGATTGAAAAATGTCAAAAAATGATTATTGAAAATATATATACATGTAATATGGGGAAAAGTAAAAAACATCTTTTTGAAAAAGAACAAAATACTTTATATGTTATTTCTATTGACTCTTACAATAAATGTGTAAGTTGAGTACAATTATTATTCTGATTTTGCTAGAAGAATTTGAGGCTGAGAGGGTAAAATACTTGCTGAGGGTTATACAATAGTAAGCATGTGAGGTAGGATTTTAATTCAGGTCTACCTTACTCCAAACCCAATTTCCATTATCCCATCTTGCTGTCTCTAGACAAAATAAAGGTGCTGTATTTTAAATCAGGAAAACATGAAATTAAGCCCTGCTTTTGACCTCAACTATTTATGTAAAATTGATATAATAATAGCATCTACTTCTCAGAGTTGTCAGGATCAAATTTTATAATATACTCCAAACATTATGTAGATCTTAAAGCACTATATAAATATAAGTTATTATCAAATTATATTTAAAGTTACTTCTATTTTTAAATTTTAAATTCATGGTGCCATACTATAAGTTCTGAAGACACATTTATATAACTGGGAAGAGAACACACATATACCCCCATACGCACATAAATAAAACAATACAAATTTCATGTACACAAAGCGCCGGATTAGTAGCCAAGAAAATTCTACTACTGGTGGTCAGAAGATTAGGTAAATACCCAAAGGTAGCATGGGAAAAAAAGAATTGATTCCTGAATATCAGAAACCTTTAGTTAACAATTATAAGAAGGATGAAGTTTAGAAAAAGTGAACAGAAGCAAAGAATCATTGCAGGCAGTAGGAATTGAGTGAATAAAAATCTCAGATATATATTAAGAAAGAGTACATGAGAAAAAGAATTCAATATTAGGCTCGACTCAACATTTTGTGTGAAGGAAAGGAATGGGAGATAACAAATATGGTGAGATAATTTAGAGAAAAACTGTATAGGATTTTTATTTTCAAGCTAAGTTCTCATTTTATTCTACAAGCAATGGGGAACATGTCTACTCTATAAGAAGGGAAAATTACTTAGAAAATAAAATAATGTATACAAAGTGCTCTATAAACTTTAAAGTGACATACTAAAATCAGGTTTTAGGGAGGTTAATAGGATGATAGTGTCTGTGATAGAAAGACATTGAAGACACATTAAAAAACTGTTACAATAATTTGTCCATGAAGCACTGAATACCTTTAGTTATAGTAAAAGAAGAATGAGGAGAAACTTGTCCAAATCCTTTTAGTTATAGTAACTAAGGAACTACCATACTTTGCACTTATTTCATACCTATTTATTTGTCTGAGAATGTAAAATTCTTTAGAATAAGAACTATTTCATTTTTGTCTTTGTATCCCCAGCTCCTGATACTATCTTTGAAATATATTTTATAATTGCTCATTCAAGAGATGAACAAATAATTTTGATACGTTACTATATTTCTAGTGTGACTATGTTATTATTGTAGATCACATCCCATTCATATCTTGTCAAGTCTTGCTACAGTTCCCTGTGTCTAACTCCAAATATTGTCCACTCAAAGAACTTGAGGATGGCTTTTTGGAAGATTAATTTAACTCTCCCCTGATTGTGAAAATTAAATTAACTCCCCTACCCATTTTTTAGATCTAATCACCAAAAGTGTAAACATCCCACTTAATCATTAAATGGGAAGGCCTATGACCCACATGTGTAATAGTGGGTGATAAATCAGAATCAAGCTGACTGCCCCTGGGCAGTCCTAAAGCAAAGCTCCAATTGTGATTGGTACATGTAAAATTAGGGGAAAGCACAGTGACTCTAAAGAAAGTGTTCCTAAAAGGGAGTTACAACGTCATGTGGGGCAAAATCACCTGAGATTTATGGGAGAAGCCTCTGAGATCCTGAGTGAAGTTCAACTTGGACTTTGGATTCTTATGGAGTTCTGAGTTCAAGTTGGAGACTGAAGAAGAATCTGCTGACTGTCCTGGTGAGACTGTCCTTAAATCTCTCCCTTTGGACTGACACTTGGTGAGTGAAAAAGCTGACTCCTTTCCTGGATTTTTTGAAGAGACTAGCCTCAGGAGAGAGTTACTTCTTCAGAGAGACTTCCCCAGTTCCTCCACCTTGCCAAGGCCTCTCCAGCAAAGGACTTACTCTCCCTGCCCTGGTTGAACCAGGGGCCAGAAGTAAATTACTTAGTGTTTAGGCTAGACATATTTCCCTATCCTCTCTCTGATTTCCTACTTCATTCTTTCTATATTTTGTAAAAAAAATGTAAATAAATCTCTTTGGAATAAATTAAATTTCTGGCAACCCTATTCTTAAATAATCCAGTCCAAACTTATTAAATAAACTCCTATTTTCTCCTTACATTTACAACTCTTTGAGCTGAGTGAAAACAACCCAGATTTGCCTTTTATTTCCCTTGGATTTTACCAATTGGATAGTCCACATTTTTTTCCAAGTCATATACATCTATAATGAACTTATTTATCATAATTTTTGAGTGCAATTTGTTGTTTTTGAATTGTGGCATATTACATATTCCAATAATATATCTGTCCAATGCCTTTTGCATAAACTAATATTTCACCAATGACCATCAAAAGCAACTCTACTAGCTATTTAGTTTGATTACCCCATAATAAAATATGATCCATAGCTTATTTTGATGTTTCTTTTGAAGTGACAATGTAAAATTAATATGTCATTTCTTCTAGTAGAATGTCTACCCTAATTAAGGGACAAAAGATCTCAAATTTAGATCATACAATTACATTGAAGTGTAAAAAAAATTATGAAAAAATAAAAATACAAAAAATAAAAAAATATTATGAAGAAAGTCACATAATGGGGGAAAAAAAACTAAACCAAAAGATAAAAATCATGGGTTTCATTCATTATTTACATATTTCTAAAATTTGGTCAATTTTGACAAGTCACAACTTTTAAGTCCAAACTTTTCTCAATATAAAATAAGAGGATTAGACAATATGGACTATGAAAACCCTTATACCTCAAAATCTTATTACCTGATTCTACAATCTTTCTGTCTTTCAATTATTTCACTTCTTAAATGATGGAACTTGAATAAAATACTTTATGCTCATTCATACCATCCCATTCATCCTTCTGTCTATCCATCAGTCCATACATCCAGAAGTAGGTACAGTTTATCTTTACAACTTGATTATTTATGAGCTGTTGGGAGGAAAAAAGAGGAAAACAAATGGATTTGATCCTTCACAAAATTTCTGAGTGCACTGTGAACTAGGTGATGTCCACACCTAAAATGGGAAATGATAATCACTGGAATTCAGCAAAATAATGTTTTTAAATTGGTTAAACAAAAGAATTCTATAAATATATTGCTATTAGTGTAGTTGAATTTAAAAGTAACTTTGAGCAAAACATCTCAGGATAACTGTGAAAATAAAGAGGAAAAAAGTATGAGTGTCTCCTTACCTATGCCTCCCCACAAAACACCCTAGGAGGGAAGGTGAGGCAGAATAGTATGGTGTTGAGATAGATGGCACAATGGGATAAAGATGAGCTTTGTTTCAGAAATATTGAATTAAAATACTGCCTCAGACACCAACTGTATAACCCTGGATAAATTATTTAACATCTCATAGTTTCGATTGTCATATCAGTAAAAATGAAAGGTTGTACTAGATGACTACTACTATGTTCCCTTAAATTTTGAATATCTGATTCAGTGATCCTTGAAAGATTATTAGCTATTGGCTATGAATGTTGACTGAGATAAATTGTAGTTCTCTTTTTAGACAAGAGGATTTCTAATCATGACATTTATAGAAGGTAAGTGACTGAGTTACAGGTGATTTTGAAGACTGTGTCTTTCCTGAGGACCATAACTGAAACAAAAGGTCAAAAGAGAAATTGATAAAAGCATTAAAAAAAAAAACTGTTGCCTCTTTTTTTTTTCCATTGGTGAAGTTTTTCCCTCTAAAATCTCCATTTCCTTTGATCTAAAGACTTGAGACAACATAGAACAGAAAATTGTTGTCCATTGAAGAATAATTGAGTGATGGATCACCTCAGTCACAACATCTAGTTGGGACAGGTGCCACTAAAGCTCAGACATTGTTGACTTTTCATTAACAGAGATATCACTTTCCACACTCTGGATATGCCTTATCTTTACATGTTCTTATCATATGGATTCTCTCTTCATTCCTATAAAACACCACTCATTATCCTAAACAAATACATATTCTTGTATATAGTTTTGCATGGGTAAATATTAATGTTTATGAGAAAAGGATTCTATTTTTAACTTTCCCTTATTTTTAATAAATGCCTTTTATTAATTATATCATAAGATTTTGTATCTTTAATAAATTCAAATAATAGGGGAAAATATCTCAATGTTACTTTTGTGTTTTCATTTTAATAAAAACATTTATTAAGAAATAGGTATTTCCCACTCTAGAATGATAAAAGGAAAATACATTAATAGAGATTATTAGTAATGTTTGGTGAAAAATCTGGAACTCAACTAAATTTTTGAGCAAATAACAAGGAACCAATAGCATTGGAGAAATGGACTACATTATGGTATTCATTGGACATTGTATTGGTATCTTATGTATTGATGTAACTTAATGTGCATTTTTGTGTGTAATCTACATTTTAGATTACCTAAATACTGTATTTTGGCTACTAAGACTTTTGATGTTTTTGTGTGTACATGTAGATTTTAAATACCTGAACAAGTATGATTGTACTCCTGTTAAAATGTCAAGTTACCACTGAGGTGTTATATATTATTATTGTAATTGAGTAGAGTTATAAATTGAAGAGAGTTATAAACAAAGCAACATAGATGTTAAATCTTTTGAATGCAGATGCACAAATGTACAAAAATTTACTTTTGTAGCTACATAGAGTATTTATTTCTAGTTAAGGAATGCTCTCTGAATTGAAAGCTAATGCAATTGAAAGTGACTTTCACAAAGTTAGAGATGTTTAAGGAAAGTGATAAATCTACTAAATTCATGGGAAGTGATGGAAAACTCTTACATGTCTTTCATGAATTACATGAACTAATTCATGATCATAAAATCACTCATGCAATAACAGTAAGGAGAATATATGAAAATGAAACTATTCTATAAGGGGAAATATAGTTTGATGATAATTGTGAGACAATACCATGGCACAGAGGTAAGATACTAATGGATTTAGAGATCCAAGTCTAAAAAGACTTTATTATAGTTGGATGGAAGCCAGTCAGTCAATTAACCAAACAACAAGCATTTATTAATCACCTACTAGTGACACTATTCTAATTGCTAGGCATTTAAAGAAAGATGAAATACAGTTTCTGCTCTTAATGAACTCAGGATATAATGAAGTTCAAATCCCACCTCTGTTTATAATTACCTGTATGACCTTGGACAAGTTAATTATTTCTACCTAAGTCTAAGGTTCCTTATCTGTAAAGTGATATTTCAGATTAGATATCTTCAGTGATCATCACCAGCATTATATCTATGTTCAGATAATCTTATATGGTTGGCAGAAATTAACAGTACATGGAAAGTACATTACAAATGTGATAGTTCAAGGACTATACTTCAAGCTAAGAATCTTCCTAGGGGAGTAGCAATATCCTTTGGGAGAAGAATAATTTGATTTATGGCAGGCCACCAAAATGTCATAGTTGTGGCAGGCAAAAGTGAGGAGAAGCAAAAGAAAACAATGGAGATTTAGTACATCAATATTTAATCTCTTCAGACGTTAGAAATTATAAGACACTTAAATCATAGTATTGTGTTCCTCTATATTTGAACTTTACTTTTGCCTCATACATAGATCAATTTCATTCACAACTCTATAATTCAACAAACATTTGTTAAGTGTTTATTATCTGCCAAGTAATATGTTAAGAAGCGGGTTTATAAAAAGAGGCCCACAACAGTCCCTGACCTCAAGGGTCTTATAACAGAAACCTTCTGACTAAAGTCTTTCTTGACTGGCCTAGCTTTCCCTTTGGGACTGGAATAAGTGATATCCTGTCTGATCCTACTCTCAAAAAACTAAGGGATGAAATTATCTTTAAAGTCCTTTTCATCTCAAAATAATTGATTAAATGGATAAAAATCCTACTATGGTCTTTATGTAGCTAATTCAGTGGCCATGCAAAGTCAAAAGTATTTAATAAAAGTTCTCAATATATCAATGGATTTGTTTCTATCACTGACCTTTGTAAAAAGATCAGACATAGGGGCAGCTAGTTGGCTCTATGGTTTGAGAACCAGGACTAGAGAAGGGAAGTTCCAGGTTCAAATATGGCCTTAGGCATATCCTAACTATGTGATCCTGGACAATTCATTCATTTAACCTCAAATGCCAGGCCCTTCCTCCACTTATTCCTGAAGCAAATGCTTACTAATTTTTCCAAAATGGAAGATAACAGTTTTTAAAAAGATTAAAGATGAGATTCATTCAATATTGAAAATCATTAATAGGCTGTCCCTGCATTATTGGAGAAAGAATCAATGAAATATATTTATTCATTGTAAAAATAATATTAAAAATGATAGCTATTATTCAAAGTATATTTATTACATATCAAGAATTATAGTAATGTTTGCAATTATTATCTCATTTGATCTTCACAACAATCCCTGGAAGAAGATGTTACTATTATCAAGATTTTGCAAATGAGAAAATTGAGGGAAACAAAATTTAAGTGATTTGCCCAGGGTCATAAAAGTAGTGCGAATATGAGGTCAAACTTGAATAGATCTTTCTGACTCCAAGTCTCTCCATTGTCTAAATCAATTATTTAATTGAATCTTTGGAATAGAGCCTTAATACAGAAGGACTACTTTTCTATTCTCTCTTGTAATTTCTCCAATTCAATTTAATTCAGCAAACATTTGTAAAGTCCCTATTCTGTGCTAGGGATGAACTTGGGTAATAAAAAAAATGAAGGCAATCAGTGTTCCAATTGTACTCAGCAATTCTGTTTGTTCCCTTTTGTTTTTTAAATAAAACATTCTAAAGTAAAATTCAGGATTGTAGCATAAGGAATTAATTGTGGTAGGGTTACAACATGTGAAAAATAGTTTTTCTTGTTAAGAGAATCCCATCCATTTAACATTTGGAAAGTAATGAAATTCACAATTGAAGTTTCTTATGAAATCTTAGCTTATATTTACACAAAGTTTTATAAAATATAAGTTTTAACTTTAATGGATCAATTACCAGTGACTTTAACTTCTTGACTTATCCCTTTGATGTCAAGTTAGTTGAATAAACATTTTATACCACCTACTGATTCACCCTGAAGTCTCTGCTGGAATTAGCAGCTCTAAGATTATCTTTCTCAGTCACAGGGTGTAACTGAGTGTCTTTAAAATAAACATTAGCATAAGTGAGGGTGCTTGATCCATCTGGATATCTCTGAAATGCCTGGAGATCACTTAGTTCAAATAAACTGACTCATATATGTAAGACTAGAGATAGTGGCTAATGCCCAAACATATTACCTGAAAATTAGTGCCAAAAGTTACATCATTATTTTTTATCACTTCACTCTTCTACATCAGAGTCTTTCCTGAAAAACAGTAACATATAAGAATAAAAAAAGGATGAGGGGAAGATTAAATAGCTCCTTACTAGAACTTTCCATCTTCATTCTGCCATTTCCACTCAATCACTTTTTGACTCAATTTCTGTCAAATAAATTATCCCACATATAGTAGCCAAGGGTATGATGATAATGATAGCTCTTATATAACTCTTTAAGGCTGGTAAAGGACATTAATTTTTTTTCTTATCTAATCCTCACAACAACACTACAAGATAGATACTATGATTATTTACAATTTACAATTATGGAAATTAAGGAGGAATATTAAGGAACTAGCCCAAGATCACACAGCTAATGACAAAGGATGGATTTAAACTCAAATAATTCTGTATCAAAATTCCATATTCAATCTTCTGTACCACTTAATTGCTTGTATATAATCTAGAAAAATATGATGTAAATTCAAACATTGGAACTTGTTATTCCTTAAGAAATAATACCTTCAGATTTCATAGAACCTAGACTAAGATAGAAGGCAAAGAAGCATGACAAGAAGTGATAATCTTTGGCAATTTGCTATGTATTAGTGAATACTAATAACTGCTTTCCATGAAAGATATATATGAATATAGTTATGAATTGGTAAGTTGAGCACATGCCAAAAGCAGTGACTAAGTAAGTTATTATAAGATGATTAGATATTTGTTTAAATAGATAATTGCAGAATGAATGCATTTACCATGTGACATAAAATAATACCATGATAGAAAATTTCAATGCTCAATAGAATTCTTTCTGAATTTCAAAACCCTCCATTAACTTCTCATGATCTTCTGCATGCATCTCTGAGAGCATCACCTCCTCTCTCTTAAGCACCGGAATAAGGAAATTTATGAATTTAGCCATTTGCTCTTGGTAATCCTAACTTCCTATGTGTATATATTTTTCTTGCCCCTTAAATGTGTAATGCCCCAGTCCACTACTTTCCCCCAACACAAACCACATTAAACACACATACACACATTTTTATGCACTAACACTTTTAGGCAATGCTTGATTATTCACAGAGAAGTAGAAATATCTAAATCTGCATTCTAGTTTCTAAATGGTTGTTTGCTTTTTACTAAGAATTAGAAACACATTAGGAATAAGCAAGTTCACAACAAGTAGATGGATATGAGAGGTGTTTTTTTTTAAATGTTGCTGTTGCATGTATATTAATACCACAGAACCCTCTGTCTGTTACACAGAGGCATTAACTTCATGTTAAGTCAAATTATATGTGCTACGGTAATGGCTCAAATATTTCAATAGACAATATTTCAAAAAAATACTGATTATCAAGAAACTACAATGTCAAATCTGATTTAGGGGACACAAATGCTTGTCATGTATTTCTAGATAAAAATCTTCATGCAAAAGAATGATTTTTTAATCATGGAATTCTGAAAATAGAGAATCCTCTAATTCATGGGAAAAAGTGTTTTGAGTATCTAAAAATTGTATTACTTGCTTTCAAAATCAGAAAACAGACAATTGACTAATCAACATGCACATGAATAAACCTTTGTTTATTTCAAATAGCACATATAATCCTGCTTCTAAGATTTTAGATTTTTCTTTCTGTCTTAGTATCATTTCCTCTTCTAATTATTTCACCCTCTCAGAACTTAAAATTAGGTTTATTTTAATTTTATTTTTAATTGATAAGCATTTATTGCCTGCTATTCTTGATCCATTATCTGATGGGAAGAGGAAAGAAAAAAATTACAACAAATACACAGTCAAGGAAAATTAGTTATCATATTGACCATTTCCAGATTTGTGTCAATTTACATATCTCACTCATTAATGTTCAGTTAGGGTATGAGTAGCATTTTCTATTAATTGGTTTTCTGGTATCATGGATGATCACTGTATTAATAAATATCCTTAAATATTGTAAAGTTGTCTTTATTTTGTTATGGAATAAATTGTTCTCTTGTTTCCATTTATTTCATAAAGATTGATTGCTATAAGTCTTTCAAGATTCCTCTGAGACCTCTACTTTTTATAGAGCATAATACCGTTCCATTATATTCATATATCATTATATTTCAGCTATTCCTCAAATGATAAGCAGCTCATCAATTTCCAGTGCTTTGATCACATATAAAGGGCCACTCTAAAGTTTTTTATACACATGAGTCTTTTTTTTTTCTTTTTAATTTCTCTGATATATGCCTAGCAATCCTGACATTTTGGGCAAAGTTTCCACTTGCTGTCTATAAGGGAATCAATCAATTCACAATTCTGTGGACATTCTCTAGGAAACCTTCTTTGATCAATTTTAGTTCTGGCAAAATCTAATCTCTCTCATAAACATTTATTAATTCATTGTACTAGATATTTAATAATTTAAGAGAAGGCAAGATCATTTAATATTTATAATTCCTTTTAATCAATCATCCTTATTATTTAGAGTGTGTATTAAATTCTGTTAAATACGAATTCCTAACTTAAATACTTACCCTTATTAAATCAATTATCATATCACTCAAGGAGTAAAGTTATTGCTAATTCTCTTGGAGGGTTTTCAAATTGGGTTTATCCTTTTAGTAGCTACATGATAAATACTATATAAAAATAAACCATGGATAAATAACATAATCTCAACACCTTTGTTTTTAGTATTATTTTACCAGAAGTATGAATTAATTTGTAAGCATGAGCCCTTAAAAGAAAAGAATATTTCATATTTTCCATAATCTCTTTTACCAGTGATTAAAAGAATAAGAAGAAATCTAAATGATTTCTGAAGTTATTAAGAGAAAGTGGCTAAATTTATTTATTTAAAAATTTAAAAAAATAGACAAGATTTTCTTCATTGATGAAAGCATCTTCTCAATTCAGTCATGCCATCAGACAAGCAGGATGGGAGAGGGAGGCTAGACTAGCAACGACAATAGAGCTTTCAGGAATGGAACTATACCTTTATTTTAGCCAGGCAGTACAACAGTTCGTTTATCAAGAATGTATTATGGGAGGCAGTCTTAAAATATCTAAATGATAGATATTCCTTTCCTGTTGTGTTTAGAATAAATGACTTACTGTAATAGTGGAAATTACAGTCCCTGCTTCAAAAACTTCTGGGAAAATGAGCCATCACAATTCCTTAAAACCATTTGTCTATTAATTATGATTTTTCCTTATAAAATTCATGTATTTAAAATATAAGTATTTTTCAAATATTATAAATAATATTTTTCAAATATATGAAAAGTGCAAAACTGAAAAATATGTTTTTCCATTAATAAGGAACACTCACATGTATTGCCAACTTAACTTTTAACAGCAAGCCCAATGAATAAGCTCTATCTATACCTGAAGAGTAAGAATATTAATTTCTATCAAAAGTATGGAATATTACCAAGAGTAAATTTACCATTTGTATAGTAATCATGAAAATGTCTTTGAATTCTAGTTATTAAATTAATTAATCATTTAATGACTATATAGATATGTAAAAAGATTTTTTTCTTATCTTTTCCTCAGACTAAGGGAATTGTAATACTGTACACATTTAAATTTTAATGTCAGTTTTTTAAATGGCTAATTATTAGTTCTTTGTTGAAGTTTCCCACTGGAAGAAAATAAAAGTTAATAAATAAGATGTGCCAGAGACTATTTCCTTTTTAGATTCCCAAGTGTTTAAAATAAATATCTGCTTCAGTTTAATGCTATATTTACATATTAGATTTATTTATCATTTAAGAAATACTTAGCATCCTCTAAAGATACAAAGATATATAAGATATAGACTCTCTCTTCAAGTAGATCGTTACATTATTGGGTAGAAATGATCAATATTTTTGAAAAGTTAGGTGCCTATATTAGGGAAATTATAATGCAAGCAAACATAAATGTTATAGACTGTTGTTGGTATCTGATTCCTTATGACTCATTTTAGGATTTTCTTAACAAAGATACTGGAATGGTTTGCCATTTCCTTCAGTGCATAAAGACAAGCAGATGTTAAGTGACTTATTCAGTGCCACCTTGCTAGTGATTGTATGAGGGAGAGTTTGTAACCAAATTTTCCTGATTACAAGTCCAGCATTCAATTCACTGAATCATCTATATTTTTCAAATATCATATGGCTTATTGCAAAAACTATGTTATGAGCAAAAAAAAAGTGTTGATAAAAACAAAATGGCTTGAAATATTTTCATATGGTATATGGAGATCAAACATTTGCAAAGCATTGTGATTTATGTAGGATTCCAACTAATAGAAATTACATTAAGTATCAAATGTTAGGTGATCCCTATATTTGTCAAAAGAATAACATGATGTTATAACATGATCAAGGTCATATAGGAAGTCAGTAGTACAGGAAAATAGGTCATGCATTATAATAATAATCCCAAAATACAGAACTCTCCTGGTTCTACTTCTACTCCTATTCTTCTATTTCCTTTCCTTACATCCACTCCCTAAATGTGAATGAGAGTATCCCTCAACCATAGGTGTTCTTCTCTCTTTTTACATTCTTTCCCTTAACAACATTATCAACTTCCACGGTTTTAATCACCATCAATATCTCATATCCAAATCCCTAATTTTAAATAGCATGGTGCCATCCATGCACAATATAGGTACCTAAAATTCATTTTTAAATTGAAATGAAGAGTTCATATTATCCATAGAAAATTCATTCTTATTTCATTCACTCATGTATAATGACCCAGAATATTTATATTAAAATCATTTGGTTATTTACCTTCTCTAACTAAAACTGATGCAGTCATTATAAAAATATTTTCTCTCTAGGTTCTATACTTTGTCAAACTTTCCTTCTTTTTTAAAGAATAAAGGTATATTTTAAACATAAAGAATATTTAAAGGGCCAACCATATATTTTCTGTTGTAATATATACCTAATATCAAATATAATGTATAAATATGTTTTTCTAATATTTAAACAACCAAAATGAAATTTACTAATATTTTTTCTTTATAAAATTTATACTAGAAAAAAGTTCAAAAGAAGGAAACAAGATGTTATCAATACTGTCTGTGAACTCCATTTTTAAAACAACAAAAAAAATTGGATTGAAAAAGCTATAAACACATATATAAACACACCAGGGGTTGATTGAGTTCTCAACAGTCTTCGAAAACACATCAAAGATAATCTGACAAACAACTTCAAAAATTGTTCATCTCACTACAAGCTTCAGTTCTGGGAGAAAGTCCTGTTAAAGGCCTTATTGAGGAAAATGACAGTAGCTACACACAATATGAAGAAATTGACTTGAAAACAATTGTTTTTAATCATCAGAAAAAGGTAAAATAGACTGTATCTAGAAGTTGAAACAACTCAGAAGTGATAATAATTGTCTATTGATTGATTCAAATCACACTAGGTTCTTATCAATAAAATGGCAAAATAAAAAATATAGCATATTAACAAACTATTTCATGAATTGACAAGACATTCTTAGGTGGGATTAAACATAATAGGAGGTAGAAGTGCATACATGACATTTGACTAACTTCCATGATTAAGAGAGAAGTGATTTGGCACTCTGATATCTTAATTTAAGGACAAAGAGAGGAATTTGAACAATCAATGAGGGCTGAATAAGTGCTCATAGGTTCAAAGGAATATTTGTATTGTCTAAAATGACAAAGAATGAGGAAAACATCAAAGAAATCATTCATCAGCTAGGGCTTAGTGTTGTATTTTTTAACAGTCCTTGAAACAAATGGTAGAATGTTCTATAAAAGAAAAAAGGACTAGAGAAGCAGAAAGGTAAACTGAGAGAGGGAAAACAGAATGAAAGCAAGCATGTGTGTATGTGTGTGTGTTGGTGTGTGTGTGTGTGTGTGTGTGTGTTGAATGAAGTGCATGGATAAAAAAAGAAAGGGAAAAAAGGATAAAGAGAAAGAAATAAAACAAAGAAATTTAGGATTGGTGAGAATAACGTTTTCAGGCAGCTGTCAGAAGACACTAGAAACATGATTAAGATAAACAAAATTAACTTCACCTACTGAAGTGATAACATTAAAGGATGGACATATGTATGAATAAATATTTTCAAAAGAAAATAGCATACTTACTAATTAAAATCCTAAATTTTAAGTTCATGAGGCAAAATATTTTTTTCTAAAAATGGAAAAAAATTGATTAGAGTCCAGCATGATAGGTGATTGTAATACTAGTTTCTGGGAAGACTGAGACTAAAAAATTTCTAGAGCTTGGAAGCTTTGAGCTTCAATAGACTCATCGTAGGTAGTCATTCTATCTTCCGTATTAACATAGAGAGCCATATTTGAGAATATGGTGTATGTTTGCCTTATGAAAGAAAAAATATTCCAGAGAAGAAATGGAGCCTGTTAAAGCCCAAGCAAGTAATAGTAGGATAAGAATATATATGATTCTTATTCTACCAACCTGAGATGAGATAGGAGAACCTGGTTTTCAAAAATAATTTAAAAAAAAAACACATAGCTCAACCATTGAGTAGATTGAAGAAGTTTATTGTATATGTATTTAAACAACTTGATCACAGGTTAAAGCACAAAGGAATTACAAAAATATAAAGAAGAAGAAACTATACATATCCAAAAATATACAAAAGCAGAAGTTATACACATCCAGACTAAAAGACAAAATTATTTTAAAATTTTGTGTTTAATTATTTTAAAAAATAGTCATATGTTCATATTTTTGAATTTCAGAATTTCTCCCTTACTGCAGGCACTCCATCACCCATCTAAAAATTATTATTTTGGTACCAGTTACATATGTGCAAAACATTTTCATATTAGTCACATTGCAAAAAAAGCAAGAAAATTAAAGTAAAAAAGGGTTCAATCTGACTCATCATTTCTTATAGTATGATATTAGCATATTCATATTTAGTATGTTCAACAATTCCCCAAAATGTTCCCCCTCAATTCAGTGATTGAAAAAATGTCATCATATGACTATGGAAAGCTTTCTTTTCTTCTAAAAACTTTTCATATACTTTGAACATTGAACAATGAGAACAATGTCCTTTTATTAATTTGGTCCAGTTCCTTAAATATTTTAGAAATTGGGACTCTTTAGAGAAATTAGCTGTAACTTCCCCCAGTTTCATACTTTTCTTTTAATTTTGTCTACATTTAATTCATTTTGACAAATATTATTTAATTTCTTGTAATTAAAATCATCCATCTCACTTCCCATGATTCACTCTTTTATTTCATCACTATATCTCCCCTTATCTATAAATCCAACAAGGATTTTTCCCCAATACACCTCTAACCTATTTATGACAGCATCCATTATATCTAAATCATGTACTCATTTTAACCTTAGCTTGTAATTGTTGTGACATAATGGTCTTTGTCTAGTCTCTGTTGGACTGCATTCAAATTTTCTCAGCAGGTTTTTAGAAAATTAAGGTTTTGCTAACAAAACTGGGATCTTTTAGTTTTTCAAATAATGAATTGCTATGGTCAATTATTTCTCTTTGTTGCATAGTTAATTTGTTACTTTGATAAACCATTCTATTTATTTTATTGCCAGGCTTTTTTTTTTTTTGATGATTAATATTTTGAGATAAACTTTGAAATCTAGTACTTGTAATCCACTTTCCTCCATATTTTTTTCACTTTTTCCCTTTGATATTCTTGATCTATTTTTGTTCCTTCAGATGAATTTTGTCATTATTTTTTTAATTAAAAACCTTACCTTCCATCTTGAAGTCAATACAGAAGTATGGTAAGGGTTAGGCAATGGGGGTCAAGTGACTCACCCAGGGTCACACAGCTGGGAAGTGTCTGAGGCCAGATTTGAATCTAGGACCTCCCATCTCTAGGCCTGGCTCTCAATCCACTGAGCCACCCAGCTGCCCTCATTATTTTTTTCTAAACTTATTAAATAATACTTGACTGGCATGGCATTGAGAAATCAAATTAATTTGGATAGAAATATAATTTTTTGTGTATCAACTCAACCTATCTATGAGCAATTATTAATTGTCTTGGTTTTTATATACATATTTATTTTTATGATGTTTTCCAATTATGTGAACAATTATATTTCCTAGGATTGTCTTGTCAAGTAGATTCCCAAGTATTTTATACTATTTTGCAGTTATTTTAAATAGAAGGTCTCTTTCCATTTCTTACTCCTTGGTTTTGTTTGTAATATATAGAAATATGGGTGATTATCTCCCTTGAACTATTTTTTAGGCAAATGGTCTTTCTTATATTTTACATTTTTTCTATTTTTTTCAACCTTTGACATTTTTGTTTCTTGATGTATCATAGAATCCTGCTCTATGACCTGCCCTCTCTCAACAAACTCATTTTTTTTGACTGGGAGACTTTTATTTTCTGGTGTCGCAGCTGATAAATTTTCACCACAGCTTCTAACATAGTATGATCCAGAAAGAGTTTTGATCACTTCTTTCTTCTTTTGAGGCCTGTTCCTTACAAAGGAAGAGCCCTTACTCCCTTGTAACAAGTGCTAACACTCCTTTCTATGTTTGAATTGTGCTGAGGAGCTCTCAAAAGAGTGGTAAAGGTCCCTATTTTATCTCAGAAGCAGACCCTAAGGTGATTTACACATCTCACAATTTGAGGTGCTATTTAGTCATCCACCTATTCAGGCACAACCATTTACTCCCTGCCTATACCTTATTTTTAGAAGGGGATACAACCATTGTTACATATAGAAGATAATTACAAACAAAGTTGAGAGAACTCCATGACTCTGGAGCTACTGTTCAAGAAGTCCCAATTGATTTCTCACTTCATGCTTTAAACCCTGTTGATAGTGTATAAATAAAGAATTTTAAACATACTGGGTCGATTCAACCTATTTTTGATGGACGATTCCAAGTCCTATTAACTACACTGATAGCTATTAAAATTGGGAGAGGGACTCATGGATTCATTATAGCCATATAAAATGAATATTGTCTATTGAAAATGAATAATTACTTGTACTGATTGTATTTGATCAATGATTATGATGACTTCCCTATTGATGGATCTGTACTATTTTTGTGCCATAGAGTATTTGAAATTTTTCTTTCATTTTTGCATTTGAAGCACCTCACCAGTATTGAGAAGATTTTCTTCTAACTATTTTTGATTTTATAATAGAATAAGCTAGATGTCCCTTTGCCTTGTATATAAATGCATACCCAAAAGCTTGAGACTATGGAAACTTGCCATTTATTGATAAATGTTAATGGACTGTGATTAATGTTTGTGTCTGATTCTAGGAAATGGTATCAAAAAAGGAGGACAGACTTCACCTATACAGTGCCATAGAACCATGGATTCAACCTAAATAGTGCAAAAAAAAAGAGCATACAGGTTAAAAAAAAAAAGAAACCAATTCTTGTGGTATTTTTTAACTTCTTAAACAATAAGAAAGGACTTGAACCTAGTGTGAGACTCAAGGTTGTGGCATTTGACATATGGTAAGTCGCAGAACTCCTTGTATCACACTCCTTTTTTTTGTCATTCTGAGGGTATTTTATTTTATTTTTTATTTTTTCCATTTGAATAAGTTTATTTAATAAATTTAGAACATTATTCCTTGGTTACAATAATCACATTATTTTCATCCTTGCCCTCCACCCACTCTTCATGAAGACAATGAACAATTTCATTGGCTATTATTTGTGTGCTTGATCAAAACCTATTTCCATGTTGTTGTTGACCACTAAGATATTTATTCAGAGTCTACATCCCCAGCCATATCACTTCGACCCATGTATTCAAGCAGTTGTTTTTCTTTGGTGTTTTTAATCCCACGGTGTTTCCTCTGGATGTAGATAGTGGTTTTTCTCTTAGGTTCCTCTGAGTTGTTCAGTGTCATTGCATTGCCACTAATGGAGAAGTACATTGAATCACAGTCCTTGAAAAATTTTCTATCAAAGTACCTAACAATTGGTTGTTCTGGCTCCCCCCTCCCTGAGAAATGATGAAAGATCAAACCAGGAAATGACACATCCCTTTTTACACAAAAATGTAGTCATTTTCCCCCTCTCTTATAGTATGGCTAATTCCTGTAGTCCTGACTTATAATGGGTAAAAAAAAATACTATTGCATTTTTCCCCCTACAGACTTGTGGAACAGAAATTTACTTTAATTGGACCCTAATACAAGAGCCTTTTATGAATTTATTCTTATTTTCTTCAGAAATTTCATATACATAGTTTTTGATATTCTGATTCTGATTTTGAATATTTTATTTGTCTCAAAATTTTTATCTTCTTTTTTTCTTTTTATGTTTTTATCTTTTCTTTTGATAACTGACTCACACCCCATAACTCAACCACGTGTTCTGAGTTGAAACAAGTGTTGGGGAACACCCTCTTCAGGGAAGATTGTATTGCATTTTTATAAAAGAAATCCAAGACTTGAAATTTTGTTTGAGAAAAAATTTGGGAACAGAAGCTTGTTAACTCCTTGAATTCAGAGAATGAACTGTTTGAAGAAAGATTCCTGTAGAAACCTACATAGCATCAAGAAGATCCAGAATAAACTTTTGCATGCAATTGATTGAACTAAAGGGGGTTGAACATTTATTGTAAATGTATACTTTTATGCCAAAGGGGACTGCCCCCTACTTGGCTTTTTTCAATGCACCTAGCAAAATATTGGTTTTTGCTTTCACTCTCTCTTATATTTTCCTCTTATCTCCAACTACAGTAGTTTCCTCTTAGAAGGTGAAATATTATATATACCCATAGTTAAAATATTTTGGTGGGTACAAGATGATTATGTTAAATGATCAATGGTGTGAGATTTAAAATGGTTGAGGTCTTAAACTGTAGTGATAAAAATAATGGAAGATATAAATTGTGATAGATATAAGAGAGGGTGAGTAAATTTGACCGCAGAAATATGTTTCACTACAGTGTCTTGGGTTTAAAATCAAATATAAGGTGGTCTCCAGGGAAATATTCCCAATTATTCAAATACCCAGGTCAATTGGGTTTTATAGAGATTTTAATTAACAATACAATGAGTAATCAAAGAAAGAGAGAGAGAGTAAGAAAGGAATAAGTATGAAGGGTCTCAAGCCAATATAGCCTAGACCTGAGCCTTAAGAGAGAAATCAGTCAGTTTTTTTAACACTCACCACAAGGTCTGACTAAACAAGGATTTTAGTGACACCAAGCCAGTTCCATCTCAGCTGACTTCACCAGAGAGCCTTCCAGCCAGAGACTGTTCCAATGGGCCTCTCTCCAGAGCCTCCAGAGGGACAGAGTCCCCTTAGAGGAGCTCCAGGGAGACCTCCTTAGAGATTGTCCTCCAAGAGCTTCCCTTCTCCAGAGCCTCTCTCAAGAGATTCTTCCCAAGCGATCCCCATCAGAGATCCTACAAAAGGATTTCTCCAAAAGGATATCCCCCTCAAGAGATTCTGCTTTTTCTTATATAGTGGTTTTTCTTAGAAAGGCCAAGGAAAGGAAGTCAGCCTTTACAGTCTCCACATGTCAGTTCAATCAGCAGATTTTTTATCAGCCTCAACTCTAGTAGAACTGCTTCTTACAGGATACTCCTCTCCAAGTGTGTCACTTTCAAACTCCCAGAAGCACCACCACCAAGAACCAACTCCCAGAAGATCTACATCATTCAGGCCCTTGCCTCTTTCTTTTAAAGACTTTTTTTCTTGTGTCACTTCCCCTAATTCCATGTCTACCAATCATAGCTGATACTCTGCTCTAGAACTGCCCAGAAGGCAGTTAGTCGATTCTAATTTGTTACTCACTATCTCACACATGGGTCACAGACCTCCCACTTCATAATTAAGTGGGATATTTATACCTTTGGTGATTAGATCTAACAGGGGAAGATCTTTCCACTCATTTTTAAGTACTGTGTTTACATTTTTTGTGGATTAAATCAACAAAGAGACAGGGGATTATAGTTTAATCTACACAATCAAGAAGAGCTAAGTACCTTCATTCTTACAATCAGGGGACAGCCAAATCCAATCTTCAGTCTTGTCCATCCTGGAATGGTGACCTGAGACCTGGAAACTGAGATCTGGAAATGGATAAAAGACAACTCAAAACTAAAAGAATTATAGCACTGACACAAGCAAGCATAACTTTTCAAATATTTTAAACACTTTAAATTCAAAGAAGCCTGGTGAATATCTATGAATATTTAAAATATACACACAAGTGAAATAAGAAATAAACAGTTAAATCTCAGAAATATAAAAAGGTAATTAAAAATGGAATTGATAAGGGGTGGGTAGAGACCCAGATATATTAATGACTGAATTCTAACAAACAATTAAAGAGCACTTTATACTTAGGATACAAAAACTGTTCCCCAATTGTACATAATGTGGAATGTAACCCAAGTCTTTCTTTGAAAGAAATATGACCCTCATATCCAAACTAGGGAGCCACAAAGTAGAGGAAGGAAGAGATATGCATATCAATAATGATCATTGCTATTTTCTAGATTTCTTACCAAAGTTTCCTTAGTGTTCACCTTATTTGAAATGGGGAAAAATATTAAAAGACTTCCATAAAACAAAAACAAAATAAAACTAAAGAAACATCTCCATCCCTTTATTATTTTACACAATTAAAAAAATTCCAGCAATAGCACTAATGAAAAGAGGATAAAATCAAAGGTATAAACAAGTCAAAAAGAATGAATATTATTACATAACAGCATACATGATGATGTATTAGAAAACTCCAAAGAATCAGAAAAAAACTAAAAATATTAGTTTTCACAATATAGCAATATACAAAATAATTCAATAAGAGCAATCAACATTTCTGTTCAACATAAATATTCTCCATCTAAAAGGAAACAATAATAATATGAAAATTCCCATACAAATACTATAAAATGTATTAACCACATGAGTGTTAAACCAGCAAGATATGTGTAACATTTATGAAGATAGAACTACAAAATACTCTTTAATGTAATTAAATAATTAAAATACATTCTTTTCCTGTGGTTAGATATGATATGATAAAAATTACAAAAATATCAATTTAAAATTTTAGCACTATACGAATCAAACTGCCAAGATAAAAATTTATGGTACTGATAAAAATGGCATAATTTACTTAGAGGAACAAAGCTATGATTAGAACATCAAGGCAATTCATGATAAATAAAAGTATTGTCTAGCATATATTATATAATTGTAATCAATAAAAGGAGTTAATACAATTTCAATTACTGTAAAAGAGAAAAAAATCACTAAAATTTGCTAGACTAGTGTTTTACAACTCTAAGAATATTAATAATTAAGAAAAGAAAACCCTAATTATTAAGAACCAATGGAAAAACTAGAAAGTGGCTGGACAGAATTTAGGATTAGAAAAATAACAGCTTAAATAATATAACATAAACTTCAATTAGGAATAAAACCACTTCCAAAAAATGTAAGAGAATGAGATGTGCTATGATTCAGACTTATTGCTACAGAATTTTTAATTAAAGAAAGGAAAGAGAAAATCACAAAAGATAAAATATCTAATTTTACTGATAACACAAAAAAGATTTTCACAGAAAAATTTTATTAAAATAAAGTATTTAAGGAATGTTGACCTCAAGTACAGAGTCTATCCCTGGCATTCCTGGAGTCAGCAAGTCTCAGCATGTGGGTCAATTTGCAATGTTGTCATGGAGGGAGGAGCTAGTGGAATATAAAAGGCAAGGAAAGCTTAGGAAGGAGAAAGGTTTTTGTTGGTGTTGTTGTTGTTTTGGTTTTTTTTACCTCAACTCTTGAACAGACTGACTCCCTGGCCTGGAGCCACAGTGAAGCATGGAAGGGACCACACTATGTTGAAATCTGGGACCTCATCTTATGTTAAGCTAGAAAGGCTGAATTCCCTCTCTACCTCTATTAAACTCTCTTTCTTTAGTAATAAATGCTTACAACACTGATGCTGAGCCTCCAGACCATTTTTAAAAATTTCTTACAGATCATAAAAATTATTGATAAAGCAGAAACAATATTCAAATCAAATCTCACTCACAAAAGATATTGAAGATACATAGAGAACTATGGCAATTATCTATATATCTATATGTAGATATAACACTAAGAATTATTTCCTGAATGATAAATCATGAAAGGGCAAAAAGTATTTCTTTATAATATGTATCAATTAATTTCATTTGTATTTGTTTTTTTCTATTATTGGAAGTGCTTGAAATCATTTCACTTCTAAGTACATTTCATTCTTACAAAGAACTATCCTATAAAAATATTTACCTTCTGTCTTAGAATCAATATTAAGTCTTAGTTCTGAGGCAGAAGAGCAATAAGGGCTAGGGAACTTAAACTTAAGGGACTTTCTCAGAGTCATACACCTAGGAAATGTCTGAGGCCAGATTTGAAACCAGGACCTCCTATCTCCAGGCCTGGTTCTCTATTCACTGAGCCTCCTACTATCTACTCCTAAAACCCATTATTTCTTAGAATAATATTATATTGCTACATCAATACACAAATATCCAAATATATTTATCAATTCCTCCATCAAAGGGCATATTTTTTTTAATTCTCTGAAATTTTGTTAACATTTTTTCACTATTACATGCTGGTACCATTTTCAATAATCATTTTCTGATATTTTTCTATCCATCCCCACCTACTTCCCACCATTTCCCCTTTCTGAAGAAAAGAGGTAATTGATATAAGTTGTAGATGTGTTATATAATGCCTATTTCCGTATTCATCATGTTGTGAAAGATGAAACATAACAAACTAGAGAAAAATTCATGAAGGAAATAAAGTGAAAATGGCATGCTTCAATCTAGAATCATACTTTTTTAATTCCTCCTATAGCAATGAATAACTTTTTTTCATCTTTGGTACCTTGCAATTGTCCTTGATACTTGCATTGCTTATAATACTTAAGCCATTCAAAGTTAAATATCATAAGTTATTGCAGTTACTGTTTACAATGTTCTCTTGACTTTGTTCACTTTCGATTACTTCATATATATTTCCCAGGTTCTTTTCATGATCATCTTGTTTATTTCTCAAAGCATAATAATATTTGTGAACAGAGAAAGTTTGGATGGGAAGAAAAAGTTAAACAAGAGAAAAATAAAATGGAAATAAATATGTAATCATCATTACTGATAACGTGAACAGGATTCAATCACCCATAAATTGTAAGAGGATGGAAGAGTGGATTAGAATCCAGAATTCTATAATATGTCACATTTCCTTCCTTTCCCACTTTTCTCTCTTTGAAAATACTTTTTTTCTGATTACTATTTCCCTGAGTTCATTCTCCTTTTTGTCTCACCTTTTTTCCTGCCCAACACCTTCTTATTTCTCTAAAGGGTAAGAAGAGTTTCTATAGCCAACAGTTGCTTTTCCTGATGTGTACCAATTCTGATAAGTAAGGTCTCTCCCTATATCTTTCTCTCCACTATATTGATTCTTACATTCCCCCTCATGTGAGATGATTTACTTCCAATTTTATTTCCATTCCCCACAATATATTCCTCTTTTTCAAAAAAAAATTAAAAACCCTTACCTTCCATCTTGGAATCAATACTGTGTAATGGTTCCAAAGCATAAGAATGGTAAGGACTAGGCAATGGGGGTTAAGTGACTTGCCCAGGGTCACACAGCTGGGAAGTGTCTGATGCCAGATTTGAACCTAGGACCTCCCATCTCTAGGCCTGGCTCTCAATCCATGGAGCTACCCAGGTGCACCCTATATTCCTTTTTCTTAAATGTTGATTTGTTTTGTGTAGCCTCTCTCCAGGGAGAAGCCACAAGATAAGAAGAAAGAGAAAGGATAGTAGTTTAGGATTCCATGAAGGTTGTGACAGAGCCAAGTTCAAGATGTCAGAAATGAGTCAGAAATCAGGCTGTATTGATTACAATGGAGCTGCAGCCATACTCCAATCAGTGGACCTCTCAAAAGGCTAATTCCATCCAATGATCCCAATTTAACACTTCACTGGTCAGAGGATGGACCCAGAGGTCAAATCTGGGAGAATAAACAGAGTATAGTAGGATGAATTAGAGAGTGCTAGGTATTAGCATTGGAAACTCCGAGAGATGGAGATGGCTGTGAGTTCTCCTTTTAATCTCTTTGACATGCAAATGTACCCAATACATATTGATGAATTACATAGTGTATTGCCATTGGATAATTGCAAATTACAACAAGGTGAAGGTAGGGTTTTATCCCAGGTGGGTAAGACAAAGGGAAGTAAGATTTCATGCCCTAACCTTAGCCATGCTGGGAACAGAGTTCATTGCCATGCGCAGAATGGCCATGTGCCCACACATAATCCTTGCCTCTTAATTATACATATGGGCTGGACTGCTACATCTTGCTTGTTTATTTTTGTATATCATTCTATCAGATTCAGATTACCCCCTATTTTCTGTCTATGTGGATTCTTATTCATTGCCCTAACAGTGATAAAATTTTTAAGATCCTTCTATACATTAAGTAACCTGACATTGCTATTTAGGAAACTCACATTATTCAAGTATCATAGACATTAATTTTCATTTATTTTTGTTTTGTTTTGTTTTACTTATCCTCTTATGTAGTGATTCAATCAGCTTAACTCTATTGTTTCTCCTGATTACCTTAAGCATCTATTATATCAGAGATATCTGAAGTATCTTCCTTATCAACTTATGTAATAATGCAATCAATTTAACCACATTGTTTCCTTTGATTATATTAAGTACTTTAAGTATCTCTTGCATCATTGACATCTCCAGTATATCAGTTATCAATTTATGTTATAGTTCTATCAGATTAAATACATTATTTCCCTTGAATTATCTCTTGTATTATATCTTAAGCATCCTAGTTCCATCCAAGTTTCCATGTAGGAATATTAGCTTAACTCAATTAAGTTTTCTTTTTTTGAGGGATTTTTTTTTCTTTATACAACTTTATGTTTCTCTTGAGTATTATAGTTGATCATTGATTTTTTTTTTGCTTTGGTCATTTATTCAGAAATACTTGGAAGTTCTCTATTTTGCATAATTAATTTCAAGGCATTGTTTAAAAGTTAATTGGAGGAAAATTTAATAGAGATTAGGTAGATTGACTTTTCTCTTCCATATTAACTCCAGTTTTCCTATCAAGATCTATTTTATTTACAAGTTTTTCCTACTTTAAGAAAAGGTTTGTACAGTGATGTTAGTTTATGTTGGACTTATTTTTTTCTTGCTAATAACTTCTCTATAATATAAATATGAAATTATGGGGAAAGAGTATGGAATCTTTAGTCATTTTATTAATGTAATTCTAAGTCATTTTCCATAATTCATGGACCAATTTATATTCACAACAAAAGTATAATGTCTTAACATGTTTGTCTTTCCATAAGCCTTTTTGTAGTGACTATTTTTTTCTTTTATCATCTTTATCAATTGACAAGGTTTAAAAATAAAACTGTGTTGTCTTTATTCATATATCTTTTATTATTGATATAGAACAGGCTTTCATATTTTGTTAATAATTTGAAATTCTTCATTTGAAAACTGTTTAGAATGATTTCCATTTTCAAACAATATGTGAGCACAAAGAAAGCCTATGCTAATCATGAATGGTAATAGAAATACAATGAAAATATGTTTAAAGTTTAACCCAACACCTTTCAAAGTGGTAGAATTAATGAAAAATGGAAACATTCATTTGAGAAAATTATGGGATTATATTTATATAAATACAATGTTAATGAGATATAAATTAGTCAAAACATTTTTGGGATCAATTTGTAATTCATGAAAAAATTAATAAAGAGTCTAGTACTAATCCTAAGCAATCCCACTAAAAGGTCAAAAAGCATACAGTGGTAAAAAAGGAAAGCAAAGATATTTTTTGTAGTTCTACAATAACTCTCTTGCAACAAAGATGAAAAAATACAGTATGTGAATATTAAAATATGTCTTGTTTATTATTTTGTCATGTCTAAGTCTTCATGACCCCAATTGGAGAGTTTGTTTTGTTTTCTGTTTTTGGCACAGATACTAGAGTGGTATGATATTTCCTTTTCCAGATCATTTTACAGAGGAGGAAACTGAAGGAAAAAGTGACTTGCCCAGGGCCAAACAGCTAATAATTTCAGTTTAGATTTAAACCCAGGGAGGTGAAATGAATCATAAAATACCCGTACCTACTTATATGTGAATAGATTTTAATGTTAGTGATAGTTTTAGGATAATCATAATTGTGATTCTAAGATGTTTAGTATATGTCACCATAATCCTAACTGAAATTAGTATAATTCATGATTTTTAAAAGGCTTTTTCATCTATATTTCAGTTGTTTTAAAACTGCTTTAACCTAGGCCTTAGAGTCAGCCCCTCCATTCTGAGTTGAGTTCACATATCATGCACCCCTTCCTTCTGACCAGGTGTCAGTAGCTTTGAACTTAAGTTTCATAAACCAGATATGGTGTTATTCATCATCACCCATATTTATCCAGAGTGGGCCCAGAGAAGATCCTTCTTTCCCCAGATAACCATCAAGTGACTCTTATGTAATGTCAAAGGATCATCAGAAGTTCTATCTTACCAAATAAGGGGCACTTCCTGGCTGACCTAACCTATGGACAAAATATGGGTTGTTTCATAGATGAACTGACCAATGTGAGTTGTTACTGTGTTACTAGGTCCTTTGAAAGATGATCAGTCTTGTGATAATCTTGTGTACTTGTATGGAAATATGAGAATCTTATTCTAAGAACATATAAGACAGTTCCTTCAGGTGGGTTGGGTCTCCTGTTGTTAAACAGGAGTCCAGCTTTGTTGTGGAGGACTTGGCACTTTTCCAATAAAATCCAAATAATTACCTGGCTAGGGGAATTTGACTTTATTTATCTAAAAATAATTATACTTAAAAATTTTACCACAGTGATGCTCTATCCACTGCACAACCTTGCTATTCTACAATAAAATAATGAATATCAGGAGTTGAGAGAAGTATGAAAAGATTAGTATAAATTAAGGCAGATTTAAAATAACTCAGACCCAGGGAAAAAAGATCATTGTTACTATACTCTAAGCAATGGTATCAAACTCAGATAATGTGCAATTAAAACATATATAAGGAACTCTGATGTCTGCATATTATCTTAGAAAAACACATTAATATTGTCTATATTTTATTATATTATAATATGTTTTATTAAATTTTACTGTTCACTTTTTAATCTGGTTCAGGAGTTTTGTAGCTCACCTATACCCCACGTGGTACAGTTTTGATATATTTGCTCTCTAGCTTTGATTCCTAGCTCCATTAGTTAATGTTATCATCTTTAAAGGGAAAACTCTTTAGAGATGTGGCAATCTTGGGTGTTTTTTGAGGCATTAGAAAAGAAAATTTGAAAACAATGAAGTTCAGAAAGAACAACCATATAATTTTCAGTGCAACATATTAGAGGAAATGGGAGCACA
Source organism: Monodelphis domestica (assembly GCF_027887165.1). Classification (NCBI taxonomy): domain Eukaryota; kingdom Metazoa; phylum Chordata; class Mammalia; order Didelphimorphia; family Didelphidae; genus Monodelphis; species Monodelphis domestica. The sequence continues at coordinate 249,318,125 of NC_077229.1, forward strand.
TGGGATCAAAAATATATAAATAAAAAAGATTCTTTCAAATACTTGAGCTACTGTTGTCTTCTAGTTTGTTGTACTTCAATGAGAATTTGAAAAAAAAATTGAGCTAAAACTTAAACTTACAAATAATTTTTTTAAAAAGAGCCTGTCACTTTTTAAAAATAGTTTAAAGTGACTTCTTAAAAATGTACTAAGAAACTTAAAAAAATAACATATAATAAAGAATTATAACAGTCATTATTTTTAAAAGGGTCTTTCAGGAAATAATAGCTTCTTTCCATCACTATTCTATTATTCTTAGACCCCCAAATTGTACTAAAATGGAGAATGACTCCTTAGTTTTGTATGATTACTAGAAATCAGATTTCCATATGACCATTTCAAAGTGAGTGTAAGTGAATTCCTACTATGACCTTATAAGGGGGCTTGAATGAATATATTATGCGGTAATGTAAAATTTTCTTGGTTAGGTGAAGAAGAATGAATAGACCCTTTTATCTGCAAAAGACTGCTGAGAGACCTTATGACATGGAGACTGCATTTTAAAAGCAATATAAAACATTATTGAAACATGAAAAAATCATCACTATAAACATTATAAAATACATTATTTCCCCAAAGTAAAAGCAATGGAAGTCTACATTTAGAGTTTGAAGTAAATTAGTTGTAATTATTGGAGTATTTTTGGAATCAGATTTTATGAGTTTTGTTTATTTTTGTTTTCTTAAAAGATGTATTAAATAAGTGTATTAGCTTTGGCATTAGAGAACCTAGGTTCAAACTCCAGCTGTGGTGATTTAGAGTTATGTAAGGGTCAGTTAAGGAAGGTTCAGATTAATAATATTCAATGAACTTTATCCCTAAAATATATATATATTTCTTTTGGCCATATTAATACTTGAAGAGTATTTAGTTTATAGAAAGGTTGTGATTTGCATCAGTGAAATGGGTCTCCACAAAAAAATAAATCACTATTACTATTTTTGTTGACACAAAATATGAATAATTACACTTGGACATTCTCTTTCTATGGTATTGTGGGGACCAAATAAAATAATGTGTTTAAAACATTATATGAGCTACAAACCCTGTATCAATGTAAACTATTGTCCTATGCTTTTAAAGGCAGCATTTCACAGAGAAAATAGCATAGGACTCGGAGTCAGAAGATACAGCAGCATATAAACTTCATGACACTTAATTTTTTAGCTTTACTTACAGTGATTTGCTAATGTCTTGTACCTCTGACAGAGATCATGGTTTTTTTTGTACATAATATGAGCTTAATAAATGTTTGTTGCTAAAATTTTGAGTTTATATTTGTTCTGATACCAGATACCTTTTTGATTTAAGACATGTCAAGTAAAATCTATTTCCTCAGTATGTCCATCTGTGAAATAGTGACTAATAATAATTGTTACACTATGCAATGTCATTGAATAAAAATTTCTTAACCTTAAAAGGCAAAAATTAAATGTGACTTTCCATATTACCATAATAATGCTAGTAGTAATAAGCCAACATTGAATATATACTAATTTTATTATCCTTTGGACTCATGGTTTAACAGAATTACTTTTGGAAATGAGTATACTAATCTCCTAGAAAAAAAAAAAGTAAAGGGCGGGCATAGGTATTATGTTTTAAATTGTGAAATTAGGGTATTAGCTTTATAAAGTACCAAATAAATTACATTCATAGTCTTTTGGATTCAAATATAACATATAAGGAAAAGAGTCTATTTTTTTCTTTTTAAAATAGTCTGCATGTTCATCATTGAGCTCTCTGCTTGAACTAAAACAAAATAAAATTATAATTCAATTGAAGAATTTTGTGAAGTTCTAAACCATCTCCCACATAATAAACTATGAAAACTATAATAGATTTTAAGTCCTAAATAAATATTTTTCCCATTTGCCTGACATCCTTAATGATTTTTAAATTTACTCTCTTCCCAGTATGAAATTCTTTATTTTGATCTTGCTAAATTATAAAAAGAAAGTAGAACAAACTCTTTGAACTTTACAGAACTCTATATATCAGGTTACTTTCTTTCATCAATATCCTTCAGCATGTTGGAATAATCCATAGCATTATGGGAGTCACTATCCATGTAAATTTCATAAATATGTCTATCCAGCACTCTAGTCTCTATCATGACGAAACATAGGCAGAGACAACATGATGGAGGGATTTAGAGAACCTATGATACTAGCAAAATAGGGGGTATATGTCATTGTGATGTTTTTATAACCTCCTGGAAATAATTTTGGTAATAAATTTGAAACTGCAGTTGACCTCAATAATTTTATTGAGTGACACTTCTGTGATATCATTGGCCTATTTCACAGAAGTGAATATTCTATGAGAACATGACATTGACAAGTTCAGTCATTCTTCATGAACACAGCCAATTGCAAAAACAAAATCATATTTATGGCAACTGATAGATCATATTATACTTTGTTCAAAAGTTAACTCTATGTAGGCGTTGACTATCTATTAACCTTCTAAATTTTCTCATCAAATGAATCTTTGTAAACAATTAAATGACATTGTATAGAACTTTAATGCATTTACATTTCATTTTTCCTCATAAAATGGTATTATCAAAAAGTACTCAATGTTTCATAGAATAACTGATGTAGCAAGAATTCAATGTACCTTTTCTGCTTGTCTGGCTGTTTTAGAAACTTCTCATGCTATTCATTTTTTTTTGTCTAAAACACTAGGACAATTAAAGTATGAATGAATGAAAATGAGGAACTCTAACTGCCATTGTCAAGATGGTATAGTAAGAAACACTGGGAGTCATGAACCAAATAATCACAGAAAAACAAAAATACCTCAAAATTAATTCTGGAGTTGCAGAAGCAACAGAAGAAGGAATGGAAAAGTGCCCTGGCCCAGGACAATGTGGAAAAAAAAAACAAGTAGCACTCATATCACTGGGATTTGAGGAGAGAGCACTGAGTGAGCCTCAGTAGAAATCAGATATGATACAGGTATTAAAAGAAATTTGTGGTTGGACTGATAATATATTAATTTGGTGGTCGCCAGGGATTTAATTTCTAAATCCCAAATTGAATTACTAAAGTAAATGGAATTTATGGTAGTTTACTCACAAAAGAAGGAAGATATTAAGGAATGAGAGAGAAAAATCTCTGGTTTCTTCTGATACCAGTTAGAATTTCTAAGCCCCAGCCAGGGGAAGAGAGTTTCAAGAAGTTGGTCCTTTCCTGGAGGCTTCACAACTCCAGAAAGGTGGGGTCACTAAGTCAGCTTTTCACTCACCAGCAGAGGCAGTCTTAAAGAAGTTTGGGTGTCTGCCTTCCACTCACTCCTCTGAGTTAGTGCCCAAATCCCCGAAGGAATGTCCATCTTCCCTTCAGCTCTGAGTGACTGATACTTCAATCCAAGCCCAGGTGACTGCCTTCTTCAGTCTTTTCCCCTCTATTTAAAGACTTTTTCTCTAGTGTCACCCTCCTCTAAATTTTCACATTCACCCATCACAGCATACACGTTTTCTCCAGGACTGCCCATTCTTTAGTTCTTGCTTTCTCTGGTTAGATTATATCTTTTTGGCTTACTTTACATCTCTTTTGTTAAGTTCACCTTTTGTAGCTACTTAATACCTTTTTGTGGTTAAAATGGGAAGATCTACATAAATACTATGTTATCACCTTTTTGTGGATTATATTTCTAGCTTCACAAAAAAGGAAGAGCTAAGCACCTTCATTGTTACAATCAGAAGATAGCTAAATCCAATCATCACACAGGCCAAGTGGAAGGGAGAAGAACACAAACAGTTTGGTCTAGCCACAGAAGGGAATAAGGAAAGGAATGTAATAAAGAGCAGGCAGCAGTAGAAGAAAAATAGCCCCACAAAATCTAGCTGGATCAGAGACTAGGCATAATTCAACAAAGGCAGCAATGGGAGGAAATCAGTTCAACAAGGTCTAGCCTTAGTGGGATGGGCAAAAATCAACTTGACCCAACTAAATTGAAGAGCAGGAAACTTCCACATAGCAGACCAACCAGACCTCCTCTGTAGGGTGTTCAATTTGAGTCCAAGATAGCTGAACTGACCCAGGCATAACAAAAGTTTGGGACAGTATTCCCTCCACTCTAGACATATGGCTGTTTCAGCATATGAACAAAGTCAGTGGGGAAATAATATCAAAAAAGAGCAAAAGACAGAAAAATCAATCTAGAAAAAATATTTCAGGAAGAGAGATGACCAAAATAGAAGCTTGAAAAAGGACTTCAATACAAAAATGGAAATATGTGAAGCCTCAAAGGAAAATGTGAAAGAATATCAATCCCAAAATGAACCCTGGGAAGAACTCTAAAAAAAGGATATAAAACCAAATAGTAAATCCCTGGAAAAGGAAATACAATGTCTCAAAGTGAAAAATAATTATCTAAGAAAGGAAGTACAAAGCCTCAAAGAAGAAATTTAGAATTGGAAGAATGGAAACCAATGACTTCAAAAGGCAGGAGGAAACAAGTAAACAAATTCAAAAGAAGGAAAAAATAAAAGTAAAGCTTCCATGCTAAGGAGAAAATACTGCAAGAAGCCAGAAAGAGATAATTTAAATATCATGGTGCCCCAGTCAGAATTACACAGCTTTTACATTGAAGAATCAGAAAGCTTGGAATATGATATTCCCAAAGTCAAGGGAACTGGCTTACAAACAAGAATCATTGACACATCAAAAATGACTATATACTCTAAGGGCAACCAATGGTTATTTAATAAGATAGAAGATTTACAACCATTCCTGAAGAAAAGACTAGACTTAAACAGAAAATATATGTACAAATACAAAATTCAAGAGAAGCATAAAAAGATAAATAAGAAAGAGAAAAAGCATAAGGGCTTCTACAACATCAAATTGTTTATATTTCTACATGGAAAGACAGTAATTGTAATTCTAATTTTTTTATTATCATAGTAGTTGGAAATATACATAGACATCAGTAAGGGTTCATGGAAAAAAATAAGAAGCTAATTAGAAAATAAATAATATAATTCTTTAAAAGGTCTACTTCAAAGAATAAATCAAAGAAACAATCACTGATTTTATTAAAGGTAATTACAGTGAGGAAACAAAATATCAGACTTTATGGAATACAGCCAAAACAGTAGTTAGAGAAAATTGTTTAGCACTGAATGTTTGAATCAATAAAAAAAGAGAAAAAGCAGATAAAATAATTAGGCATGCAACTAAAAAAAAACGAAAACAAAAAATAGAAAAAAAAAACAATTTAAGATTCCCAATTAAAGATTACATAAGAAACTTCAAAATTTCAAAGGAGAAATTAATAAAATTGAAAATAAAAGAACATTTGAACTAATAAACAAGACTGAGTCCATTCCATGAAAAAAATCAAATAAAATAGATAGAGCATTTATTAATTTGATTAAAATGGGAAAGAAGAGAATCAAATTGCCAATATAAAAGAAAAGATTGAAGTCACCTCCAGTGAAGAGGAAATTAAAGCAATCATAAGGAATTATATTGCCCAATTATATAAGAGAAAATCTGACGATTGAGGTGAAATGGATGAATATTTACAAAAAATAATTTGCCCAAATAAACAAATGAAGGAGAATACTTAAATAATTCAATCTTAGAAAAATAAGTAGAAAAAGTGAACAATGAACTCCCTAGGAAAAATTCAACAAGGTTATATGGATTAGCAAGTGAATTCTTTAAAATATATAAAAAACAATTAATCCAAACATTATATAAGTTATTTGACAAAATAAATTGAACCCCACCAAATTATTCTTATGATGCTGATGCCTATGCCAGACAGACCAAAAACAGAGAAAGAAATTAAAGACTGATATCCATAATGAATATTGATGCAAAAAATCTTAAATAGAACACAAGCAAAGAGACTACAGCAATATATCACAAGGATTATTCACTGACCAGGTGGGATTTATACCAAATTAACAGAAATGAATAGTTAACTCAATAGATACATAAAAAGTCTTCAACTAAATAAAAGATCCTTTCCTATTAAAAAAAACATTAGAAAGTAAAGTAATAAACAGCCCTTTCCTCAAAATAATAAGTAGTATCCATCTAAAACCGTCAGCAAGTATCATCTCCACTGGTGGAAAAATAGAAGCCTTCCATATAAGATGAGTGCAATAAGGGTGCTCATTAACACCACTGTTATTTAATATTCTAATAGAAATGTTAAATTTAGTAGAGAAGAAAAAGAAATTGACTGAGTTAAAGTAGGCAATGAGGAAACAAAGCTATCACTCTTGGTGGATGATATTATGGTATACTTAAAGAATTCAACAGAATCAACTAAAAAACTACTTGAAATAATTAATAAATTTATCAAAGATGCAGGGTACAAAATAAATACACAAAATCATTGGCATTTCTTTTTTATTTTATTTTATTTTATTTTTTCCATTTCAATTAGTTAATTTAGTCAATTTAGAACATTATTCCTTGGTTACAATAATCACATAATTTCCCTCCCTCCCCTTCACCCACCCTTCCCACAGCCAATGCACAATTTCATTGGGTATTACTTGTGTCTTTGATTAGAATCTATTTTCATGTTGTTGATGTTTGCACTAGGATGTTCATTTAGAGTCTATATCCCCAACCATATCCCTTTCATCCATGTATTCAAGCAGTTGTTTTCCTTTGGTGTTTTTACTCCCCCAGTATTTCCTCTAAATGTGAATAGTGGTTTTTCTCATAGATTCCTCCCAGTTGTTCATGGTTACTGCACTGCCACTAATGGAGAAGTCCATTACATTTGATTGTACCACAGTGTATCAGTCTCTGTGTACAAGGTTTTCCTGGTTCTGCTCCTCTCACTGCATCAATTCCTGGAGGATGTTCCAGTTCCCATGGAATTCCTCCACTTTATTATCCCTTTGAGCATAATAGTATTCCATCACCAACATATACAACAATTTGTTCAGCCATTCCCCAATTTAAGGGCATCTCCTCATTTTCCAATTTTTGGCCACCACAAAGAGAGCAGCTATGAATATTTTTATACAAGTCTTTTTCCTTATTATTTCTTTGGGGTACAAACCTAGCAGTGCTATGGCTGGATCAAAGGGCAGACTGTTTTTAGCACCCTTTGGGCATAGTTCCAAATTGCTCTCCAGAAGGGTTGGATCAATTCCCAACTCCACCAGCAATGCATTAATTCCTGACTTTGCCACATCCCCTATGTGACTGCCAATATGTGGCCAAATTGGGAATGTTAAAAACTGTAAATGTCAAACTGTAAAGGTTTTGGATAAACTATAAAGGATAATTTTTAGTGTGTTTTGATTTAAATCAAAAATAAGTGGTCACCATGGGAAATTCCCAAATATGAAAATACCCAAGTCAGCTGGGATTTATGGAGTTTTTAATTAATATAAATGAAGAAATTAAGGGAAAGGGAGAGAGAGAGAGAGAGAGAGAGAGAGAGAGAGAGAGAGAGAGAGAGAGAGAGAGAGAGAGAGAGAGAGAGAGAGAGAAAATTAATTAATTGCTCTGGCTCAGGCTGAGCCAAGCCATATAGAAAGGGAAAGGGAGTCAGTCATTATCACTCACCACAAGATCGTCTCCAAGAAGGATTCTTCTGCTCCGAACTGACATTAGCCTCCAAACTGAATTCAATTGTGAACTCCATTCAAATGTCCCTCACTTCAACTCCGAACTCCAACTCCAATCCTGAACTGTCTTCCAATCCAAAGTCTGCATTACCTGAACTGACTTCTCCATTTAAAGAAATTTTCTCTTTTGTCACCTCCCCTAAATTTTCATGTCCACTAATCACAGTAGACACTTTTTTCCCAGGACTGCCTATTCTTAGTACTCATCTTTTTTTCTCACCATCTCTGATTAAATTAAATCCTCTGAGTAATTCACACCTCTTTTGTTAAGCTTGCCTTTTGTAAGTTTCTTGACCTTTTAGTGATTAATTTAACCTTTATAGGTACTTAGCACCCTTTTTTTATTAGATCTAAAAAATAGACCTAGGTTAAGGTTCTAGATTTACTATAAGTATGATTTAGGGACTTTTTTTGTTCAGTCAGGAGTTTTGCAACTTTATCTTCCCCTAAGGCACTGTTTGAGTAGGGTAGAGTAATCTTAAAAGTTCTCAATATATTCCTGATCAAGTACCTCCATTGTTAAAAATGGGGAATAACTTAATCAAATCTTCTGAAGTAGAGTCTGAGTACTTTTGATTCACACCTCCAGCATTCATTACTTTCCTTTGCTGTCATGTTAGCCATTCGGCTAGGTGTGAGGTGAATCCTTGGAGTTGTTTTGATTTGCATTTCTCTGATTATAAGAGATTTAGAATACTTTTTCATGTGCTTATTAATAGTTTTGATTTCTTTAACTTAAAATTTCCTAATCATGTCCCTTGTCCATTTATCAATTGGAGAATGGCTTTATTTTTTGTACAATTGGTTTAGCTCCTTATAAATTTGAGTAATTAGACCTTTGTCAGAGGTTTTGTAATGAAAATTCTTTCCCAATTTGATGCTTCCCTTTTAATTTTGTATGCATTATCATTGGCATTTCTATATATTTTCAACAAAGCCCAACAATAAAAGTTGGAAATAGAAATACCTTGTAAAATCACTCTAGACAATAGAAAATACTTGGGAAGTTATTTTTGAAGACAAATGGGAATTATATGGACACAAATACAAAACTCTTTCCACACAAATAAAATGAGTTTTAAACAATTGGAAAAACATTAATTGCTCATGGTAAGCCATGCTAATATAATAAAAATGACAACTCTGCCTAAATTAATTTACTTATTCAGTACCATGCCAATCAAACTACCAACAGCTATTTTATGAAACTAGAAAAAATAATAACAAAATTCATCTGGTAGAACAAAATGGCAATAATAGCAAAGGTAATAATGAAAACAATATGAAATATGATGACCCATGACCATATGAATAAGCAGTTTTCAGCTAAAATCAAAACTATCAATAATCTTAAGGAAAAATGAACTACATCTCACTTGATTAGAGAAATACAAATAGAAACAACTCTGATGTACCACCTCCCACATATCAGATTGCCCAATATGACAGTAAATGAAAGTGATAAATGTTGGAGGGGTGTGGCAAATTTGGGACACTAATGTATTGTAGGTGGAGCTGAAAAATAATGCCACCATTCTGGAGTTCTTGAAACTATGCCCAAAGGTCTATAAAACAATGCATATTTTTTGATCCAGTTATGCTACTACTAGGTCTTTATCCCAAAGAGATAATAAGAAAATAAAAAGGACCTATTCATGCAAAAATATTTATAGCTGATCTTTTTAGTGGCAAAAAATTAGAAATAGTAGATATGTCCATTAATAGAGGAATGGCTGAATAAACTGAAGTATGTGACAGGGCTGGAATATTATTATGCTATAAGGAATGATAAATAGAATGGTTTCATAAAGAATTTGAGAGACCTACATGAATTGATGCAGAGAGAAATTAGAAAAACTAGAGGAACACTGTACCCAGTGACTACAATTGTCTCACATGATCAACCTTGTAGACTTAGCTAGTCTTAGCTATACAATGATGCAGAACAATTTTGAGGGACTTAAGACAAAAATGCTATCAATCTCCAGAGAAAGAACTTTTGGAGTCAGAATGAAGATGATAGTATATGATTTTTCACTTGTTTATTTGGGGGTTTTGATTTTATATGGTTATTCTCTTATAAAAATGAACAATATCTAAATATGTTTTGCATGATAAAACATGTATAATTCAGATTGAATTGCTTCTGGCTCCAGGCAGGGAAATAGAAGGTAGAAAGGAAGAAAATTTGGATCAGATTATGAGACTTATGTGGAAATTTTTTATTATATATAATTGGTAAAAAGAAATCTTTATAATAAAAAAGAGAATGGGAAGGATGACCAATATATTATGGAAGTAAAACTGCAATAATTTTTAAAGAAATTGTATATGAGAGAGAAGAAGGAAAAAATAATGAATTATGTTACAGAATTGTTCATTTTGAGATATATATGAAATATTTCAAGTGTCTGGATGGTGTTATAATTAAAATTGTTGATGTTATAAACTGTGGCAGTTAAAAGACTTGGGGTCGTAAACTGTAGTGAGTAAAATAGTGGAAGATATAAATTATGCTAGATATAAGAATGGGTGAGTAGAGGTCCTCCCATTTCTGATCCTGGCGAGTTCCCGCAGTCAAAATGGGGACTGTTCCCAGTAGGGAATTGTTCCAATTGAGAATTCCCCGATGGGGAAATTTTTAACATTCACAAGTCTGAGAAATTTCAAGATTTACAATCACCCCTGATGATCATTGGGAGTCTAGTCTCCCCGTTGATCATTTAACATAATCATTTTGTAATCCTAAATGTACTTCAAACTATAGATATACACAATATTCAATTTTCTAAGAGGAATTAGAATAGTAAGGGAGGAAATAGAAAAGAAAAGAAAGCAAAACCAATGGTTTGCTAGGCGCATTGACAGAAAGCCAAATTAGGGGCAGTCCCTTTTGGCATAAATGTGTACATTTACAATAAATGTTCAATCAAAGTTCAGTTCAATCAATCATATCCAAAGTTCATTCTTGATCTTCTTGATGAAGTGTAGGTTTTCCGGCATCTTTCTGCAACAGTTCATTCTCTGGATATAAAAGTTTCAAGCTTCTTTCATGAAGATCTTTTCTTGAACAAAATCAAAATCTTGAATTTTTATAAAAGTACAATCTTAAACAAAAAATCAAAATTCTTGGATTTTTATAAAAATACAATCTTAAACAAAAAAATTCAAAAATTCTTAGATTTTAAATTAAAATACAATCCCCCCTGAAGTAGGTGTTAAAAAACATTAAGTTCAACTCAGAATGAAATGTTGAGTTATGGGAGTATGTGAGTCAATTATCAAAAGAAGAGAAAAAACAATCAAAAACATAAGGAAAAAAAATTCAAAATAGGCCCTTGTATAGGTCCAATATAAAGTAATTTCTATCCCACAAGTATGTAGGACAGAATGCAGTAATATTTCACTTAGTCATTTGTAGCCAAGACATTGCAGCCATTGTAGCCAAGGAAGTTGCCATAATTTAAGAAGAGAAGAATTAGAATTTTATTTTGATAAGGAAGCATCATTCCCTCGTCTGATTTTTGTGTCATTCTCAGGGATATAGGAAGCTAGCATAATGGTCAAACTTTGTACTTGTATGAGTACTTCACAAAGAGTGTAGATACAAGGAAGTCCTGCAACTTAACATATGTCAAGAGTCTCAACCTCGAGTCTCACATTAGTATTTCCTGTGTGCTCTTTTTGGCACTATTCAGGTTAAGTCTGTGCTCCTTGTTTTTTTGTCCCTTTTTTTTTTCTAGAATCAGATACAAACATTAATAATAGTCTCATAACATTTTATCAATAAATGGCAGGTTCACATAGTTTAAAAGCTTTTAGGCATATATTGACATTATAGAAATAATATATATGTATATATATATGAATTTGTATTACATCAGAAAAATAATATTATTTATGTGTACCTTTAATACTAGAAATGAGAAAAAATCAAATATTCTAATCAAAATAAAGAAAAGAAATAATAAAAAATAAGGAAAAAATTAGTAATTCAATGTATTCTCAAAAACAGCATCCATTTGTCTATGGATTATTATCTCCAATTCATATGATAGGGTACAGTCAATCAGTCTCAGCAGAAGATGCTTTCTTCACATGTGAGCAGTGAATCCAAGAGCCTTTTTCTCCAACCTTTATAGATGTTGGAGTAGTTAACAATATTTGGAATGGTCCTTCCCATGAAGGTTGAGTTGCTCCAGTTTGCTTGAAATTCTTAATATAAACTTTATCTCCTCGGTTCAGGTCATGCAGAGAAAACCCTAGTGGTCCAGCTTATACTGCAGCTCTGGATTCATGAAGTTCATGTAGTTTGTGATGTAACTCCTGTATATAGGAAGCAATAGTAATATCTCTCCCTAATAGTGAGGTATATGCAGGGGAAAAAGCTTTAGCCTGTATAGGCACATGTCCAAAAAGCATCTCAAATGGTGAGATATGTAAGTCTCCTCTAGGCCTGCTTCTAAGATAAAATAGGGCCAGAGGGAGAATTTCAGGCCATTTTAAAGGGTCTCAGTGCATAATTTGCCAATCATAGATTTAAGTTCTTTGTTCATCCTCTCAACTTGTCCTGAGCTCTGGGGATGATATGAAACATGGAATTTGGGAGTTATTCCCAAGCAAGAACATATCTGATTTAGAACACCTGTATGGGCAGAGCAATGAACTACAGCTAGGGCTTTAGGCAGTTTGAGAGCAGAAAGAACTTCATTAATAATTTCTGCATTAGCTATGGATTTTCCAGCTGAGGTTAAAAATCCTCTTTGGAGCCATAGCATCCCGACTGAGTGACAAATGCCGAAAGCATATCTAGAATCCGTATAAATTGTTGCCTTTTTATCCTTGGCAATTATACAGGCATGTTTCAGAGCTATGAGCTCTGCTCCTTGAGCGCTAATGTTAGAAGGTAGTGAAGCTGACCATTCAGTGGCAAATTCTGAGACTACGGCAGCTCCAGTGTAATGTATGCCATCCCTCATAAAAGAGGAACCATCGGTAAATAAAATCAGATCTGCATTGTCTAAGGGAGTGTCCAAGAGATTATCTTGAGGCTTTTCTGCCATGGACACTAATGTTTCACAGTTATGTAATGGTTCTCCTGAAGTGGGTAAATCTGGAAGCAAGGTGGCAGGGTTAAGAGTTGAACAGCATTTCAAGGTAATATTTTCACTATTTAATAAGGTTATTTCATACCTTGTAATTCTCTGATCCGAGAATGTCTGTGTTCTATGTTTTATCAATAATGCTTCTACCTCATGTGGGCACATTATTGTTAATGGACATCCCAATACTAAATCAACAGTTTTTGTTACTAGTAAGGCTGTAGCAGCTACTCCTCTAAGACATGGTGGTGCTCCTGCTGCTACTGGGTCCAATTTAGCAGAATAATAAGCAATTGGGCGCTGAGAAGGTCCGGTATATCTTTAGGTATTTCAAAAGTAGAAGGCTCTCTTGCCTCCTGGTTTTCCGAGAGAAATACAGGGAGTAAATTTAAAGATTCCTCTGGTACTTCCAATGATATAGAACCATTTGGTGAAAAAGTTTTTGTGGCTCTGAGTTTGCATAGAAGGTCTCTCCCCAGCAAATTTAAAGGGGAGTCAGGCATCAAAAGAAAGGAATGTTGTACCTCTAGGGGTCCTACAGGCACCAATCTAGGGGCAAGTTTTTCAACTCTTTGGGGTATTCCTGATACCCCCACTACACTTTGTGAATCAACGGAATAACAATTTAAATCTGGTACATTCTTCAATACAGATCTGGTAGCTCTAGTGTCTAATAGACAATCATAATAAGTGTTACCCACCTTTAAGGTAACATGGGGTTCATTAGTATGGGGAGGGCAGTGAATAGGGACAACGAGTAGTAGGACATCAGGGTCCGGAAAATCAAAGGTTGTATCCTCGATTCCTGTGCCCCAGCCCCGCCCCCCGATGCCATCATTGTGTTTGGGATATTCTTTGGGCACCCCCCTGAAGGACACCTCGACTATTTTTTGGATGAGCTCCATTTCTTATATTTTGTTGTTGGGTATTATCATTTTCTTCATTTGGAGCATTGTCATTATTTTCCCAGTTTCTATTTCTATAATTCTGGTTCTAAAGTTCTTATTTCTATATTCATTATAGTTATTTCCATAATCATTATTATAATTTCTAGAGTTTCTAAAATTCTGGTTTCTATGACCATTATCATCATTATAGTTGTTCTGGTTTCTATGACCATTATCATCATTTCTATAGTTATTATTTCTAAAGCTATTATTCAACTGCATATTCCTTCTAATCATCTTAAGAACGGTTCTACATTCCATCATTTTGTGGCCCTTCTTCTCACAGAAGTGGCAAGTTACTGATTTATTCATGAATTCCCACAAAGGGGCTATAGTCTCTCCCTTATTTTTCAATTGTCTCCTTAACATTTCAATTTCTTTCTTTAAATCTTCCACTGATGTATCATCTTCCTCAGGTCTTTTTTACACGACCTTTATAAACATAGGTTGCTACTCTCCTCAATTCTTCAAGGTCCATAGAGTCCCAATTAGGACACCTAGTTCTAAGGTAGTCTTTTGCCAATGAACAACAATTCTTAACAAATCGTCTATTTAGTTGTCTAATGTCTCTTTCTCTGACAAATCAAGGTCCATATATGTATTCCCTACGTCAATAAGTCTGTCCATAAACTGGGAGGGTGTTTCATCAATATGTTGTTGGGTTTTTTCAAATTTTGACCATTTTTCAGGTCTATCAGAGCAAGCTCTCATGGCTGTCAATAATGCTTCTCTGGCCTGATTTAGTTTTGTGTAATCTAGTTCAACATTGGGGTTCCAATGTGGATCTTCAGTTGGCCAATCACTTCCTTTTTTTCCTCATTTTTGATTTGCCAGAGAGATGACATTATTTTTCTCTCTCTTTGTTAATAATGCTTCTAATATATTTTCAACATCCAACCAAGTGGGGTCAAAAGTTCTGATTATGTTCTCTAATTTTTTTATAATTAATATTGGTTCGTCCTCAAATGATGGCATATCTTCCTTCAAATTTTTTAAATCCTCAGGGGTAAAAGGTGTATGATGTCTTACAGATACCAAGTTTCCATTCTTATTAAAAGTGGGTACTTCCCTTAAAGGAAATAACTATCTGAATTATTTGGTACTCCTGTTTCTCGGCTTCTTGCTCCATTTTCAATTGGCTAAGTCTGAGAAATAGAAGAGTTGGGCACATTAAAAGGAAGGGTTTGTTGTTGTCCCATAGTGCCAGAAAATTCAGAGGTAGGGTGTGAATTTAGGTTGGAATGTGAACTTAAAGTGGATTGTGTAGGAGGAGAAGGAGGAGCCAAGGAAGAAGTGTGAAAGGATACAGAGGTGTTTGAATTGGAGGAATCAGTAAGGTATGAAGTAGAGGGATTAAGATCAGAAGTAGGGTAGGGTGTGAACTTAGAGTTGATTGTGTTGGTTCGAAGGCATGGGTGGGGTGTGAACTTAGAGTTGAGACCCAGGGGGCAGGGGGAGGGGTGGGTTCATTAGAAGCAGGGTGGGACAAAGATACTGATAATGTTCTTAACTCTCTGTTAATGCTTCTTATAAAATTTAGGCACTTTCCTCTATAAGCTCCTGTCGAGTATTTAGTTCTTCAATTTGTTGAATATTAGAGGGAGCAATTGGTTGGTTTGACTGAGAAGTGAGTTCTTCAAGGAAATACAATATTAAAATTACTATAATCAAAAACTCAGGGGAAAGTAGTATGTCAATTAGATTTTGCCATAAGTTCCATGGGATGAGCCCTTTCAGAGAGACAAGGAATTCTGTATTTTTAAGATTGGTCATGGGGCTGATGAGCCAGCTGTTAAGTAAGCTGCAGACCAATGCTTGTACTAAGAAAAGAACAAAGTATTTACTGAAACGCCAAGTAAACACATGGGGAGAAGGATTTTCTAGTCCTAATTTAGGCAGTTGCTAGCTAGGACCTTAGGGCCCTGTTGCTAAGATCTAAAATAGCTTAATTTAAGGAGAATCAAAAAGGTTTTCTTACTCACCCATTCTTGCAGCTGTAATTTTGAAGCCAAGTTAAAACAGAAAACAAAACTGACTGATAGGCAAGTGATAAAGCAAAGAGATAAAGGAAAGATATTTCACAGAAGTCTTTTGAGGGTTTTATCACCAACTTTGTGATCAGCCATAAACTGTTATAATTAAAATTGTTGATGTTGTAAACTGTGGCAGTTAAAAGAGTTGGGGTCATAAACTGTAGTGAGTAAAATAGTGGAAGATATAAATTATGCTAGATATAAGAGTGGGTGAGTAGAGGTCCTCCCATTTCTGATCCTGGTGAGTTCTCACAGTCAAAATGGGGAATGTTCCCAGTAGGGAATTGTTCCAATTGAGAATTCCCCGATGGGGAAATTTTTAACATTCACAAGTCTGAGAAATTTCAAGATTTAAAATGGGTCCAGGAATGTTTGACAGTTCTGTGAATAGAAGTCTGGATTTAGTGTCTTTGGATCCAGGATCAAATGCTTACTGCTAAATGTTAGTTGTGTCAGTTGTTGGCCTTCAGTTTCCACAGCTACAATGTAGTGGGTTGGAATACATTAACCTCAAGGTCCCTTCAAGCCCTTTATCTATGATCTTTGAGTTCTTTTCCATTCTCAAGCTTAATTTCTGGTTTGAGAAATCATTATTACTTCCTGACAAAAATCACTAATCTTTATCTTCCAGCAGTACTACTTAATAAAATTCAAACTTTTGACTTTTTAAGACTTTTTTTACATTGTGAAATTATTTATTTTAAAAGATCTGTTGGAATTAATTTAAAGAATACCATATCCATTTTCCTTCTGATTTATTTGTTATTAAAATTATCATAAAGCTTGAGAGGATAATTTGAATACAATAAAAGCATACCAGCATTTTTAGTTGGTAGTAAGCATTTCATTCTGTCAATGTAATTCAGAATGTTATCATGACCAATTCAATTCAAGATATCAAAAGGGCCAACTTCAAATTGTGAATATTTAACACTACCTGTACCTTTTAGATACAGTCTCTGGAGAATTGAGAACATGATGATTTAGAGTCTTAAAAATTAAAACACCAAAAGCTTCAAAAACCAAAAGTACAACAAAATTTAAAGGAAAAAGAAGGTTAAAAAAACCCCTCTATCATTTGAATAGAATTTGCTGGAAATCACCATAAAAATATCCTTTATTCTCCTTTAGAGTTTCTATAAGACCTAAATAAAAACATAGTTTAGGAACCAAAGGGGAAAGGAATTATAATCAGAATAAAGGTAAGTAATTATGGAATGAGAGAGAGAGAGAGAGAGAGAGAGAGAGAGAGAGAGAGAGAGAGAGAGAGAGAGAGAGAGAGAGAAAGAGAGAGAGAGAGAGAGAGAGAGAGAGAGGAGAAGAACAGAAAGAGAGAAAGAACCAATTTTGATCTTATGGTGTGTATTGTGACAATATTATAAAGGTTTCTTAAAAGGAAGGGTCCCTAAAGAACTTTTTAATATGAAACAAGTAATTTTAGCATTAAGAATTTTTTGGATGCTTCAGTTTTCCTCAATATATTTTTTTTCCTAAAGGGGACAACTTATCTTCTGCCTCACCTTCTTTTCATCATCTTATTCTACCTGCCCAGAAGAAGGTTTTAATGCAAGTATATTTAATATTTCATATTCAATATTTACCTATATCAACCTCCAACTACACAGAAATAATTTTCCTTATGAGTCCCATAAATGGTGTCATTTTTAAAGAGCACATTTCAAAAGGCCCATATGAGAATATAGTGATATGACAAAATCTCTGTCTAGGACATTCAGACTTACACCTAAATCTCCAAGAGGATGGTGGAGGTCAACATTTATACAGTATTTATAATGAAATGCTCAGGAAACATCTTTCTACTATTACATTTCATACACATCAGTACATTTTCCACCATGAGTCTGACAACTTTACTGGCTGAAGTATTTCAGTCCCTAAACGAAAACAGAAATAAAAGCATGATTTATTTTTCCAGCTACTTTTACAACAGAACATATTTCAATGGCTTTCTGTAAAGTGTATTTATAAATTGCCTTACTAATAATGTAATTATCACATAATCATAAAATAATGGCCTAAAGACTAAAGATAATTAGCTTCTGCTAAATGTAAAGAGCTATCACTTCAATGATTTCTCTTGCTGCCATTAAATGAGGAGAAAAATAAATGAGTATAATCATAGAGTATTAGTTTATTTCTTTAAAACCACCTTGGCAACCTCCACAATGTCAGAATATTCAGATGTTGTTCTTGATGATGATAATGATGATGAATTATAGCCAATACACACACATATAAATATATAAACATATATGTAGGTATGTTTCTATAGTGTTCACATATGCATATACCTCTATTTATGCACATATATGTATATATACATGAGCATACATATAATAATACATACATGTATGTATATGTGTACATACCCACCACAATCTCACATATTTATATAGGAAGCCTTTCCCAATATCTCTTAATTCTCATCCCTCTCCTTTGTTCATTACTTTCTATTCATCCTATATACAACTTGTTTATTCATATTCGTTTGTTTATTGTGTCCGTCATTAGGTTATGAGTTCCTTGAAGGCAAAGAATGTTTTTTGTTTGTTTCTTTTTGTATCCCCACTGTCTGTCACATGCTTAGCATTGAATGAATGTTATTTAACTGACTGAGTAATGCTTTACAGTTTGCATAGCTCTTTACAGATTTTAACTTATTTGATTCTCACAACAACCATTGGTTATAGGTATGTCGGTGCTATCATTCTCCAAATTTCAGAGAGAAGGAAGTTGAGACAGATAGAGATTAACTGATGTTTTCAGGGCTGCATAGCTAGTATGTGTGTGAGACTTGATTTTAACTCAGGGTTTCCTTGACTCCAGAACCAGGTCTCTATCTGAAAGTACCACATGCCTGCCAAAAGGTAGAGGGTAAATGATCAGGGAAATAAGCTAGGAATCAGTCCTATCTAGAATTAAAATCAATTTAAAAGAATTGTGCTCACTAATAATTCAGTCAGTTAGCTAATAGTTATAAGTGGATTATATATGGTACTGAGCACAATGTTAGGCAAATATAAAGGAAATAAAGCAACATGACCTTTGACCAAAAATAAACAAAAACCCGGAGGGAAAATGCCCAACCTAAAATTTGCATCCTCTGTGGAGTAAATGTAAAGAAATAATTCCAAATGAGCAAATGCTTAAAGACTTTAAAGTAAATCTAATCACGGATTTGATCACACATATGGGGGTTTATGAAAGGCTTCTTAAAAGAGATATATCAGTATAATAATTTTCTTTTTTAAAAAAGACTTATATAGATTTGTATGGAAAAGGTGATTCAAGACAAGAGTAAAGGGAAGTGAATAGTTTGGCCAAAATCAAATGTATAGAGAGAAAGTAGTAAAATATTCAGGGGATGATTAACTTTGATAGAAGAGTAAAACTAAGTTCAATGAAACTGCAAGGAGAATCCTCCATTTCCAGTCTTGACTGCCATTTATGTGACCTCTTCATTGGGGCCAGGCATTTTCCCTCAGAGAGTCTCAATCTATTCATTTACAATATAAAGGCTTTAGACTAGATGATCTTCAAGTTCCTCTAACTCTCTCATATCTAGAGATTACATGATAAAAGATTTCAAAATAACTATAGGTGGAATTCAATTTGTTCTCATAGCTATCTACTGGGGGAATTATCATAGCAGAGTCTAAAATGTGGATTATAAACCAGGAAACTATTCTCATAATCAAAGAAGGAGGTAAAGAAAGGCTCAGCTAATGTGGTGCCTAAAGTCCAGGAAAGGATAGAGTTAGAACTATAATGGGATTTTAGGAATGATTTGGTCAAGAAAGTAGTTATGGAAATGAAATGGTTTAATGAAAAAGAGCAAGAAAAAGGTAAAACAAACATCATGATTTTCTGAGATTAGAAAGATGATTATGATATAAATCATAGAATAACAGGATCTCAGAGCTAGAGAGAACTTCACAAACCATCTAAGCCACTTTATATCTAAAAAAAATCCTTTCTTTAATTCATGTGTTTAAGTGGTCCATACCTGGCCTGAGGTCCTCTAGACAAGAAGTACTCAGTCCCTCTTAAGGAAACTGATTCAATTTTGAATTAGCTTTAGTTATTAGAGTTGAGATGGCATAATGGATAGAGAACTACTCTAAGGACCAGGAAAACATGTGCCATAGAGAATCCTAATAACATTAGGTAATATTTACATCGCACTTATTATGGGCCAGCCCTGTGCTAAGTGTTTTTAAAATTATTATCTCATTTGATCCTCACAATATTTCTGAGAGGTAGGTGCTATTATTAAACCTCTTTTTTACAGGTAGAGAAACTGAAGAAAACAGATATTAAATAATTTTCCAGCATCTAATAGCTATTAAGCATCTGAGATTGGATTTGAATTCAGAGTTTCCCAATTCCAGTCCCAGGATTATATCTAGAGTACCACTTGGCAATCCCTATAGAATATAGAATACAAATTAGAGAATAAACTATACTGATTGGAGTAAAGAAGTCCTGAATTCATATGTTGATTTAAATATTTACTGGTTGTTTGACTCTGGGAATGTCATTTAATTTCTGCTTCAAGTTCATCATCTGTAAAAATTGGATATTATTAGCACCAAACTCCTAGCATGGTTGTGAGAATAAAATGATATATGAGTTTTGAATCTTCAAAGAAGGCTTGTAATTAGGATGGCCTGAATTAAAATGGAATCTCAGGTATTTAGCAGCTTGTGACCTTAAACAAGTCATATAACTACTGTTTGCAACAGTTTCCTTAACTGAGAAATAGGAATAATAACAGCACCTACAATCCAGGATTGTTGTTAGGATCAAATGAGATAATAATTGTAAGTCATGCAGTACAATGTCTGGCATACAATAGACATTAAGTGAATGACTATCCCTTTCATTCCCTTATCTCTTCTTAAGACACTAGTTCTTCAGACTAAACATTCTTAATTCCTTCAATTAATCCAGGACATGGAATGAGCTCATCAACTTGGCCATTTTTGGTTGTACACTGTGAAGTTTATTAATATACTTTCAAAAATGTTGCATCAAGATCTTAAACAACTATTTCAGGTAAGAGATTATTAAGGAAAATTAAAGAGAATCCAATAATCCATAATATAATGATAATTTAACCCAGATACTCTCTCTTAATATACCCTAAGATCTCATTGACTTTTTCTTCTATCATATCACACTGATGCATCACTTTGAAGTACACTTATTAAAACACTAAGATATTTTGACATTTCCCATCCTACACTACTAAAATTTCTTTCTTGAACCCAAATGCCAGAATTTCAGTTTCCTCTAATTTAGTTTTATCTTCTTTTGGACAACTTATAGTCACTCAAGAATTCTTTGAAATCTAGCTTTATTAATTAAATTATTTATCATCATCATCATCATTACCTTGCCACTTGTTATTTATGTCATTATGAAGTTAATTGTGAAAACACTAAAAAGCGTAGGGAACTGTGTGGTTTTGCCAATCATCCTATATTAGAATACTTCTAGAACTTCCGGGTAATCATGGCTGCAATCTAGACGCCACATGCTTCCTCTCCCTGGCACCGAACGAAATAGACTAAATCAAAGGAACATAAAAATCACCTTTGGAGGAACAGAAGGACACCCCAGTACTCCCAGTACTCCACAGAGGCGAAGGTACGTGGGGCTTGAACATTTCCACATTATAATAAGGAGGAAAAGCTTGAACAGAAAAGTGAACTGAGACGCCCTTCCCCCACCCCACCTACCCCAGCAAACCAGAGTGAGCTACCTGAGTGCTCAACGGGACAGCGAGTGAGTGGGGAACGTCTCTGTCTGGGGGGAGGGGGCACTCCAGGGTCCTTGGCATCTGAGGACTGCCAGGAAAAAACGTCTCAGGGTGGTTTCACTGGAGAATCCGGCGCTGATTATGGGGGTCAGCGGAGCTGTACTTGGGTCGGGTACGCTGAACTACTCTGTGGAGCTAAATACCAGGGGAGGACCACAGGTTGATTATCTGGGAGGAGCTTAACACCTGGGCAGTGTGGCTGTGATCAGGGACCCAGCTCTCTAAGAAACCTCGGAGGCTGGGAAGAACTAGTCTGAAGCAACCTAAATTCACAGAAAAACCGCCCATATCACCCAGACCCCAGACCAAGAAGGAAAGGGGAATAAAACCACCAAAGGAATGGCTCACATGGGCCAAAATCAAGCCTCCAGGAAGAAAGGGAAAAAAGTGACTATTGAAAACTTTTATGGTGGAAGTACCCAAGGAAAAGAGGAGAATGAGGAGGAAATCCAAAAAAAAAATCAGAACATGCCTCCCAAAATAAAAACTATCAACAAGCTCTGGAAGATCTCAAACTGGAACTTATCCAAAAGATGGAAACCTGGAAAGAAAAATGGGAGAAAGAGATCAGCAGTCTGACAGATAAGACTGCTCAATTAGAAAAAGAACTCGAAGCATCCAATAGAAGGGCAGACAAGGCTGAAAAGCAAAACCAGTCCCTAACGACCAGAATTAAGCACCTCGAAGAAAACGAGATGATAAAACAGCAAGAATCAATAAAGCAAACCCAAAAAATTAATCAATTAGAAGAAGACATAAAATATCTCACTGAGAAGGTCACAGATCTCGAAAACAGAGGGAGAAGAGAAAACCACTGAACTATCGGTCTCCCAGAAAAACCAGAGATAAACAATAAACTCGATATTATTCTACAGGAGATTATAAAAGAAAATTGCCCTCATGTTCTGGGGCAAGGGGGCAAAATACAAATAGAAAGGATTCATAGAACACCTTCTATACTAAATCCCCAAAAGACAAGCCCCAGGAATATAATTGCCAAATTCAAGAGCTTCCAAGAAAAGGAGAAAATTCTACAAGAACCCAAGAAGAGGAGCTTCAGATATAAGGGGGCTCCCATAAGGATCACACACGACTTAGCAGCTAACACACTAAGAGACTGCAAAGCATGGAACACGATATTTAGAAAGGCAAGAGAGCTGGGTCTCCAACCAAGAATCAACTACCCAGCAAAACTGACTATATACTTCCAGGGGAAAGTATGGGCATTCAACAAAATAGAAGATTTCCAAGCATTTGCTAAGAAAATACCAGAACTTAAGGGAAATTTGATATCTAAGCACAGAAAGCAAGAGAAACATGAAAAGGTAAATATGAAAGAAAGGGAAAAGGAGATAAATCTTATCATTTTCTTTAAGTCAAACTCTCTTCTATAGGACTACATTTACATCAAATTATATATATTAATATGTGGGGAAAATGTTTTGTGTAACTCTCATAAATTGAAGCATTATGAGAGTAGTTAGAAGAAACATGCATAGGGAAAGATTGGGGCATTAAGAAGATTTGAGGAAAGTGGGGGCAAAAAAAGGAAAAGGGAGGGGGGAAGCATCGATAATACTAAGATTAACTTCAAGAAATATGGGGGGACTCAATAGAATAAACTTTCCCATATAAAGATACACATGGGAAGGGGAGGGGAAGAACTCTCTTATTAGAAGGAGAGGATGAGAGCGTGAAGTGGAATTACTTAAACCTTACTCTCAGTGAAAGCAAATCTGAGAGGGAAGAACATCTAGATCCAGTGGGATCCTGAATTCTATCTTATCCATTAGGGCAAGAAAGAAAGGAAAATTAAGGAGGGGAAGGGGGGAGGGAGTATAAAAAAGGAGGGAAGGAGAGGGGGGAGGGGAAGGGAGCATAAAAAGGGAGGGGCTAGAAAGGGAAGCATCTCAAGGGAGGGGACTAGGGGGACTGACCTAAAGTAAATCACTGGTTCAAAAGGAGAAAGCTAAAGAAGAAAGGTCAGAACTAGGGGAAGATAGCAAAATGCCAGCGAATCCACAAATGACAATCATAACTTTGAACGTGAATGGAATGAACTCACCCATAAAACATAGACAAATAGCAGATTGGATTAGAACCCAAAACCCTACCGTATGTTGTCTTCAAGAAACACATATGAGGTGGGTTGACACTCACAAGGTTAGAATTAAAGGTTGGAGTAAGACCTTTTGGGCCTCAACTGATAGAAAGAAGGCAGGAGTTACAATCATAATATCTGAGAAAGACAAAGCACAAATAGACCTGATCAAAAGGGATAGGGAAGGTAAATATATTCTGCTAAAAGGGAGTATAGATAATGAGGAAATATCACTAATCAATATGTATGCACCAAATGGTATAGCATCCAAATTTTTAATAGAGAAACTAGGAGAATTGAAGGAGGAAATAGACAGTAAAACCATATTAGTGGGAGACTTGAACCAACCACTATCAAATTTAGAGAAATCAAACCAAAAAATAAACAAGAAAAAGGTAAAAGAGGTGAATGAAATCTCAGAAAAATTAGAGTTAATAGACATATGGAGAAAAATAAATAGGGACAAAAAAGAATACACCTTCTTTTCAGCACCACATGGCACATTCACAAAAACAGATCATACACTAGGTCATAGAAACATGGCACTCAAATGCAGAAAAGCAGAAATAATAACTGCAGCCTTTTCAGATCACAAGGCAATAAAAATATTGATCGGCAAGGGTACATGGAGACCCAAATCAAAAATTAATTGGAAATTAAATAACATGATATTATAAAATCGGATAGTTAGAGAAGAAATCACAGAAACAATTAAAAATTTCGTTGAAGAAAATGACAAAGGCGAAACATCCTTTTAAAACTTATGGGATGCAGCCAAGGCAGTACTTAGAAGAAAATTCATATCCCTGAGTGCATATATTAACAAATTAGGGAGGACAGAGATCAAGGAATTAGAAATACAAATCAAAAAACTTGAGAATGAACAAATTAAAAACCCCCAGAAGAAAACCATTCTAGAGATACTAAAAATTAAGGGAGAAATTAATAAAATCGGAAGTGACAGAACTATTAAGCTAATAAACAAGACTAGAAGTTGGTACTTTGAAAAAACAGGCAAAATAGACAAAGTACTGGTTAATCTAATTAAAAAAAGGAAAGATGAAAGGCAAATTAACAGCATCAAGGATGAAAAGGTGGACCTCACCTCCAATGAAGAGGAAATTAAGGCAATCATTAAAAACTACTTTGCCCAACTATATGGCAATAAATATACCAACCTAGGTGATATGGATGAATATTTACAAAAATATAAATTGCCTAGACTAACAGAAGAAAAAATAGTTTTCTTAAATAATCCCATATCAGAAAAAGAAATCCAACAGGCCATCAAAGAACTTCCTAAGAAAAAATCCCCAGGGCCTGATGGATTCACCAGTGAATTCTATCAAACATTCAGAGAACAGTTAATCCCAATATTATACAAACTATTTGACATAATAAGCAAAGAGGGAGTTCTACCAAACTCCTTTTATGACACAAACATGGTACTAATTCCAAAGCCAGGCAGGCCAAAAACAGAGAAAGAAAACTATAGACCAATCTCCCTAATGAATATAGATGCAAAAATCTTAAATAGGATACTAGCAAAAAGACTCCAGCAAGTGATCAGAAGGGTCATCCACCATGATCAAGTAGGATTCATACCAGGGATGCAGGGCTGGTTCAACATTAGGAAAACTATCCACATAATTGACCACATCAATAAGCAAACCAACAAGAACCACATGATTACCTGAATAGATGGAGAAAAAGCCTTTGATAAAATACAACACTCATTCCTACTAAAAACACTAGAAAGCATAGGAATAGAAGGGTCATTCCTAAAAATAAGAAACAGTATATATCTAAAACCATCAGCTAATATCATCTTCAATGGGGATAAACTAAATCCATTCCCATTAAGATCAGGAGTGAAACAAGGATGCCCATTATCACCTCTATTATTTGACATTCTATTTGAAACACTAGCAGTAGCAATTAGAGAAGGAAAAGAAATTGAAGGCATTAAAATAGGTAAGGAGGAGACCAAATTATCACTCTTTGCTGATGATATGATGGTCTACTTAAAGAATCCTAGAGATTCAACCAAAAAGCTAATCGTAATAATCAACAACTTTAGCAAAGTTGAAGGATACAAAATAAACCCACATAAGTCATCAGCATTTCTATATAATTCCAACACAGCTCAGCAGCAAGAACTAGAAAGAGAAATCCCATTCAAAATTACCTTAGACAAAATAAAATACTTAGGAATCTATCTCCCGAGACAAACACAGGATCTATATGAACACAACTACAAAACACTTTGCACACAACTAAAACTAGACTTGAACAATTGGAAGAACATTAACTGCTCATGGGTAGGACGAGCCAATATAATAAAAATGACCATCCTACCCAAACTCATCTATCTATTTAGTGCCATACCCATGGAACTTCCAAAATTTTTTTTTACTGATTTAGAAAAAACCATAACAAAGTTTATTTGGAAGAACAAAAGATCAAGGATATCCAGGGAAATAATAAAAAAAAATACAAAGGAAGGGGGTCTTGCAGTCCCAGATCTCAGACTATATTACAAAGCAGCGGTCATCAAAACAGTTTGGTACTGGCTAAGAGACAGAAAGGAGGATCAGTGGAATAGACTGGGGGCAAGCAACCTCAACAAGACAGTATATGACAAACCTAAAGATCCCAGCTTTTGGGACAAAAATCCACTATTTCATAAAAACTGCTGGGAAAATTGGAGGACAGGGTGGGAAAGATTAGGCTTAGATCAACACCTCACACCCTACACCAAGATAAATTCAAAATGGGTGAATGACTTGAACATAAAGAAGGAAACTATAAGAAAATTAGGTGAACACGGAATATCATACATGTCAGACCTTTGGGAAGGGAAAGACTTCAAAACCAAGCAAGAATTAGAAAGAGTTACAAAATGCAAAATAAATAGTCTGGAATATATCATATTAAAAAGTTTTTGTACAAACACAACCAATGTAACCAAAATCAGAAGGGTAGCAACAAATTGGGAAACAATCCTCACAAAAACCTCTGACAAAGGTTTAATTACTCAAATTTACAAAGAACTAAATCAATTGTACAAAAAATAAAGCCTTTCTCCAATTGATAAATGGGCAAGGAACATGAACAGGCAATTCTCAGCCAAAGAAATCAAAACTATTAATAAGCACATGAAAAAGTGCTCTACATCTCTTAAAATCAGAGAGATGCAAATCAAAACAACTCTGAGGTATCACCTCACACCTAGCAGATTGGCTAACATGACAGCTATGGAAAGTAATGAATGCTGGAGGGGATGTGGCAAAGTGGGGACATTAATTCATTGCTGGTGGAGTTGTGAATTGATCCAACCATTCTCAAGGGCAATTTGGAACTATGCCCAAAGGGCGATAAAAGAATGTCTGCCCTTTTATCCAGCAATAGCACTGCTGGGTCTGTACCCCAAAGAGATAATGGACAAAAAGACTTGTACAAAAATATTCATGGCTGCGCTCTTTGTGGTGGCCAAAAATTGGAAAATGAGGGGATGCCCTTCAATTGGAGAATGGCTGAACAAATTGCGGTATATGTTGATGATGGAATACTATTGTGCTAAAAGAAATAATAAAGTGGAGGAATTCCATGGAGACTGGAACAACCTCCAGGAAGTGATGCAGAGCGAAAGGAGCAGAACCAGGAAAACATTATACACAGAGACTGATACATTGTGGTACAATCGAAGGTGAAGGACTTCTCAATTAGTATCAATGCAATGTCCCTGAACAATCTGCAGGGATCTAAAAAATACTACCCACAAGCAGATGTTAAACTGTGGGAGTAAAAACACCAATGAAAAGCAACTGCTTGACTACAGAGTTGGAGGAGATAAGACTGAGGAGAGACTCTAAATGAACCCTATAATGCAAATTCCAACAACAGGGAAATGGGTTCGAGTCAGGAACACATGTGATAACCAGTGGAATCATGCATCGGCTATGGGAGAAGGGAAAGGCGGGGGGTGGCCGAGGGGAGGAAAAGAAAATGATCTTTGTTTCCAGTGAATAATGTATGAAAACGACCAAATAAAATAATGTTTAAAAATTAAAAAAAAAGAATACTTCTAACACTAAAATTCAACTCTTTCCCTAATCAAAGAACAAAAAGAAATTATCACAATTACTAAATGTCTTTAATGGAACATTAACAAATATATCCCCTGTTCTTAACTTAAAGAAAATTCAAATCAAAATCAGCAAAATATAAAAAAGGCAAATGCATACCCAAATAACAGTCAATGTAGGACAGTGAATATTTAATAAGTATATGCAAATGGGATCATTTTATACTTGCTAGTAGTCATTGTAAGTCAGTGTAGAATTATGACCAAGATGCAATATGACATGAGGCTGCTTACTACATTTTAATGTGAATTTTGTAATTTGAAGTTAGTCTGTGGAAGTTTAAAAGTAATGGAATAAACATTATATTAATGAATTTTATTAATTCTTGGAAGCATGATACACTACACTAGTCTCAACTAAGAAAAAGGATGCTATGACTTTTTTTAATGATATAACTCAGGAATAATTATAATCAATAGCCTACTTTTGATGGTTTTAAGTAATGTCTAATATTTAAATGTTATTAATAAATATATAGAACTTTTGAAGAGAAACACCATGGGAACAACTGAAACTAGTACAAATGAAGATTGAGGCACTACAAATAGAACAAACACAGGCAGTTAAACTAACAAAATGCTAATTTTACCTTCTATAATTATAACAGAAATTTATAATCACTCACAGTATAAGTACAAAAACTCACTGATAGAAAAGAAGGACATAATTGCTTTCTCTGAATGCTTTTCTTATAGGTGACTTTTTCCTGCAGGAACTTAATAAACTGAAGTAATATTTTGAACTGTAAACAAAAGAATAAATAATGTAGGAACACAACAGAATTTTCACAGAAAAAATAATTAGATTTGATAATCAAGAGTAATGAAAATATATATTTATGACATCAAATGAATAATCTACCTCTAAATTGGTTGCTTTAAAAATTGCTAATTTTCAAAAGACCTCATTTGATAAGAGTAATATAGGTGCTGCTGTCACTTTTGATAAGATTGAAAGATAACTGAAAGTCATATACAAAAAAAAAACTCATTGATTAATTCCATTCTCAGATAATATGTGGAAAGGAAATTATTCATAAAAAGGGGACTGTTTTCAGAGTCAAGACACTTAGTTTCAAATTATGATTTGGTTAGTTACTTTCTATGTGCACCAAAAGCACAAGCTATTTGCCCTCAATGACCTTCAGTTTCCTAATCTGTAAAAAGAAATGGTTTAACTGAAGACATTGGCCTCAAAGTTCCCTTCCACCTCTCTTGTCTAGGATCCTTCAATCAATTTATTGAGAAACTACAATGTTTTGGTTTTGTTTTGGAAGTTGATGAAGTTACAGATGGAGTAATAATTTTCAGTTCATTACATATATTTGAAGTGTTACAATGTCACTGGTTATACTTGGGAGGCATGGTGATGAGAGATTGGATCTGAGAGCCATTGTAACCATAGAGAGTGAGAGTTAGCCAGCTAGAGAGACTAGTGGCTAATGAGAGAGAATGACATAAGAAGCAGGACAGGAAAGATTCTGGGCCAGCATGCCTGAGAAGGACAGAGAAGAAGAATCAAGGTCTCATGACTGGTGGCTATGATCTTTGTTTCTTGTGACAAAAAGAAAGACTTTGTGGAGGGTGAAAAATTAAGCATTCCAACATTCAGGTTGGTGGTGGGCACTACTTTCCCACAGAATGGTGTTCTTGCAAATGACTTCACACATTACGGTTACCAGGGCTGCTATTACAGATTTAAGCAAGTTGAGAAACAGTGATCGTTAATCTGTTCTTGGGGAAAGGCAGGTATGGTACTTTCAGTCACATGTTAAAAGGACTTCTTTGCTCTTCTGAGTTAGGGGATACACAGAGCTTAATGATGACCTTTGGCAGAGAGCAGCAGTGCCTTTGTGTGAGAGACTGGGATCTTGCCAGCAATCTCAGGCAAGCATGGCTGATTTCCTCAGTGTACCTCTCATTATAAATCTATTTTGGCAATAAACATCAAGAAAAATTTGTGATATAATGGATGGATTTTTGTGAATTGAAACACTGTGGGAGAATTCTACTAACGTTATACTTGTGGAGCATATATTATGAGTTTATGAAAACAGTTATTAAAAAAAACATCTCTGTGCAATTTAGACACATTGCAGGCTTCCTAAAACCTCTTCTATTAAAATACTGTGATACCTTGGTAATCATCATTAATTCATTCCAGAAGGCAGGTTGAATTCCAAAAATGTCAGATGCCTAATGAACTTATTCCATATGAAATAATGTAAATTTAATGAATCTGTTCTAGGCACCTAGGTAATCCAGATTTCATAAGACATTATATGTATTAATGAAATTGTATTTTACTAAGTAAACAATAATATATTGACACAAATAACACACAATTAATTTTAAATCAGGGAAAACTGTGTTCACATTAAAAAGATATGTTTCAAAATTAATAATCAATAATTAAATATTATATTTTATAAAGTTTTATTAATAATAACTAAAACAAAAGAACTGCTTGTCTTCAGCCCAATCACAGGTCCAAGTGAAGAAGAGGGAGGAGTTATAGCCACTTAAATACAATCATGCAAAATGTGGGGATGCAGGAAAAGGAAATTTTGGAAAATACCAAGGGACTTCTGGGGGATGAAATACAAAGACTCAAAATCTCCATTTATACCTCTCCCCACTGTGTTCCTCGTGGGAAATCAGTTTCCCCAAAAGGAACATGGAAACATAATCAACTTTAAAATTGCAATAATGTGTGGATAAAAGGAAAAGAGAACAAAACCAATGATTTCTAGGTTGACAAAAAGTCAATTTGATGGCAGTCCTCTTTGGCATAAGAGTATACATTCAAAACAAAGGCATTTCCATCCCCCATAATTCAATTCACATCACAAAATTCACTCTGGATATTCTGGTGCAGCATGTGGTCTCTACAGGCATTTATCCTCATGGTGTATTCTGGATTCTGAGAGGTAGTAAGTTTCTTATCCTAAAATTGCTCAAATTTAAATCAAAGTTCACAACAATAACTTGGCCCCCCTGAGGTGAATAATAACAAACACAGGGATCACTTAGGGATACATGGCTGAGTTATGAGGTATATGAATCAATTTGCAAAAGAAAATCAAAAAAATTAAAACATCCAAATAAAAGAGAAAAGTAACCTGTGGATATAATGTAAAATGTAAAAGTCTTATGTCTAAAAAAAATCTAAGTAAAGGAAAAACAAATCTATAACAGGTCCTTGAATCAGGGCCCAATTAAAATGATTTAAGCAATTATGCATTTACCCAATCAGTAGCCAGGACTACAGAAAGTTTGCCACACCATGAAAGACAGAAAAGGGACTATATTATAGGAGCCAGGTGGGAGCAAAATTTGAGATACTTGGTAAAATGTGGGACAAGGAAGACCTGCCTTTAACACATGTTAAACATCCACAACCTTGAACCCCAAACAAGTTCAAGTCCTCTTGTCTTGGTTCAGATTGCATCAATCCCACTAGGATCTGGTCTCTTTGACTGAGCTCCATGGGCACAATGCAGGTGCTCTGTGCTTCTTTAGTACTGTATAGTGGCTCTTTTGTATATTCCCTTCTTCTGGAATCAGACAGAATAATGAAGCAAAGTTCCATAATTCTTTTAAACAATCAACGGCATCAGTTTTATTCTCTAAAGCAGTGGTTCTCAACTTCTCACTTTGTAGCAATGAGAATACATAATGAATATCAAGTATTTATATTCAGAATCATAACTGTAGCAAAATTACAGTTTTGAAGTAGCCACCAAAATAATTTTTTGGTTTGGGGTCACTGCAACATGAGGAACTGTATTGCAGGGTCACGGCATTAGAAGGGTTGAGAACCACTGCTCTAAAGCTTTTTCGGCATGTATTAATATTAAAACATATTAAATATTAATATTAAATACATATTAATATTAAATACATTTGTATTTAAAACTTATATTACTGCAAAATAAAAAAAAATTAAAAATCTTCTCAATACTGTTGATTTGCTTCAAATACAAAAAGGATACAAAAAATAAAACTCAGATACTATATTGCACATGCAAGGAAAAACAATAATAAAAAAGTTTTAAAAATCAAAAATATATAGCTTAAAATTGTTGACAAACTATGTCAGTCATGTGTGAGTACAAATGATTTTCAGAATAAAACAGTAACAGAGTAGATAATGAACATTCAAAGAAGTACCAAAGTCCACAAAATTCACAATAGCCCAGTTAATTACAATAGCAAACAAACCCACTATCATATTTCATATAAGTTGCCATATGACACAAAAAAAACTATGAACTGATGGATATTTGTCACAGTCTTTACAGATGTGGCAAATCTTTCAAACTTGGCAAACATATTTTTAAACAAAGTAAAACTTATTTGGGTCTAGAACATCATCAAGAAATCTAGATTGTTCTGCTGGAAGTAAAGTAAAAGGAAGAGTTTTGTAGGAGCTCTTTTTTTTTTTTTGGCTTCTTGATTCATAGAAACACCTTGGTAGGAACATTTCTTTGTTTCTCTACCTTTAATACAACATTCTTTATTAAATATAAAGTAATCCACTCAGAAATTACTAGTTACTATAATTATTTCTGAAGATCCCATTGAATTGCCATTTAAATTCTTAGCTCATTAAATTCTCCAAAGATTGAACACAATTTAAACAGTTTTACTGAAATCTATCCACCATCATCTATGTGACAATTAGCAAAGGAACATATGATCTCCAATGGATCTAGTGACAAGGGTTTTTGGTAAGATGTTAATGGGTTTATATAGTGATATTTTGTCTCAGCAAATGCTCAGAGTTCAAACTCACCATCACGAACACTGTGTTCAGAATGGCGAACAAATATAAAACAATGTGGATGCACCCAAGATTAAAACAGTGGCATCTCATTGACTACATCATTGTATGCCAGTGAGACATCCAGGATGTAAAGATCACCAGAGCCATGAGAGGAGCTGAATGCTGGACAGACCACCTATTAGTTAGAGCGACTCTTCAAATGCGCTTTGTACCTCGCCATCCAAAACGCGCCCAGACAGTTCGCGCATTTTACAAAGAGAGTCGTCTTAGAGATCCTTCTTATTTGCAAACATTCCAGTCCTGCCTGGACAACAAGCTGTCTGCCAAGGGACCACTCACTGGAAGCTCAACCAAGAAATGGAACCAGTTCAGAGACACAGTGAAGGAAACATCAAAGGCAGTCCTAGGCCCAAAACAATGCAACCACCAGGACTGGTTCAATGAGAACAACACTGCTATTGAAGACCTATTGAGCAAGAAGAACAAAGCCTTTATGGAGTGGCAAAATAACCCAAACTCTGTTCCTAAAAAGGACAGATTCAAGTCTCTTCAAGCCACGGCACAGTGTGAGATCAGGAAGATGCAAGACCGATGGTGGGAAAAAAAGGCAGAAGAAATCCAGCATTTTGCTGATATGAAAAACTATAAACAATTTTTCAGTGCCCTCAAGACTGTCTATGGGCCATTAAAACCCACCACTACTCCCTTGCTATCCTCTGATGGTGACACTCTCATAAAAGATTAAAAAGGCATCAGCAACAGGTGTAAATAACACTTCAGTCAGTTTCTCAACCTACCCTCTTCAGTTGACCAAAGAGCCCTTGACCAGATCCCCCAAAACCGCTACATTGAACAACTTGATGTCCCACCTTCAATAGAGGAAGTCCAAAAAGCCATTAAACAAATGAGTGCAGGCAAGGCACCCGGTAAAGATGGGATCCCAACCGAGGTGTACAAGGCCTTAAATGGAAAGGCACTCCAGGCATTCCACATAGTGCTGACCAGCATATGGGAAGAGGAAGACATGCCCCCAGAACTCAGAGATACCTCAATCATAGCCCTATACAAGAACAAAGGCTCACGAGCAACCTGTGACAACTACAGAGGCATCTCACTACTCTCCATTGCCGGAAAGATCCTCGCCTGTGTTATACTCAACAGGCTCCTGTCATCTGTTTCAGAGTAGAATCTGAATCACAATGTGTCCTCAGACCAGATCGCAGCACCATCGACATGGTCTTCATGGTGAGGCAAATGCAGGAAAAATGCCTTGAGAAGAACCTGAGTCCCTACATTTTCTTCATAGACCTGATGAAGGCATTCGATACAATGAACAGGGATGCATTGTGGGTGATCCTCAGCAAGCTCAGTTGCCCAGCAAAATTCGTCAAACTGATCCAGCTCTTTCATGTCGACATGACAAGGGAAGTCCTATCTGGTGGAGAGACTTCCAATGGCTTCAACATCTCCAATGGCATGAAACAAGGCTGTGTTCTCGTTCCGGTAATATTCAACCTATTTTTCACCCAAGTATTACAAAATACTGTGATGGATCTAGACCTGGGCGTCTACATCAAATACCGACTGGATGGCTCACTATTTGACCCTCGCCGCCTGACTGCAAAAACAAAGACAACAGAGAGACTCATCCTAGAAGCTCTCTTTGCAGATAACTGTGCTCTCATGGCCCACCAAGAAAATCATCTCCAAACCATTGTGGACAGGTTCTCCACCACAACAAAACTGTTTGGCCTATCAGCCTCAGAAAAACAGAGGTGCTGTATCAACCTGCACCAGGGAGGACAACTAACCAGCCGTGCATTACAATCAACAGCACACAACTTTCTAACGTCAACACTTTCAAGTACCTGGGCAGCACCATCACCAAAGACGGGTCCCTAGACCACGAGATTAATACCAGAATCCAAAAGGCCAGCCAGGCACTTGGGCGGCTGCGCTGCAAAGTCCTCCAACACAGAGGTGTAAGCACTGCGACGAAGCTCAAAGTGTATAATGCAGTGGTCCTCAGCTCACTCCTTTATGGTTGTGAAACATGGACACTGTACCAGAAGCACATGAAACAGCTGGAGCAATTCCACCAAAGCTCTCTCTGGTCAATCATGAGGATCCGATGGCAGAACCGAATCACCAATCAGGAAGTCCTCGACAGAGCCAACTCCACCAGCATTGAAGTAATGGTCCTCAAAACCCAGCTATGATGGTCTGGACACGTCATCCACATGGACCCACAGCGAATACCAAGACAGGTATTCTATGGTGAACTGTCAGCTGGACTCAGGAAACAAGGTCAACCAAAGAATAGATTCAAGGATCAGCTAAAGTCCAACTTGAAGTGGGCTGGCATGACACCAAAGCAACTAGAACTTGCTGCCTCTGACAGAAGCAGCTGGCAAACCCACATTAACCATGGTGCCACCACCTTTGAAGATGAGCGACGTCGACGTCTTGCCACTGCGGGTGAACGCTGACACCAGGCCACAACCACACCTCCCATAACAACTGGAGTCCCATGCCCCATGTGCCACAAACTGTGCACCTCAGCCTTTGGACTCCAAAGCCACATGAGGGTACACCGTAGATGAAAGTGCACAAAGACAATAGCCATTCTCGATCACCGAGTGACCACTACTACTACTATAGGCAAAACAGTAGCTTAAAATGATTAAGTATTACAGAAAGGTGTTGACTAGATTAATACAGAAAAACTTTAAAAAATTTTAATCTTAAAGCAATCAGTAAATACAATAATATAAACAAAGGGGCAGGCAGGCAGTGCAGTCAAAATCTTTTTTTTACTAATCCCAATAGACTTGTTCTATATTATAGGAGAAGAATAAACTCAAAATAGTTAGCAATAAACTTCCAGATCTCTTTTAAAGTTTCCTTCCCCTCCACCCATATTCTTTATCCATTCATATTTTGACTGTAAGAAATCTGAATTTCCTCATAGAAGCACAGGACAGAATCTCCATTCTGCATGTTGGGAGCATTTAAGTCTTTTAAAACTTTGTCAAAATATTTCAGGGTGCTTTGTACTTTAATCAACCTAGCTTATAGCATATCCTTGAGGAAAAGGAAATAAAGTGGGAAATCTCCACTGAAAATAAAAAGTCCCAGGAAAAAAATTAAGCAGATCCAAACTTCACTTTTTAGCTCTACTGACTCAAACTATTGTTTCAGAGTTTCAAGCATGCTTTGCAATAGCATTTTTCTGGAAAGATACTGCATGGGGTTTGTTTAAAAAGTAAACAGAAAGAAGCAAAACTTTGAGGGAATAGAATAGCATATTTGCACATGAGAGAAAAAATACTTCTCCTTGGTATTTTGGATCAAGAGAATGAAGGAAGGAGAAAAAAACAGGCTCATTCCCTAAAACTGACTTTAAATCTATTGATTTGGAACTAACTGCCATCCCTGTGAAAAACCTTTAGTAACAGCCTTCTAAACTAGGAGTGCAGGATCAGATTTTTTAAAAAATCTGCTTGAAAATCAGAAGGTGTGGGTTTCTTTTTTCCACACTGAAAAATGGCTATAGGAGATTAGAAACATTCACATGGAGTGTGGAAATGGATTGGGGCGGAAAGATTTTTCTACATTACAATCTATAGAAAAAAATGACTGGGATTGGCATGCTCTTATGGCAGGTCTGTTCTCAGCAAGATGAGGCTCCAACCTGGGTGGAGAGTGGTGAGGAATGCTGGCAAAGCAGATGGACAGGAGAAACAGCAGGCAATGGCAGGCAACAGGGTAGAGCAGGAGTATAGGGACACCCCGTCACTGGACCCTCATGGTGGGCAGTGACTGGGCAAACTTATTATCTTTTCTGTAAGGCTATCTGTCAAAAATTTTTGTGAATACATAGTCCCTTCGTGGTCACTAAAATGTGTGTTTTAAATTTAAAAATCAATAACTAAATATTGTATTTTATAAAGTTTTATTAATAATAACTAAAACAAAAGAACTGATTATCTTCAGCCTGGTTACAGGTCTAAGAGAGGAAGAGGGAGGAGTTACAGTCACTTAAATGCAATCACACAAAACATGGAAATGCAGGAAAAGGGAATTTTGGGAAATACTAAGGCACTTCTAGGGGATGAAGTCCAAAGGCTCAAAGTCTCCATTTATACATAACAATGTTATAGAACAATCAAATGTAATGGACTTTGCTATTAATCACAGTAAAATGATAGAGAAAAATCCTGAAGTATTGATGAAAATGAATGCTATCTAGAGAAAGGACTGTTGGAGTAAGAATTTTCATGAAAGCTCTGGGGCAGAGCCAAGATGGCAGCATAGTATCAGGTAAATTAATTTACTTGAGATATGCTTCTAAACTGATTATTGTAAAACATGGCAAAAGGACAGAAGTCAAAGCAGAGTGAGCAAAGGGGCTCCTCCACTGGACCCAACATGAAAGGTAGGCAGGGAGAGAGGATTTCCACACTCTAATGGAGCAAAACTACACAAGGAAAAGCCTGAGCTGACCACCCCTCTCTGCCACCTACCTCTCCAGAGGCAGAACTAGGGCCAGGGTGTTCCCCAAACTCTAGAGGGCTGGTTAAAAACACCACAGACATATCCCTGGAAGCCAAATCAGGACAGAGTGACAAGGAAATCACTTTAAAAGACTGATATATATTAATTTAAGGTCGCCAAGGAATTCAGCTATGTAATTCCTAAATGAAAACTCAAGTCAGCCGTCAACCTTTTTTAGAGTTTAATTACAAACAGGAGGAAGAAAGGAATTAGAGAGAGAGAAAGAGAGAGAGAGAGAGATAGAGAGAGAGAGAGAGAGAGAGAGAGAGAGAGAGAGAGAGAGAGAGAGAGAGGAAGAGAGAAAGGGGATAGAAGGGAAAAGGGCTTAAATACCCCTTCTGTTTAGGCTGGGCCAAAAGGCCAAAACCCTTAGATAGCTGATGCAAAGAAAGGAGATCAGTCCCATTACTCACGTGACCAAAATGGAGAAACAGTCTCAGGGGCCTCCAACCTCCAGCTTCCTTCAGAGCAAGCTTCTCAGAGCACCTCTCCAACCACTCAGAGCCAAAACTCTCCAAGCCCCCACCTCAGTCCTCAGACCCCCCTCTCCTTAAGCAAACCATCCAAGTTCCCTCCCCTCCATTCTCACATCTACCAATCACTGTCCATGTCTTCCCTGTGCCAATGGTGGCTCTAGCTTAACCCAGGACCACCCAGAGGTCTGTGGCTTTGCACATGTCTGTTGAAGGTCATATTCTCAAATAATTAAATCTTGATCCTTTGCTAAAGCCCTTCCTAAATCCAGTTACCCTGAGTAGGGTAGAGATTGGAATAATTAAATTTTGATCTATGCTGCAGCCCTTCCTAAATCCTGTTAGGACTGAGTAGGGTGGAGATTGTAATTTCCAAGACCTGGTTCTGTCATTCCAAGTATCTCTATTGTATCAATTCTAAAATTAATCATGACTCAAAGAAATTCCTGTTCTATGCTTAAGCATAGGTCAAAGCCCTTTCCATTGTTCAGCAAAAGGTTTCTGTCCTAAAGTAATCTTAAGAAGGGAGGAGGAGGGACCTCCCATGCCAATGGGGTTCACATCCCAATAGACTATCAGTAGGAAATTTTTCAAGTATGAAATTTCCCAATGGTGAAATTTCCAACATTTATAAGTCTAAGAAATTTTAAGGTTTACAACAGGGAAGTAAAATTCAAAGCTTAAGAGAACTGGACACAATTCCAGGAGTAGAGACAGTAGCACACTCAAGGATGTAGCAGGGAAGATGAGGAATCTGAGTAGTTCCAGAGTGAGCAACTGCAGGAGCAGAGCAGCCATGGGAGGAACAGTTTGGGCAAGGAAGATAGCCTCAGGGCAAAACATTTTGAAGCTGGCTACTACTAGAGGATAAATAAAAAACAAAAACATCCCAGACCTGCCTGTTCTCAGGGCTCAGACAGAGAAGGGAAGATAGCCCCAGGGCAAATCCCTAGAAGACAAAAGCTAAGATAGAAATGACCAGAAATGTCCAGGACTCCCAGTCCTCCAGTGGCAAAAGAAGTAACAATAGCAAAAAATCTCCTGACCATGGAAAAAAATTCTGAGAGAAAGAGTAAAAAACAGAAGCAACAGCATAGTTAGAAATAAATGCAAATTCTCCTTAAAAAATCAATACTTGTCACAAGATTTGTAGGAACTCAAAAAGAAGTTCAAGAACCAAGTAAGACAGAAAAATGGAAAATGAGAAGAAAAGTGAGTAAAAGAAGTGAAAATATTACAAAAAGAAAATAATCACATAAAAGCCAAAATTACCTAAATGGAAAGGTACCAGAAATCAAATGAAGTAATAAACAAATGGGAAACCAGAATTGACTGCTAAAAGAACAGGCAAAGAATGCCAATAAAGAAAAGAGTTCCATGAAAAGCAGGATAGACCAAATCAAAAAGGAGAATCAAAATATAATAGATGAAAATTGCTCTTTAAAGACTAGAACTGGGCAAGTAGAATTTAATAATTTCATGAGGCATCAAGAAATAATAAAACAAAATCAAAAGAATAAAATAAAAGAAGGAAATAACTTTTATTAAATCTATCCTCTATGAAATATCTCAATGTAAAAACAACTGACCTGCAAAACAGATTGAGAACAAATAATTTGAGAATTATTACACTATGTTAAAGACATGAACAAAAACAACCTAGACATCATATTACCATGAATTATTCAAGAAAACTGCCCTGAAATTCCTGAACAAGAGGGCAAAATATACCTTGAAAGAATCCACAGGTCAACACCTACATTAAATTCCCAGAGGACAACTCATAGGAATGTTACAGACAAGTTCAAGAGTTACAGGACTAGAAAATAGTACAAGGGAACAGAAAGAAACAATGCAGATATCATGGAGCTCCTTTCAGGGTTACAAAGGATTTGTCTGCTTCCACATAGAAGGACCACAAGACTCAGAATATGATATTCTGTCAGGCAGGAGAACAATGTCTGCAACCAAGAATCACCTACCCATCAAAACCAACTATATACTTTCAGGGTAAAGTATGGGAATTTAATGAGATAGAAGATTTCCAAGCATTCCTGAAGAAAAGATCATAGATAAATAGAAAATTTGATGTCCAAATACAAAATTCAAGAGAACTAAAAAAGGTAAATAAGAGAGAAAATGTAAGAGCTTTGATAAGGTCAAACTGATTATACTCATATAGAAAATGATTTCTGAAATTCTTTAAAATTATTTTCATTACCATAGTAGATAGAAGAAATATACATAGGCAGAGGGTGTGTTACTAAGCTTTTTAGGATGATCTGTCAAAAATGGGGGGAATGGAGCATTGTTTTTAGAGAAAAGTGAAAAAAAGGAAAAATTGGGTAATTTATACTACAAAAAGAATTGCATGGGTTGGGGAGGATAGTATAATAAGAAGGGGAGGATAAGGGTGGTGACAAGTAATATTTAAACCTTGCTTTCAGTGAAATCTTTTCAGAGAGGCAAGAATAGTCAGATTTATTGGGGTATAGAACTCTATCATACCCTATAGAGAACTAGAAGGGGAATAAGGAAGGAGGTGTGGTGAGGGGAGTAATATAAATGAGGGAAAAGTTGAGGAGGGGAAAGTGTGTAAAAAAATCCTAAAAAGAGAACAAATTAAAAATCCCCCATTAAAAACTAAATTTGAAATTCAAAGAATTAATGGAGAAATTAATAAAATTCAAAGTGAAAACTAATGAATTAATAAATAAGACAAGAAAATGGTACTTTGAAAAAACAAATAGAATAGATAAAGGACTTGGTTAATCTACTGAAAAAAAAGGAAAGAAGAAAAACAAATTAACAATATCCAATATGAAAAGAACAACCTCACCTCTAATGAAGAGGAAATGAAGGTAATTATTGAGAACTATTTTGTCCAATTACTTTGTAAGAAATATGTCAACTTAGGTGATAAGGATGATTACTTACAAAATTATAAATTGCCTAGATTAACAGAAGAAGAAAAAAAATACTTACATAATCTCATATCAGAAAAAGAAATTTGAACAAGCCATGAAAGAACTCCCTAAGAAAAAATTTCCAGAACCATATGGATTCACAAGTGAATTCTATCAAACATTTAAAGAACAACTAACCCCAACACTATACACCTCTCCCACCCAGAGCACTAAGACTACCAGACACCAGAGGCAGCGGGAACTTCTGGGCGAGCAAAGGTACTCATCTGGAGGGCATACATTGCAACCAGGGCTGTGATAATTTCAGAGCATTCAACACAGACAGCGGGGAAGGAGCTAGAGAGGGAGCATAGACCTGGAAGCCTGGCCAAAGCTGTGGAGATCCTCCATATTTGCTCCAGCCTTTCAGGAAGTTTTGGAATCAGAGCACACCCAGCC
The DNA here is from genome assembly GCF_027887165.1 of Monodelphis domestica. Lineage (NCBI taxonomy): Eukaryota > Metazoa > Chordata > Mammalia > Didelphimorphia > Didelphidae > Monodelphis > Monodelphis domestica. The sequence goes on from NC_077229.1 coordinate 249,359,141, forward strand.
CAACTAAGCTGAACTTAATCCCATCAAAAGTCTCCAGAACTCAGGGAAGCCCAGGCACTACACCCATCCTCATTGACTACTGGACTTTAATCCAATCAAAAGCCTCCAGAAAACAGGGAAGCTCAGACCCCAACAAACCTCCACCAGAGACTACACTGAGAGATCTCCTCTTAAAGCTCCAAGAGGGGAGATGGACAGAAGCCCCCAAACCAAAAAAAATGAGAGGAGCAAGAGCAGAGACAAATACTGGGAGTAAAGAAGGGGTGAATTTGAGTAAACAACAGAAAAAGAAGAAAGGAACTACAACAGACAGCTTCTACTCAGCAAATGGAACGGGGGGGGGGGGGGTTCAGCAAATGATAAATCAGAAATCCCATCGAATTGGATACTGGCTGTGGAAGAACTCAAAACACAATTAAGAGAGGCTGAAGACAATTAGGAAAAGAACTTAAAAATTAAGATAAGTCATCTGGAAAGAGAGGCACTTGAACTAAAATGAGAAAATAGTGTCTTGAAAGTCAAAATCAACCAGCTGAAAAATGAGGCAAAGGAAATGAAAGAAGAGGTGAAGAAGATGAAAGATGAGAAAAAGGAGATGAAAGACAAGGTAAAGAGTATGAAAGATGACCTCCAAAGAAAATCAGACCAGAAGCAAAGGGATGACCAAAAAGCCAGGGATGAAATCCAGTCTTTAAGAACTAGAACAAAACAACTGGAATTAAGTGATCTCACAAGGCAGCAAGACACTACAAAACAAAATAAAAAGAACGAAAAAATTGATAAAAATATGAAGCATCTCATTCACAAAACAGATGATTGAGAAAATCATTCCAGAAGAGACAATTTAAAAATCATTGGTCTACTAGAAGACCATGACAAAATAAAAAGCCTGGACATCATACTACAGGAAATTATTCAGGAAAACTGCCCCAATATCCTAGAAAAAGAGGAAAAAGTGGAGATTGAAAGAATCCACAGATCACCTCCTGTATTTAATCTCCAGCTGACAACACCCAGGAATGTTATACCAAACTCAAAAACTATCAACCAAAGAAAAGATATTACAAGCTACAAAGAACAAGCCATTCAGATACCATGGAAACACAGTGAGGATAATTCAGGATCAGGCTGCATCCACACTGAAGTACTGAAAGGCATGGAATATGATATTCCGGAAAGGGAGGGAACTAGGTCTACAACCAAGAAGCAAATACCCATCAAAACTGACTATATTCTTACAGGGGAAAATATGGTCATTCAATACAATAGAAGAATTCCAAGAATTCATAAAGAAAAGACTGTGACAAGGAAATCACTTTAAAAGACTGATATATATTAATTTAAGGTCGCCAAGGAATTCAGCTATGTAATTCCTAAATGAAAACTCAAGTCAGCCGTCAACCTTTTATAGAGTTTAATTACAAACAGGAGGAAGAAAGGAATTAGAGAGAGAGAGAGAGAGAGAGAGAGAGAGAGAGAGAGAGAGAAAGGGGAGAGAAGGGAATATGGCTTAAATACCCCTTCTGTTTAGGCTGGGCCAAAAGGCCCAAGCCCTTAGATAGCTGGGGCAAAGAAAGGAGATCAGTCCCTATTACTCACGTGACCAAAATGGAGAAACAGTCTCAAGGGCCTCCACCTCCAGCTTCCTTCAGAGCAAGCTTTTCAGAGCACCTCTCCAACCACTCAGAGCCAAAACTCTCCAACCCCCCTCAGTCCTCAGACCCCTCTATCTTTAAGGAAATCATCCAAGTTCCCTCCCCTCAATTCTCACATCTACCAATCACTGTCCATCATTTTCCCTGTGCCAATGGTGGCTCTAGCTTAACCCAGGACCGCCCAGAGGTCTGTGGCTTTGCACGTGTCTGTTGAAGGTCATATTCTCAAATAATTAAATCTTGATCTTTTTCTACAGCCCTTCCACTCTCAATAGGAAATTTTTCAAGTATGAAATTTCCCAATGGTGAAATTTCCAACATTTATAAGTCTAAGAAATTTTAAGGTTACAAGACCATACCTGAACAAAAAATTTGAGGTCCAAGCACAGAACTCAAGAGAATCACCAAAAGGTAATTAAAAAAGAGGGGGAAAAGAAAAACAAAACAAAACAACAACAAAAAAATTTTTAAAGACTCAATAAGTTAAAATATGTATCCCTATAAGAAAATAGGTCATTGGTAACTCTTAAAAACTGTTGCTACCACCTGGGCAGCTAGAAGAATTACACTTAGAGGGAACAGTGATAAACTGTATAGTATGAAAAGAGAAGACATAAATAGGCATATAGACATATGCATGCATAAATACATATACATGTGTGTATATACATGTATGTATGTATATATATATATATATATATATATATATATGTATACAGCCAGAACTAAAAAAAGAGGCTAATACTAAAAGAAATGGGAAAAGAAACAAATAGGGGTAAATTGATATGTCACAAAGAAGCTCATGGCGGGAGGGGGGAGAACAGGGATATACTAGAAGGGTAAAGAGGTTGGAGATAGGAAATACTCAACTCTTACATTCTTTGAAACTGACCCAAAGAGGGAAGAACAATCCAAATCATTGGAGCAGAGAATAGATTTGTGCCCTATAGGGGAGTAGAAGGTTAAAAAAATAATGGACTGGTGGGGAGGGAAGCATTACAAGGGAGGGAGAGAGTGGGGGGAATTTAAAAAGACTACAGGGGAAAATAAGGGGGGAATAAGGATGGAGGGGGGTAGAAAGGGAAGTAAAATAAGGGTGGGAACTAGGGGGACTGATTATAAACAAACACTGGTGTAGAAGGAAATAGTGAAAGAAGAAAAGGCAGGACCAGGAATAGAAATCTAAATGCATAGCTAGTAATCATAACTCTGAATGTTGTCAACATGGAATTTAGGAATCCCAAACTTGTGGCCTAGTGGTGTCTGATGAACCCCAATTTTAGATTTAGCTTGTATGTTCCCTGTTCCCATGAGAATCTACCCTGAAAGGAAATGATAATCCTGGTTGGGTGAGATAAGCATATGCTAAGGACATTCTTTGTTTTAGGTAGAGTCCACTATTGTATTAAAACCTTTCTCAGGAAGGTCAGACCTGGGCATGAGCCATCCTTTAGTAACTTTGTAAGCAGCCCCCTTCTCTTGAACCCTAGCTTCTATCTTGATTGTATCTTGTCAGTGTAGTTTGAACATTCCCATTTTCCTTGTAGCTATAGTGATGTCAATCATCTTTCCCTGCCCCTGGATTTCCAAAGGGTATATAGGTTCCCCAAGTTCTTTTGTTCCTTGGAGTCCATTCTGAGTTGGTGGCACTCCCAGGGACTAGTGACCAGGGCTTCTTGACTCTGTGCAGTCATGGGAAGCAGCTCTGTTGTCATATTTAGTAGCGCTAACCCCTTTTCCCTTGATTAAAGAGTGATTTTGACTATTTAATAGTTCTGCATTTTTTTCTAGTTGACAATGAGAATGGAATGAACCCACCCATAAAACACAAGCAAATAGCAGAGTGAATTAGAATCCAAAACCCTACCATATGCTGTCTGCAAGAAACACACATGAGGAAGGTAGATACACAAAGGGTGAAAGTAAGAGGATGGAGCCAAATCTATTGGGCATCAAGTGATAAAAAGAAGACAGGAGTTGCAATCATGATATCTGACAAAGCCAAAGTAAAAATAAATCTAGTTAAAAGAGATAGGGAAGGTAACTACATCTTGATAAAAGGCAGTATAGACAATGAGGAACTATCTGTACTCAATATGTATGCACCAAATGGCATAGCATCCAAATTTCTAAAGGAGAAATTAGAGGAGCTGAAGGATGAAATAGACAAAAAAACTATACTAGTGGGAGATCTGAGACCCTTACTCTATTCAAACTAGATAAATCAAACCTAAACAAATAAATAAGAAAGAGGTGAGAGAAGCAAATGAAATCTTAGAAAAATTAGAGTTAGTAGACATGTGGAGTAAAATAAATAGGGACAAAAAGGAATACACCTTCTTTTCAGCAGCACATGGTACATTCATAAAAACTGACCACGTATTAGGGCACAAAAAACATTGCAAACAAGTGCAAAAGTGTAGAAATAGTAAAGTCAACCTTCTCAGACCACAATGCAATGAAAATAATAATTAGTAAGGGTACATGGAGAGATAAATAAAAAATTAATTGGAAATTAAACAATATCATTCTCCAAAACTGGCTAGTTAAAGAACAAATCATAGAAACAATCAATAACTTCATTGAAGAAAATGACAATGGTGAGACATCCTTTCAAACCCTATGGGATGCAGCCAAAGCAGCACTCAGGCGGAAATTTATATCCTTGAGTTCATATATAAACAAATTAAGAAGGGCAGAGGTCTATGAATTGGGCATGCAAATTAAAAAAACTAGAAAGTGAACAAATTAAAAATCCTCAAATGAAGACTAAATTAGAGATCCTAAAAATCAAAGGAGAAATCAATAAAATTGAAAGTCAAAGAACTATTGATTTAATAAATAAGACCAGAAGCTGATACTTTGAAAAAAAAAAACAAATAAAGTAGACAAAGTACTAGTCAGTCTAATTTAAAAAAAAGGAAAGAAAAAAAAATTGACAGTATCCAAGATGAAAAGGAGACCTCACCTCTAATGAAGAGAAAATTAAGACAATCATTAAAAACTACTATGCCCAATTATATGGCAACAAATATGGCAATCTAGGTGATATGGAAAAATACTTATAAAAATATAAATTGCATAGACTAAAAGAGGAAGAAATAAATTACCTAAAAAAACCCATATCAGAAAAAGAAATTGAACAAGCCATCAAAGTACTTCCTAAGAAAAATACCCAGTTCCAGATGGATTCACAAATGAATTCTATCAAACATTCAAAGAACAACTAATACCAATATTATACAAACTATTTGACAGAAGAAAAACAACTGCTTGATCACATGGTTCAATGGGGATATGAGTTGGGGATGTAGACTCTAAATGATCACCTTAGTGCAATTATCAATAACTTGGAAATAGGTCTTGATCAATGACACATGTAAAACCCAGTGGAATTTATTGTTGGTTATGGAATGGGGTAGGAGGAGGGGAGGGAAAGAACATGATTCATGTAACCATGGAAAAATATTCTAACTTAATTAAATAAACTAGAAAAAATAATAACAATATAGTGGAGCTATATTTTTGAATCTACTATTGACTCCATATATTTAGATTATACTTATTCTCATGTGGGGAAAAAGCTATGGGACACAATATGCTCCTATTATACTCTATTCATTTATGTAGATTTAAGAGCTAGCTCTCCATCAATGACATAACTCCTTCCTTTAAAAAAATTTTTCATGTTCTCATGCAGGCTTAAGATTGTAACTGAGACTTTGTTGAGGAATAAAACTTTCAAAGTTGAAGATGGTATTTCTTCGACTCTCTTTCTCCCATTGTAAAATGGAAATGAGACTTTCTGAAAAACTTGTCTATGGCTCTTACCGGAAGCCAAACAAGACAGTCTGTGCCAAAAGAACCTATCCCTGCCTTTTCTTCTTACATCAGATTAATTTTAATCTGGGCCTTTTGATCAGTGAAATATATGAACTCTATATTAAACCTTTAATTATTAGTTTAAAGCAGAAACATCTACACTATTGATGTGTGAGATCAAAGCTATTTAACATAAAATTTTTAATTCTTTTGATACCCCTGGACACAACCAAATAGAAAAATAGTGAGCTTTTTTTGCCTGCCATTAATTATTTAAAATCCTTCCAGTATCCTAGAGTGGTACAGTTAGACAATGATCTGGGAACATCTAAATAAGGATGAAATTCTACTATTACAAAATGTTATATCAACAACATTTTTTTCCTCTGCTGTGTTACCAAAATTGTGCATTCACTTATCTTATAGGAAAATAAATTATTACTACTTTACATTTTGTTTCTAAGTGACATCTTGACTTGATAATTGTTGTAATATTAACACTTGTGTATGAGGTATATGTAATGGAAACAGATACTCAAGGGTATGGAGAAGTTGAAAAAGTATCACTCTATGTAAGTTTAATATCTAGTTCATTTGAGCATAATTAGAAACTGATTATGTATAACTGTAGATAACTTGTTTGATGCAATGTATCATAATTTGGCTAGTTTTTTTATAACTCTTATACCAAGTCTATTTTATAATAGATGGAAAAACAAACATTTTTTGGGGTGAATTCATAAATATTGCCATCTAGCTTAGACAAAGAAGCTATATGTTTGCAAGCAGTGTTGTTCTCTTAGGTTCCTACAGGAGAAAAATCCACATCAGAATCTCATTCTCTTGAGGAGGAATTAAGAGGGATTCAGAATTAAAATTGGAGATTAAAGGAAATAATAAATAATAATGCAATACAAATAAAAACACCTAATAGCAAATAATAGAATTGAGATAATTAAAGTGAAGGTTTTTGAAAAAAGGAAAAGAAAATTGGCTGATGATATATGTCAAATATGCTTCTATTTATTTCTAAGGAATTGAGCATGTTCTAATGCCAGCTTGAAAAAATTGGGCATATATTAAAAAATTTAGAAATGTTAACTCTAAAGGTTAAATCCTCATAGATTTTTTAAAAATTCCTTGCAATTCTTTATTGGAGGTTTTGCAAAGCAGATACTTGGTACAGACAGAAGTAAAAGAATAGGGAGAATAGTATAGGAAATATGAATTCTTTAGTGTAGGTTCATAAGTGGATATCCCTTATATTATTAAAATTAGAATCCTAAGGTTGAGTTAGTTCTCACCCACTGAAATAATTATTAGCAATGCAAAACTTTATTCATAGTAAGACTTTTTTTCTATCAATTTTAGAGCAAGATGTTATCAGTGAATCTGGGACAAGAGAAAGTAGATCAGACTAAAGCACTGCTCTGAAGTCTAGTATGATTCCAGCTGGCCCCAAAGATGAAAACAATAAAAAAATGACCCCAGAAATTATACTGTAGTATCATGAGTTGGAGTCATTGAACATAATGTCTGTATTGGGGAGTTGGGTCACCTGTCCCTTTTATGTCTCCCACACATGCCATAATTTGTGTTTTGTGTATAAGACCCTTGTTCCCTTCTAATGGTTCTTTTTCAATGGGTCTATCATCTTTTTACATAATGTTGAGAATTATGCAAGTATCACCAAAGAAAATGCTTTCAATTTTATTAGTTTCTTCTTAATTATTTTTATTTCCAATCTAGTATTTAATTGGGGTTTTTAATTAGTACTTTTCCTATATTTTTTATTGGCATGCCCAAATCATTAATCTATTTTTTCTCTATTTTACTGATGTAAGTATTTATAAATAGAAACTTTCCCCATGGTATTGCTTTGGCTGTAATCCAAAAATTTTAATATGTTGTCTCTTCATTGGCTTTCTATTTAATGAAATTATTGATTTTTTCCTATAATTTCTTCTTTGATTCCCCCCCATTAATAGGGTTAGACTATTTAGTTTCTAATTAGTTTTTATTTGTCTTTTCATGGACCCATATTGATTATAATTGTTATTATTTTATGATCTATGAATGATACATTTATTATTTCTGCTTTTCTATATTTGATTGTGAAGATTTTATGCCCTAATACATAGTCAATTTTTATGTATGTCCTAGGTACTGCTGAAGAGAAATTATATTCCTTTCTATTACCATTCATTTTTATGAAGATATTTATTATTTCTAACTTTTCTAAAATTTCTTTCCCTTCCTTTCCTTCTTTCTTATTTATTTTTTGGTTCAGTTATGTAGATCTGAAAGGGGAATGTGAGATCTGTACCTAGTATAGTTTTGGTAAACTATTTCCTCCTGAAGCTTGTTTAATTTCTAATTAAAAAGTTTGGAGGCTATACCATTCAGTGGATATATAGTTAGAATTGATATTTCTTCATTGTCTGTAGTATTTTTTTAACAAGATGCAATTTCTTTCCTTATGTCTTTTAATTAGATCTATTTTTGCTTTAGCAAGTGTTTAACCTCAATTCCCAATATTTCAATAGGAAGTAATTGATATTAGATGTGTTATATTCATTAGAGATCAATATATCACATTACATTGAATATCCCAGCATAAGACTATAATTTATTCTGTTCATTCATTACTGAGAATTTATTTGTACTATTGAACTATGGATCTATATGCAAAAGTATTTCTCATCCAACAATTGAAATATATTATTTATCTATATTTATCATTATTATCATCATTATATTTAGCATGGATATAAGGCTTTAGGGTTTGCATAGCACTGTGTAGATGGCAAAAACAGCAAAAATAATTACCAGATTTGGAAGAAATAAAACAAAAATAGCAGCTTGAAACAATAGTGGCAATCTTCTAAAAAACCTGAAGTGAAAATAACTAATTGGAAATATACAAGTGAAAGGCAATCTGGAAGGCATATAAAACATTAATATTTTTAAAATAATCATGAGGGTTTCCAGATAATATTATCAATGGATTACAGGACTAGATATTTCCTCCTATCCTTTTACTGTATAAGCATTGATAAAATAGGAATTATGAATAAGAGAAAAAATCTCAGTTTTCTCTACCATTTAGGACACTAAAAAACAAAAGAGATAACAATCCCATGAGCCACCAACAAAGAACATTAATTCCAATTCTATTGCCCTTTCTCAGTAACTTTCTCTCCCATTGTCCATGTCTGTGTGAAAGTCTTTAGCCTATTTATGTATTTGCAAAAGAATTCAAATCTAATCACAAACCTCCCTCAATGAGGATGAAAAACCAAAGGCAGAAGTTTACTCAGGCAGAGCACAACAGCCCTCTGGGCTCCATCAGATGTCTATATAGAATAGAAGGTCAGAGGAAACTAGACAAAGATGTGTATATGAATGCTTGGTACTCCACCATGTGTGAGGGAAAGAGCCCAGCATCAAGCTGGAGCTGGTTATACACACTGAGAAATCAGTAGAGACTGAGTCTATACAGGGCTGTATAGAGTATGGCTTTGAAGTACGTTCTGCAGAGAGAAAAAGTTTGCTTATTTGTTGATTTCCTAATTAAAACATTGCATAATCAGTTCATTAATCCTCTCCTTTTCTGTTTTGTTTATATATGATGTACAGGTAGGATATTTAAAACTGAGATTTGTTGAGCCATATCTGAGAAATTTTGACACATGAATTCATCATTATAATTTTCTTTTATATAATTATGATTGGTTCCTATGATTTGTTCTTTGACCGACCTATCATTCATAATTCTGATATCTTCTTTTGATTGACATTTATGCTTTCTAAATTGATTACTATTTATACTGTTCTGTCTACAAAATTTTTTATAACATTTTCTTCTTTTTTACATTGTTGGTAATATATCTACATCCTACTATAGGATTAAATTAAGAGAAACTCTAGCAATACTGAGAAATCAGAATATCATTAGCAATACAATGTGAACAACTTCAGGTTTTTTTCCTCTTGTTTTGTAGTAATTTATTCAATTCCATATTTTGCTTTATGTATATCTTTTTAATAGACCAAAGCAGGAAAACAAGCATTTCCTGAAACTATTGTTTTACTTTCTATGTATTTTTGTAGTTCAATTAATTTTTCCATTATGAATTTATATGCTAAGGCATTTGGAGATTGTAAATTTAATATTGATATTGAAGCATTGTCTTTGGCTTTTCAGAATAATTATCAGAAGCTTTTATATGCCATTAAATGAGAAAAAAATGTAGAAAAATGCCTTTTATTAAAAAAAAACTTTTTGTCTTAGAATCAATGCTGTGTATTGGTTCCAAATAAGAAGGGTAGTAAGGACTAGGTCATGGGGCTTAAGTGACTTGTCACACAGCTAGGAAGAGTCTGAGGACAAATTTGAACCCAGAACCTTCCATTTCTGGTCCTCACTTTCAATCTACTGAGCAACCTACCTGCCTCTGAAAAATACCTTTTAAAAATACAAAGTTCACAAAGTAACAAGCACAAATTGAGATCTTAAATAACCTAATATCAGAAAATAAATTAAACTATCTATAAAGAAAATAACAAATGGAAAATAATGCCTGGAACTTATGGATTCAAGGAGAATTCTGTTAAGTTTTTAAAGAATAATTAGTGCCCACATTACATTAATAATTCTCAAACAATATGTCATTCTATAATAATCAGGACAAAATGTTGTCCTTAAACATAAATTACAGAAAGATAGACCTACAAACAAATATCATTCATGAACATAATTTCAAAAATTTTAAATAAAATCTCATTAAACTTAATGCAGTGATTGATCAAAGAAATCATTCATTATGAACTAATTTTATTCATACTGGAATGGTTCAACATTTAGGAAAAGAATCAGCATAACTAATCATATTAAAACCAAAAAAAGAGACTTCCGGTTAAGATGGCGGCTTAGAGAAAGCTGAAGTTCAGATCTCCGGAAAACCCTTCCCGACCGATCTCAAACTAGAAGCTCCTAAGGCGCCGAAATTCAAAACGATCAACAGCACAGACCCTGGGAACCCTCCTCCTGGACCTGGACCCGGTTCAAAAGGTACGGCTCCCCTTAAAAGCCAGAACCCGAGATCCCTCGGACCTCAGGGGTAGGAGCGCAGAGTCCAAGGCTCCCGGAAGCGGCAGCCGCGCCGGGCTCAGAGAGCAGGGTCTGAGGAACAACAACCCTCAGGGTCTTCTACCCAAGTCCCAGTCCGGGTGAAAGTTACTGGCTGGGGCCTCCGCTGCAAAGAGCTGGTCGGTCCGGGTGAAAGTTACTGCCTGGGGCCTCCGCTGCAGAGAGCTGGTCAAAACAACAGCAACCCTCAGGGCGGGCAAGACAGCCTCACGGGCTGGATCCTGCTATCCAAGTCTCAGTGAAAGTCTGTGCTCTCGGAGCTTGGGGAAGCGGCAGCCCATCCCCCCGCAGGCCGACGAAACAGCCTCACGGCCAGGGATTCTGAAGGCAACTTCCGGAAATCGAGCCAGGTGGAGAGTGTGGCCTCGTGGTCCGACCCTTCCATTCCAGTTCCAGTGAGGCATATTCAGTTTAACCCAGGGAACGCTCATAGAACCAACATCTGCCCAGGACTAAAGCCTCTGATCACCAGACAAAGACAAGAAAAGCCAATCCTCCACGTTCAGAGATGACAAACTCCACAGAAGCACAGAAGCCCCAAAATACCAAGAAAAATAAGAAGAAAGGGGCGACTCTGGACACATTCTATGGAGCCAAAATACAAAATACAGAGCAGATAGAAGAAGATATACAAGAAAATTCTCCAAAATCTTCCAAAGGAAATAGAAACTCTCCACAAACCCATGAAGAATTTGAATCAGAAAGGACCAAAAAGATGGAAGCCCTCTGGGAGGAAAAGTGGGAAATGATGCAAAAGAAATTCACGCATCTACAAAACCAGTTTGACCAAACTGTAAAAGAAAACCAGGCTTTAAAGCAAGAACTAATAAAGCAAAGCCAAAACACCAAGAAATTAGAAGAGAACATAAAATATCTCACCGACAAGGTGATAGATCTGGAAAACAGGGGGAGAAGAGAAAATTTAAGAATAATTGGACTCCCAGAAAAGCCAGAAATAAACACCAAACTGGACATGGTGATACAAGATATAATCAAAGAAAATTGCCCAGAGATTCTAGAACAAGGGGGCAATACATCCACTGACAGAGCTCACAGAACACCTTCTACACTAAACCCCCAAAAGACAACTCCCAGGAATGTAATTGCCAAATTCCAAAGCTATCAAACAAAAGAAAAAATCCTACAGGAAGCCAGAAAAAGACAATTTAGATATAAAGGAATGCCAATCAGGGTCACACAAGACCTTGCAAGTTCTACGCTGAATGATCGTAAGGCATGGAACATGATCTTCAGAAAGGCAAGAGAGCTGGGTCTCCAACCAAGAATCAGCTACCCAGCAAAACTGACTATATACTTCCAAGGGAAAGTATGGGCATTCAACAAAATAGAAGACTTCCAACTTTTTGCAAAGAAAAGACCAGAGCTCTGTGGAAAGTTTGATACCGAAAATCAAAGAGCAAGAAATACCTGAAAAGGTAAATATTAAGGAAAGGGGAAAAATGTTATCTTCTTTTACTCAAACTCTCTTCTATAAGGACTACATTTATATCAACCTATGTATACTAATATGTGGGGAAAATGTAATGTATAAATAGGGGGTAAAGAAAGACCAAATAGAATAATGGTTCTCACACAAAGATTCACAGGGGAAGGGGAGGGGAAGAAAACTCCTATAAGAAGGAGAGGAAGAGAGGGGGGGGGTTTACTTAAACCTCAATCTCAGGGAAATCAACTCTGAGAGGGAAAAACATCCAGATCCATTGGGATCTTGAATTCTATCTTACCCAACAAGGGTAAGGAGAAGGGAAAACCAAGGGGGGGAGGGGGAGAGGGAGAACAAAAAGGGAGGGAAAGAGAGGGGGGAGGGGGAGGGAACAAAAAGGGAGGGACTAAAAAGGGAAACATCAAGGGAGGGGACAAGGGGGACTGATTTAAAGTAAATCACTGGACTAAAAGGTAGAGCCGAAGAAGAAAAGGTTAGAATTAGGGAAGGCAATCAAAATGCCAGGGAGTCCACAAATGACAATCATAACTTTGAACTTGAATGGGATGAACTCACCCATAAAACGTAGACGAATAGCTGAATGGATTAGAATCCAAAACCCTACCATATGTTGTCTTCAAGAAACACACATGAGGCGGGTTGACACCCACAAGGTCAGAATTAAAGGATGGAGTAAGACCTTCTGGGCCTCAACTGATAGAAAGAAGGCAGGAGTAGTAATCATGATATCTGATAAAGCCAATGCAAAAATAGACCTGATCAAAAGGGATAGGGAAGGTAATTATATTTTGTTAAAAGGGACTCTAGACAATGAGGAAATATCATTAATCAACATGTATGCACCAAATAATATAGCACCCAAATTTCTAATGGAGAAACTAGGAGAATTGAAGGAAGAAATAGACAATAAAACCATACTAGTGGGAGACTTAAACCAACCATTATCAAATTTAGATAAATCAAATCAAAAAATAAATAAGAAAGAGGTAAAAGAAGTGAATGAAATCTTAGAAAAATTAGAATTAATAGACATATGGAGAAAAATAAATAGGGATAAAAAGGAATACACCTTCTTCTCAGCACCACATGGCACATTCACAAAAATTGACCATACATTAGGTCACAGAAACATAGCACACAAATGCAAAAAAGCAGAAATAATGAATGCAGCCTTCTCAGATCACAAGGCAATAAAAATAATGATTAGTAATGGTACATGGAAAACCAAATCTAAAACCAATTGGAAATTAAACAATATGATACTCCAAAACCGTTTAGCTAAAGAAGAAATCATAGAAACAATTAATAATTTCATCAAGGAAAATGACAATGGCGAAACATCCTTTCAAACCTTTTGGGATGCAGCCAAAGCGGTAATCAGAGGCAAATTCATATCCCTGAAAACTCATATTAACAAACAAGGGAGAGCAGAGATCAATCAATTGGAAATGCAATTGAAAAAACTCGAAAGCGATCAAATTAAAAACCCCCAGCAGAAAACCAAATTAGAAATCCTAAAAATTAAGGGAGAAATTAATAAAATCGAAAGTGATAGAACTATTGATTTAATAAATAAGACAAGAAGCTGGTACTTTGAAAAAACAAACAAAATAGACAAAGTACTGGTCAATCTAATTAAAAAAAGGAAGGAAGAAAAGCAAATTCACAGCATTAAAGATGAAAAGGGGGACAGCACCTCCAATGAGGAGGAAATTAAGGCAATCATTAGAAATTACTTTGCCCAATTATATGGCAATAAATACACCAATTTAGGAGAAATGGATGAATATATACAAAAATACAAACTGCCTAGACTAACAGAAGAGGAAATAGAATTCTTAAATAATCCCATATCAGAAATTGAAATCCATCAAGCCATCAAAGAACTTCCTAAGAAAAAATCCCCAGGGCCTGATGGATTCACCTGTGAATTCTATCAAACATTCAGAGAACAGTTAACCCCAATACTATACAAACTATTTGACATAATAAGCAAAGAGGGAGTTCTACCAAACTCCTTTTACGACACAAACATGGTACTGATTCCAAAACCAGGCAGGTCAAAAACAGAGAAAGAAAACTATAGACCAATCTCCCTAATGAATATAGATGCAAAAATTTTAAATAGGATACTAGCAAAAAGACTCCAGCAAGTGATCAGAAGGATCATTCACCATGATCAAGTAGGATTCATACCAGGGATGCAGGGCTGGTTCAACATTAGGAAAACCATCCACATAATTGACCACATCAACAAGCAAACTAGCAAGAACCACATGATTATCTCAATAGATGCAGAAAAAGCCTTTGATAAAATACAACACCCATTCCTATTAAAAACACTAGAAAGCATAGGAATAGAAGGGTCATTCCTAAAAATAATAAACAGTATATATCTAAAACCAACAGCTAATATCATCTGCAATGGGGATAAACTAGATGCATTCCCAATAAGATCAGGAGTGAAACAAGGATGCCCATTATCACCTCTACTATTTGACATTGTACTAGAAACACTAGCAGTAGCAATTAGAGAAGATAAAGAAATTGAAGGCATCAGAATAGGCAAGGAGGAGACCAAGTTATCACTCTTTGCGGATGACATGATGGTCTACTTAAAGAATCCTAGAGATTCAACCAAAAAGCTAATCAAAACAATCAACAACTTTAGTAAAGTTGCAGGATACAAAATAAACCCACATAAATCATCAGCTTTTCTATATATCTCCAACACAGCTCAGCAGCAAGAACTAGAAAGAGAAATCCCATTCAAAATCACCTTAGACAAAATAAAATACCTTGGAATCTATCTCCCAAGACAAACACAGGAACTATATGAACACAACTACAAAACACTCGCCACACAACTAAAACTAGACTTGAACAATTGGAAAAACATTAACTGCTCATGGATAGGACGAGCCAATATAATAAAAATGACCATCCTACCCAAACTTATTTATCTATTTAGTGCCATACCCATTGAACTACCAAAATACTTCTTCACTCATTTAGAAAAAACCATAACAAAGTTCA
The DNA here is from genome assembly GCF_027887165.1 of Monodelphis domestica. Lineage (NCBI taxonomy): Eukaryota > Metazoa > Chordata > Mammalia > Didelphimorphia > Didelphidae > Monodelphis > Monodelphis domestica. Next base: position 249,374,271 of record NC_077229.1, read on the forward strand.
TTTGGAAGAACAAAAGATCAAGGATATCCAGGGAAATAATGAAAAAAAACACATATGATGGGGGCCTTGCAGTCCCAGACCTCAAACTATATTACAAAGCAGCAGTCATCAAAACAATTTGGTACTGGCTAAGAAACAGAAAGGAAGATCAGTGGAATAGACTGGGGGAAAACGACCTCAGCAAGACAGTATACGATAAACCCAAAGATCCCAGCTTTTGGGACAAAAATCCACTATTCGATAAAAACTGCTGGGAAAATTGGAAGACAGTGTGGGAGAGATTAGGAATAGATCAACACCTCACACCCTACACCAAGATAAATTCAAAATGGGTGAGTGACTTAAACATAAAGAAGGAAACCATAAGTAAATTGGGTAAACACAGAATAGTATACATGTCAGACCTTTGGGAGGGGAAAGGCTTTAAAACCAAGCAAGATATAGAAAGAATCACAAAATGTAAAATAAATAATTTTGACTACATCAAACTAAAAAGCTTTTGTACAAACAAAACCAATATAACTAAAATCAGAAGGGAAACAACAAATTGGGAAAAAATCTTCATAGAAACCTCTGACAAAGGTTTAATTACTCATATTTATAATGAGCTAAATCAATTGTACAAAAAATCAAGCCATTCTCCAATTGATAAATGGGCAAGGGAAATGGATAGGCAGTTCTCAGATAAAGAAATCAAAACTATTAACAAGCACATGAAGAAGTGTTCTACATCTCTTATAATCAGAGAGATGCAAATCAAAACAACTCTGAGGTATCACCTCACACCTAGCAGATTGGCTAACATAACAGCAAAGGAAAGTAATGAATGCTGGAGGGGATGTGGCAAAGTAGGGACATTAATTCATTGCTGGTGGAGTTGTGAACTGATCCAACCATTCTGGAGGGCAATTTGGAACTATGCCCAAAAGGGCGACAAAAGAATATCTACCCTTTGACCCAGCCATAGCACTGCTGGGTCTGTACCCCAAAGAGATAATGGACAAAAAGACTTGTACAAAAATATTCATAGCTGCGCTCTTTGTGGTGGCCCAAAACTGGAAAACGAGGGGATGCCCATCAATTGGGGAATGGCTGAACAAACTGTGGTATATGTTGGTGATGGAATACTATTGTGCTCAAAGGAATAATAAAGTGGAAAAGTTCCATGGAGACTGGAACAACCTCCAGGAAGTGATGCAGAGCGAGAGGAGCAGAACCAGGAGAACATTGTACACAGAGACTAATACACTGTGGTATCATCGAACGTAATGGACTTCTCCATTAGTGGCGGTGTAATGTCCCTGAACAACTTTCAGGGATCCAGGAGAAAAAAAACACCATTCATAAGCAAAGGATAAACTATGGGAGTGGAAACACCGAGAAAAAGCAACTGCCTGAATACAGAGGTTGAGGGGACATGACAGAGGATAGACTTTAAATGAACACTCTAATGCAAATACTATCAACAAAGCAATGGGTTCAAATCAAGAAAACATCTAATGCCCAGTGGACTTACGCGTCGGCTATGTGGGGTGGGGGGGAGGAAAAGAAAATGATCTATGTCTTTAACGAATAATGCTTGGAAATGATCAAATAAAATATATTTAAAAAAAATAATAATTATTTCAATGGATGCAGAAAATATTTTGGCAAAGTACAATATGCATTTAGGCTAAATGCATCACAAAATAAAGCCTTAGTGGGACCTTTTATAATATAATGAAGTGTATGTTTATGAAATCAAGACTAGCAATAAATTCAGTTGACATACACAATACCTAAGCCATAGTGGGTATTTTAAAAGTGCTTATTGATTGGTACCAGAATATCTTTTTTTTATTCACAGAGGTCATAAAACAATAGAAAGACAAAAATAGATGAATTAGTAACAGTAGCTAAAACTATTCCTACTTACTTGTGAAATGGTAGCTTATAATAATCTAGAGAATCAATAAAGGTAATCATTGAGGCAATTGATAGTATAATAATGAAAGTAAAATATTAAATGTAATATTATTTTTAAAATTTGAGGTCACTTTCTATAAAATTAACTCGAGTCACATATCTGTTAGTAGCTCTTAAAAATTAAAATTTAATCAAAAATGGAGATAAAGTAAAAAGAGGGAACCATAGGAAGGAGACAGAAAATATCACCTAACCAAAATACCCTAAACCAAATTAGGGAACCAAAATCCAAAACCTCCCAAGCCTCTTAAGCAGGGATCCCCAAAGTTTTTACACAGGAGGCCAGTTCACTGTCCCTCAGACCCTTGGAGAGCCAGACTATAAAAACGGAACCCTAACCAGGCAGCAGTATACACAGTGCAGAATACCCTCCCCCAGGTCACTGCTCACCATGCTGAAGCCTTCCATTATGCAGCCACACAAATGATTATGTCACTGGAAGTAGTACTGTCTGTGAGTGATGCCTTGCTTTGTGATGCTGCCACATACAGTGCTCCTCTCACTGACCACCAATGAAAGAGGTGCCCCTCCTGGAAGTCTGGTGGGGGCCAGATTCATGGCCTCAGGGGGCTGCATGTGGTCCCCATGCTATAGTTTGGGGACCTCTGCTCTTAAGCCTACAAAAGCCCTCCAGTAACCATAAGCACCAGAGCTCCAATTCAAGCCCATCTTCCACCTCAGAGCCAAAACAGAGAGAGTCCTCCCCCTCCCTCAGGCACCACACCTTTTTACTTCTCTTCACCTTTGTAATACAAATTATGCACACAAAATGGGATGTAGAGTAGAACAAATTTAGTAAGCGTTTTTCTATTCTACACAATAGCTTTAGGAAAGTTGTAGGCTTCAATATAATCCCTGAAAAAAGAACTGGAATGTAGTAAAATAAAAAAGTTAAAAATTAATAGTGAAAAGAGGAAAAATGTTAAATAATATACATAATGTTTCGGGGAATCATATTGAAGCACAGAAATTATTTGTGTATATTTCATTACAAAGTGTTCCTTAAATAAATAATGAATTTAAATAGCTATAGACTATTCAGTGTTCATGTCAAGACTATTTCAACATAACTTCTTTTTATATTACAAATTAGAAATCTCAAAAAAAATCAACACATACACACAAAAACACACACAGAAAACAAAAGAAAACAAGAATTATAAAGTTTTAAAAGTATTCATGAATCTTCATTCAGATTTCATCTGTTCCCCACCCTAAGTTCCCTGGAGGAAGATAGTTTTATTCATCATAAATCCTTTGGAATTATTTTAAGATTATATTATTACTAATTCTAGCTATCATTCAAAGGTCAGACATTAGTATTACTTCTGTGTACAATATTGAGCTGTTTAAGCTTCATTTTGCATCAATTCAGGTAAGTCTTTTTTCCTAAAAGAATTCTTCTAGTCATTTGTTATAAAAGTAGTCTATTACTTTTATTCATTTTAGTATATTACAACTTGTTCAGCCATTTGCAAATTGGCAGGCATTCCTTCAATTTCCAATTCCTTGCAACTACAAAAAGAGAAGAAAAAATTTTGTACCTATAAATCCTTTTTTCTTTTCTCTAATATCCCTGGGGAACAGACATAGTAGCTGTATTGCAGACCAAAGGGCATAGAATTTTATTCCCCTTTGGAAATAGTTCCAAATTACTCTCCATAATGGTTGAATCACTTCATAATGCCACCAACTGCAGTGGGTTCCCAATTTTCTCATATCCCCTCCAACATTCATCATTTTTCTTCTTTGTTATATTAGCCAGTCTGATAGGTGTGAGGTAGTATTTCTGAATCATTTTAATTTATATTTCCCAAATCAATAGTGATTGAGTATTTTTTCATGACTATAGATAGCTTTGATTTCTTCTGCTAAAAATTACCTATTCATATTCTTTGACCATTTATAAATTGTGGAATGAGTCTTGGTCTTATAAACTTAACTCAATTACCTATATATTTGGCAAATGAGACCTTTATAAAAGAAACTTGCTTATGAAATCTTTTCTCTAATTTCTGTCTTTCTTTCTAACCTTTTATTCAGACATTAAATTACAATTTAATAATCACTTATATGGTACAGCACTCTGGGTCATAATGAACAAAAATGAAATAATTATGTTATATTTCTTTTAGAGAAGATATTTTATTTTTACCAATTAAATATAATAACAATGTTCCATATAAGTTTTCTGATGTTATATGATCCAAATTGTCTCCCTTCCTTTCTTCCTTTCTTCTTCTGGAGATGGTAAGAAATTTGATCTGGATTATCATGTATTATCATGCAAAATGTAATTCCATATTTATTATTATAAGAGAATATTCATATAAAACCAAAAACCCAAACCAAAAATCCAGATGAATGAGAGTAAAAAATCATTTGCTTCCATCTCCATTCTGACACCAACAGTTCCTTCTCAGGATATGGATTAGCATTCTTTATCAGAAGTCCGTCAGTATTATGTAGGATCATTGTATTGCTAAGAGTATATAAAAATTTCAAAGTGGATCAATTCCATAACACTGCTGTTATCCTGTACAATGTTCTCCTTGTTCTGCTTATTTCACTCTGCATCAGTTCATGAAGGTCTTTCCACCTTTTTTTTCCCTGAAATCATCCTGTTCACCATTTCTTATAACACATTTATATATATTTATTTTTTACAAATAAATATTCCCCCACATGCTTTTTAAAAATCTCTTTGGGATACAGAAGTAGTAGTGGTATTATTGGATCAAATGGTATGCAATGTTTTATAGTCTTTTGGGAATTTCCAAATTGTCCTTGAGAAGGATTAGATCAGTTCACAACTACACCAATAATGCATTTAGATCCCACTTTTGCCACATCCCATACAACATTTAACATTTTCCTTTACTATCTAATTGACCTGTCTAATAGTTGTACCTCTGAGTTGTTTTAATTTGCTTTTCTCTAATCAAGTTATGATTATATTATGTGATATATTTAATATCAATAATATAATTGTAATGTATAAATATATTCCTATAAATATAATATATGTAAATATAAAACAATAATCATAGATAAGAATGTAATATATATAATCTCATATTTTTTCATATGATTATCATTACTATGTTTTCCTCATCTGAAAACTATTCATGTCCTTTGATTATTTTTCAGTTGGGGAATGGTTTGTAGTCTTATGAATTTGAAAGGGAAAGGACCTAGTTGTATAAAAATGTTCATAATTGCTCTCTTTGTGGTGGCCAAAAAATTAGAAACTGAAGTTCTCTATACATTTGAGAGATATTAGACCTTTATCAGAGAAATTTGTTATAATTTTTCCACAGTTTCCTATTTCCATCTAATATTGATTACATTCTTTTGTTTGCACAAAACCTTTTAAATTTAATATAGCAAAATTATTTATTTTATATCTTGCAATGTTTTTTTCTCTTTTGTCTTTTCTTTGATCATAAATTCTTCCCATCTCTATAATCTGATAGGTAAACTATTCCAGGTCCCCCTAATTTACTTATGGTACCAGTATTTATATTTAAATCACATACCAATTTTGACATTATGTCCTATAGGGTATGAGATATTGGTCTCTGCCTAGTTTCTACCATAACGTTTTCCAGTTTTCCCAGAAGTTTCTGTCACATAATGATTTTTCCCCCCCAAAAGCTTTTATCTTTAGGTTTATCAAAATTTTGATTGCTAATGTCTTTTACCCCTCATATATTACATTGATACACTGTTCTATTTCATAGGCAGTACCAGATTATTTTAATGATTACTGTACTTCATACAAAATTTGAGATCTGGTACAGCTAGACCACCTTACAATCCCCTTGATATTTTGAAATTTTTGTTTTTCCACATGAATTTTGTTATTATTTCCTCTAGTTCTAAAAAGAAATTATTTCTTGTTTGGTAATTTAGATAGAATTGTATTTTTTTTACATTAGCTCAGCCTACTCGTGGGCAATTAATATTTTCCCAATTGTTTAAATTTGACTTTATTTGTGTGGTGTTTGGTAATTGTGGTTTTTTTAATTCCTGGATTTGTCTTATATTATTTTAAATGGAATCTCTCTATCTCTTCCTTCAGCCCTTGGTGGATAATATATAGAAATAATAATTATTTATGTAGATTTATTTTTTATCCTTCAACTTTGATAAAATTATTGTTTCAACTAGCTTTTAGTGGATTCTATAGGATTCTCTAAATATACTTTTGTATCATCTATGAGGAGTTTCATTTTAGTTTCCTTTAGTTTCCTTATTACCTACTTTAATTCCTTCAATTTATTTTTCTTCTTTTATTACTAAAATTAGATTTCTAGAACAATATTAAATAATGGTGGTAATAATGGGCACCCTTGCTTCACCTCAGATCTTATTGGAAAGGTTTCTAACTTATCTCCATTGCAGATGATATTTTCTGATGGTTTTATATAGACACTGATAATCATTTTAAGGAAAGATCAATTTATCCCTATGTTTTCTAGTGTTTTTCACAGGAATGGGTGTTCTATTGTATCAAAGACATTTTATTCATCTATTGAGATACTTCTATGATTTTTGCAAGGTTTATTATTGATAGGATCAATGGTGCAGTTATTTTTCCTAATATTAAACCAGCCTTATAATCCCAGTATAAATTCCACCTACTCACACTGAATGATCCTTACAATATATTATTATGGACAAGGGTGAATCAGAAAGTACAGACCACACTATTCCAATTTTTAATCAACTAATAATATAAGTTGAGAATGATATCTACATTTGATTTTTTTAAAAAATTAAAAAATTTTAAAGTAATATGAAATAAATTAGTTTAGTAGAAAAACTTTATAATTGTATTCTACACTAGATTCTAATATTAAATATACCATAAAATAATTAGAAGTGAAATACACCATATACCTCTCAAAGCTAAGGGTAGAATTTATTTTATAACCAAATAAAAGATAGAGACAATTGCAAAAGATGAAACTGAAAATAATTTGCACAAACAAAACTAATGCACTTTGGATAAAATGTGAAATGATCAAATGGTAAAAATAGAATTTAAATGTAAATTGTCTCTCATAAACTTTTGCTTCCCATTAAATAAATAATTAATGAAATTGCAAGGTGATTATGATAATTATGAAGATGGATAAATGGATAGATAGATAGAAAGACAGACAGGCAGAGAGAGAGAGAGAGAGAGACCTGAATGACAAAAAGCCATTCCCCAGTATATGTGTTGATGGGTTATAAAGAGTTCTAAAATAATCACAAACTAAAAATAGCTATATGAAAGAATGAGTCTGGAATTATTCATGTTGTAAGTCATGACCAAAATAGTATGCCCCAGATAACTTAAGAAAGATTTAAAGCTGTACAGAGTTGAAAAAAAAATTTTTTTGGGGGGGGGGAATTGTTATTATAATATTCACCAGTAGATTTAATTATATTTTAACACACTTATGTATTATTTATATTACACACACACATATATATATATATATATTTGTACGTAATCATATATAGATGTGTGCAAATGAGAAAGATTCTGAATGCTATAATGATGTTAATACAGTTGTATTTGGAGGGAAATGTGCCCAGTCAATATGAGCTTTTTACCTAACATTTTTAACACTAGTTATTTAAACAACCTAATTTTATTTTGAATCTCATTGGAAATTATTTGCTAAAATTTTCCTGCTCACAAAATGAGGTTTTTCCTATGAAATGTCAGTATTTTTTATTATTGTTCTATGAAAAATAAAATATTGTGTTGGTATTAGAAACTAACGTCATCAAGATGAACTTCTGGGTGATGCAGTGGATAGTCTGTAAGTATGTCCTGGAGTCAGGAATTTTCTTTAGTTCAAATATGATCTTACCAAGTGTGCAGACAGGATTCACCTAAGTCCAATTTTCCTCAGTTTCTTCATCTATAAAATGATCTGGGGAAGGAAATGGCAAGATGCTCCAATACCTTTGCCAAGAAAATGTGAAATGGGGTCATGAAGAATTAGACATGATGGTAGCTCAGGGGTACAATCGAAAAAGCATTGGCTCTGGAGTCAGGGGAGTCATAGCTGTGTCTCTGGGTAAATCACTTAATTGTCTTTGCCTCAGTCTCTTCATCTGTATAATTTGCCTCAGAATAAAATTTCAAAATACTCCAGTACCTTTTAAAGGAAGCCCTAATTGGAACTATGATGCATTAAGTATGACTAAACAACAATGATCATCAAGATACAAGTGATTTGCCTGCTGGATGTTGTTAAAAATGAGAATTTCTCAAGATTACCTTGTTCAAATGACATGCATCTTTCTATCTGTTCAGCATGACATGTCTGAATCAAAGAAGGTTGTATGTCTAAGAGCAAAGAAGAATTGCATTAGTAAAAAAGAGCACAAGTCCAAATTTAGAGATATCTCTGCTCCAAATATTTATATGGACTAGTTGTACCTGACCTGCGCTACAGTCTTCTGAGCATGTATTGGTTTAATCATCCACGGTCAGACACATTGCATACTTACCTAATTATTTTGATATTTTTTGGTCCTTTTGAAGTATAAATGACAGCACCAATATATCTGTTCATTCATCTAGTTATTTAATTTTTTTATTTATTTTAGGCACAAATCTAGAATGAAATTGTATAAGAAATTACAAAAGACACTGTATGAAGTTACTGTAACTAGGTTCAAGTTTTGTCTCTTCTTCTTAGTATGTGTATTAATTTAGGCAAGTTATGGCTTCAATTTCTTATCTGTAAAATTAAAGAGTTGAATTAGATGGCCTTCAAGTTGCTTTTTCTGCTCAAATCAATGATCTTATTGTTTATTTATCATAGGGAATTAATAGTTTGCAAATTCCTTCTACCAATAAAGATGAGCAACTCATTACATACTGATGGAGTCACAAACTACTTTGAGAACTTTAGTGAGTTTCTCATGGTTAAATAGCTTATATGGTTAGACAGGACTTAAAAATAGATATTCTTGACTCCATAAGTGAAAAACCATTCTGTCCAATACATTATACTGCTTTTCAGTCCTGAAACTAAAAGGAACTCATAACCCTAGCTTTAGTACATGAAAATTATGACCAAATCCCATTTATAGTTTTATTTTCTTAAAGCAATAGTACGGTGTGCAGCATAGTGTGCTTTTCATAATACAAAATTAGATAGAGAAATAGGTAGGCAAATATGTATTACTATGTAGCCATATCATTTTCATTTTCTTCATCTTTTGTCTCTTTCAAGTATCTAATACTTGTAACAACCTGAAATTGATTGAACTGCATTGCTTCCATTGTCTCATTTGATCCTACTAACAGATAGCTCTTTAGGGTATAATTATCCCCTTTTATAGATGAGAAAATGAAAGCTCAGAAAAAGCAACATGATTTACAAGTCATGCGAAATTTGACACAAGAGTTCTCTTGCCACCATGTCCAACATCCTTTTTCCAACAAGGCACTATCTTTATAAGCATTTTTGGAATAAATTAAAAAAAACTTCTTAAATTATACAAAATAATAAAACTACCACAATAAAAAACACCTTACTATACTCAAAAAATATGCATCATACCATGTTTCTAATGATGAAATATTCTTTCCTATATTTTAGTAGCCCAGCAGATGTATCATTGTTCTTCTATAGTATCAATAGGAAAATTCTCTTATGAAATCCTCTATTACAAAAGAATTGGTTCTTCATCTTTTACATTTTATCTATCTCTGTTTTAGTGAGCTGATATTTAGTTATGTCTAAACACAGCTTATGATAATTAATGAAATAAGAAATTTTAATGACCAAATGCAGAACTAAGATAACCTAGTTAGACTTTTAGAAGAATTACGTGTCTGATGAAGTATCATGTTTCCCTTAATCTTAAAGCAGCAAATCCTTAATGTATTTAGATATGGGAATAGTTCATATGAGACATTTTTTTTTGCAATGATTGCTAAATTACTGATCAGCAGGAGAAGAAGGATGATGGCAAATGAAAATTTTGCCTCTTCAATAAATGAAAGCTATTTTGACTGGGCTGCTTATAGCTTATAAAGATATATCACATTGTGACTGAAGTTCAAAGCATCTAGCAATGGGAATATGGAAAGAAATATTATCATCCATTAGCACATGGCTTTAGGAAACCTGAAGGAATTCCTCCAGACATATTAAATGGTTTTAGGTTCAGAAATTTATCAAAGTCTTCTTAAGACCACACAGATGCCAAGTAGATTAACCCATAGCATTATCACTCGGGATTTAAAGCAGTGAGTGAGAATGATTTTCAAATTTTTTTTTAAAAACAACTTCAAAAACCATAATCTTTGGTTTCTCCTCTTTCTTGAATAATAGTGTCTATCATGTCCTACTAGCGGGAAAGATATTCATACCTCTGGTAACTAGTGAAGTCAATTTATTGGGAAGGAAGTGAACACCAATTACTCCTTATGTTAAAGCTTCCAAGCCAAAGAATCTAATAATCAAACAGGCCATTACAACCACTGTTTAGTAATAACTATTTGAAAGGCTCATCAGAAAACAGATAATGCCTCTATGTGCCTGTCGTCCTGCTTTATATATGCCCTGGTAGAACAGCATATGGTTTCTTTGATGGAAAGTAATGTAAAATGACAGGCTGTTTGAAGATGCTCTAGCCACAATTTCATTAATAATGCATGAGGTAACAGGTATAATCAGTGCAGTTTAATAGTCTGCAGCCTCTGGAGAGACAGCAGCAGCATACAGAAGAATTACTCCTCTTTTTGGGGCACCTTACAGTAGTATTCATTTAAAAATCTTTTCTCTTTCTTTGATATTCTTTAATATCAATGGCTTAGTCTATGTAATATCAACCCAGGCACAAAATCAAGTGATGAAAAACATTTAACAATAATTCCTATCACTCTTCTATATTAATATCAGAAGTAAAGCTGTAATCCATAATGCACCTAATTTTTCAATTCTATAAATAGGAAACAAAAATGAAAATACCCCTGATGCTACAGGGTTTCACTAGGGAAGATTGGAATAGCTTAAAATGAATTATTGGTCTGATTGTTAGTAAACTGAAGTGATTTCCTACCTATTAGGGATTATCTTGTATTTCAATTTCTGTTGATAAATTTTTCACAAAGATTAAAATACAAATTTTCCAATTCTATAATTATGCTTATTTCCCCCTAGATTGGTTGTTTAAATATCATTCAGGAATCCAATAGAAAATAATGAAGAATTCAAATAGCTAAATGAAATAATCAAAAACATTATTATTCCTTAATGCATAAATGTAGTTCATTTTAATCTTAGCTTCTACTTCAGAATGTTAGAGAGAGTGGGACTTTCTAAGCTTCAAAGTATTTATACAACTGAAAAATAATAAGAGGTTTTTAGTTACTAAAAAGTCATTCCCCAATTGATATTTAATCTTATAGATTCAAATAAAAAAATAATTACCTACTCTACATAGCCCTGTTCTTAATGGTAGGAAAAACAAAGCTTAGATAATATATTGTTACTACCTGCAATAGTTTTTAAATGGAAGTTTACAAGAGAATAAAGCATTGACAGAGACAACTTAAACAATATGCAACAAACATATTAGAGGGGGAAATCGGCAATTTATTCAGGATTGACAAGAATTGGCTTAAGTCACCAGAAAGATGACAGTGAAAATAAAAATATTTCATGGCAGAACCTTTTAATAGATAACTTGATTTCTTTGACATGGGTTCTATATCAACTGAATAGATATAACACACTCATACCTTTTCATATTTTATATTCATATTTCATATTTTTATATTCATGTCTTTAATTTTCTACAAATCTTCCATTGACAATCATGCATAAGACTTTCTTACAGCTCTTAAAATGCTATATATATATATATATGAGTGAAATAATCGGGTTTTCATTCTATTATTATTCAATGTATGACCAACTTTCCTAGTTTTCTGTTAATGTAATGGACCAAATTATCTTTCCAACATTATTATATCTTTTTCCTCAATCACACATGCAATATAGTAGCCAAAGTATATTATTTATATTCCCCACAAACAACATTCCAACTCTAATTTCCTTGAATTTTGACTAACTTTTCATTACCTATGGAATGTTTCCCATCCTCATCTCTAAATTTTGGAATCCCTAGCTGCCCTCAAAGCTCACATCAAGTTCTAGAGCATATGATGGATTCTTCCTTAGCTTGGAGCCCCCTAACTCTTGCAATGTCATTTTATTCATTCAGCATGTATGTTGTGTATATTGATTCTTCTAATTGCTCTGTCCCTTTAGTACAACTCTAGTCCCCTGAGGGTATTGCCCTTTGGGTCACTTCTAAGACATATTACTCTTAGATTATGACTATAGGGTCATGAATATAGAGCTAGAAATGATATTATATGTTATTTATTTGAACTCCCTCATTTTTGCATGTTAAAATGAAAACTCAAAAAGGCTAAGCAACTTGACCTAAATCACCAAGATAATTGTCACAGAATTGGCTTTCAAATCAAGATTCTCTGACTCCAAATTGAGTACCTTTTTCTATTTTACAATACAAAATAATAGCATGGAAATCTAGTATTTAAAAAGATAAGGGTTTTTTTTTCCACTACAGAGTAGCTTATAATTGTTTTACAATACTTCACAATTTCATCCAGATCTATATCAACAATGTACTATTTAATACAAAGTCCAAGTCCTGGTCCAATTAATGAAGCCATCCAATGCCTACCTGAGATATATATTATATTTATTTATGTTATATTTAACAGCCATATACTTCTTCAACTCATTTTTCAGGGTATATATAATGGCAGATTTCTTTTGCATAACTACATAGGTTATTGTGGAGTTTCTTCAGTGTTCTATGATGAATGCAATCTAGATAATATCTTCTAACAGCAGAGGTACCTATGAAGAGTCAATTGATCTGTTTTAACTTTAAGCAGGAATGAAGTAAAAACCTATTGGATAAAGGATGTTTATTTGTATCTTTTATGAGCATATTTTCATTAAATGACAAAATCTAAAAATGAAGATAGGGAAAATTTGACTGTCTTCATAGCAGGAAAAATTGAGAACAATGACATATCACTTTCTCAATGCCATGTCTTTTTAATGATCTTACTAGAAATACTTTATAGATTCAAACTATTAGTGATAGATGGCTGGCTTTTGAGTCAGTTATGTATAAAGTCTATGTAGTCACATCCAGCCAAGTTAACGATATTTAAAAAAGACTGAAATAAGAAATCAGAGAGAGGATAAGGTAAGTCTCTCCTGAAGTTAGTTTTTTTCAAAAATCCAGCATTTAAGAGTTAGCTTTTCATTCACCATGTCAGTTCAAAGGAAGATATTTTAGAACAGCCTCTCCAGGAACAGGGTCTCAGTTCCAGCCTCCACTCTAAAGAATGAAGAATTGTCTCCAGTCTCCACTTCCAAAGAATGGAGAACTGTGCCTCACAGGAAGAGACAGCTCCTTTAAAGATGCTTCTTTTGCATTGCTTCCTGTTTATTCCCCTAATTTTACGTCTACCAATCACAGTTGAAGCTTTGCTTTAAGACTGCCCAGGGCAATAAAAGACTATCTGCCCTTTGATCCAGGCATAGCACTGCTGGGTTTGTACCCCAAAGAGATAATAAGGAAAAAGGCATGTACAAGAATATTCATAGCTGTGCTCTTTGTGGTGGCAAAAAAAAAATTGGAAAATGAGGGAATACCCTTCAATTGGGGAATGGATGAACAAATTGTGGTATAGGTTGGTGATGGAATAGTATTGTACTCAAAGGAATAATAACATGGAGGAATTCCATGGAGACTGGAACAACCTCCAAGAAGTGATGCAGAGTGAAAGAAACAGAACCAGGAAAACATTATACACAGAGACTGATACACTGTGATACAATCTGTAATGGACTCCTCCATTAGTGGCAATGCAGTGACCCTGAGCAACTCGGAGGAACCTACGAGAAAAACCACTGTCCACATCCAGAGGAAACCCTGCAGGAATAAAAACACAGAAGAAAAACAACTGCTGGAATACATGGGTTGAAGGGATATGGTTGGGGATGTAGACTCTAAATGAATATCCTAGTGTAAACAACAAGATGGAAATAGGTTCTGAACAAGGACACAAGTAATACCCAATAAAATTGTGTGTTGGCTGTGGGAAGAGTGGGTGGAGGGAAGGGAGGGAAATAATGATATTATTGTAACAAGGAATAATGTTCTCAATTGACTAAATAAACATTCAAATGGGAAAAAATAAAATAAAATAAAATACAATACAATACACATAATAAGAAATGTAGGTGATGTCAGAACAAATCAATAAAAATCTATTTTTAAAATCACAAGGGGACAGCTGGGTGGCTCTGTGGATTGAGAGCCAGACCTAGAGACAGGAGGTCCTAGGTTCAAATTCAGTCACTTCCTAGCTGTGTGACCCTGGGAAATCACTCAGCTCCCATTGCCTAGCCCTTACAATTCTTCTGCCTTAGAACAAACATATAGAATTGATTCTATAATGGAAGGTAAGGGTTATAATAATAATAATAATAATAATAATAATAATAATAATAAATAAAATTACATATTGATTTAAAAAAAAGACTGCTCAGGGGAAGTTAGTTTAATTCTGATTTGTCACCCACTATTGTACATGTGGGTAACAGACCTCCCACTTAATGATTAAATTGGATGTTTACACTTTTGAGGATTAGATCTAAAATTAGGCAGATCTCCATGCTCAACTTTTAAGTAGGGCATTTACACTTTTGGTGATTAAATCTAAAAATATGTGGGTGTTACAATTTTAATCTTCTCAATTAGGGGAGAGTTAATTTTAATATTCACACTCTCTAGGACAAATGATTTGGGCCCCATGTCTAGACCTCTTGGGCTTTGCCTCAAGGACAGTCAGGAATATCTCTCTATATTAATTTTTTATTGAAGTTAAGTGACTTTTTATTTGAGCTCTTTCTCCATTATAATCAAACTGCTGGGACTTCCAGGTAATCATGGCTACAATCTAGATGCCACACGCTTCCTCTCCCCAGCACGGAACAAAATAGATTACATCAAAGGAGCATAAAAATCACCTTTGGAGGAACAGAAGGACTCCCCAGTACTCCCCAGTACCCCAAAGAGGCAAAGGTACGTGGGGTTTGAACACTTCCACACTATAATAAGAAGGAGGAAAAATTTGCACAGAAACCTGAACTGAGCCGCCCTCCCCCCCCCAACCTCCACCACCAAACCAGAGTGAGCTACCGGAGCTCTCACTGGGACAGCTAGTGAGTGGGGAAAGTCTCTGTCTGGGGGGGGTTACTCCAGGGTCCTTGGGATCTGGGGACTGCCAGGAAAAATGTTCTCAGGGTGGTTTCATGGGAGAAACAGGCCATGATCACAGGGGGTCCAAGGAGCTGCACTTGGGGCAGTTGCGCTGAGCATCTGGGCAGAACTAAACACCAGGGGTGGACCACGCACTGATTATCTGGGCAGAGCTGAACACCTGGGCAGTTTGGCAGTGATCAGAAGCCCAGCTCTCTAAGAAAACTAGGAGGCTAGGAAGAACTAGTCTGAGGCAACATAAATTCACAGAAAACCCGCCCATATCACCCAGACCCCAGACCAAAAAGGAAAGGGGAGTAAAACCACCAAAGGGATGGCTCACATGACCCAAAATCAAGCCCCCAGGAAGAAAGGGAAAAAGGTGACTATTGAAAACTTTTATGGTGGAAGTACCCAAGGAAAAGAAGAGAATGAAGATGAAATCCAAAAGAAATCAGAATATGCCTCCCAAAATGGAAACTATCAACAAGCTCTAGAAGATCTCAAAGTGGAACTTATCCAAAAGATAGAAACCTGGAAAGAAAAATGGGAGAAAGAAATCAGCAGTCTGACAGATCAGACTTCTCAATTGGAAAAAGAGCTCAAAGCATCCAATAGAAGGGCAGACAAAGCTGAAAAGCAAAACCAGTCCCTAACGAACAGAATTAAGCAACTCGAAGAAAGTGAGATCATAAAATAGCAAGAATCAATAAAGCAAACCCAAAAAATTAGTGAATTAGAAGAAAACATAAAATATCTCACTGAAAAGGTCACAGACTTGGAAAACAAAGGAAGAAGAGACAACCTCTGAATTATCGGTCTCCCAGAAAAACCAGAGATAAACAATAAACTCGATATTATTCTACAGGAGATTATGAAAGAAAATTGCCCACATGTTCTGGAGCAAGGGGGAAAATAGAAATAAAAAGGGTTCATAGAACACCCTCTATACTAAATCCCCAAAAGAAAACCCCTAGGAAAGTAATTGCCAAATTCAAGAGCTTCCAAGAAAAGGAGAAAATCCTACAAGAAGACAAGAAGAGGAGCTTCAGATATAGGGGGGCTCCCATAAGAATCATACATAACTTAGCAGCTGACACACTAAGAGACCACAAAGAATGGAACACGATATTTAGAAAGGCAAGAGAGCTGGGTCTCTAACCAAGAATCAACTACCCAGCAAAACTGACTATATACTTCCAGGGGAAAGTATGGGCATTCAACAAAATAGAAGATTTCCAAGCATTTGCTAAGAAAAGACCAGAACTTAGTGGAAAATTTAATATACAAGCACAGAAAGCAAGAGAAACATGAAAAGGTAGATATGAAAGAAAGGGAAAAGGACATGAATCTTATCTTTTTCTTTCAGTCAAACTGTCTTCTATAAGGACTACATTTATATCAAATTATATATATTAATATGTGGGGAAAATGTTTTGTGTAACTCTCAAAAATTGTATGCGTCATAAGAGTAGTTAGAAGAAACATGCATAGGGAAAGATTGGGGCATTAAGAAAATTTGGGGAAAGTGGGGTCAAAGAAAGGAAAAGGGAGGAGGGGAACTGTCGATAAGACTAAGATTTACTTCAAGAAATAGGGGGGGACTTAATAGAATAATCTTTCCCATATAAAGATACACATGGGAAGGGGAGGGGAAGAACTTTCATATGAGAAGGAGAGGAAGAGAGTGTGAAGTGGAATTACTTAAACCTTACACTCAGTGAAATCAAATCTGAGAAGGAAGAACACCTATATCCAGTGGAATCCTGAATTCTATCTTATCCATTAGGGCAAGAAAGAAAGGAAAATTAAGGAAGGGGAGGGGGAAGGGAGTATATAAAGGGAGGGAAGGAGAGAGGGGAGGGGAAGGGAGCATAAAAATGGAGGGGATAGAAAGGGAAGCATCTCAAGGGAGGGGACTAGGGGGACTGACCTAAAGTAAATCACTGGTTCAAAAGGAGATAGCTAAAGAAGAAAGGTCAGAACTAGGGGAAGATAGCAAAATGCCAGCAAATCCACAAATGACAATCATAACTTTGAACGTGAATGGGATAAACTCACCCATAAAACATAGACAAATAGCAGATTGGATTAGAACCCAAAACCCTACCATTTGTTGTCTTAAAGAAACACATTTGAGGTGGGTTGACACTCACAAGGTTAGAATTAAAGGTTGGAGTAAGACCTTTTGGGCCTCAACTGATAGAAAGAAGGCAGGAGTTGCAATCATGATATCTGACAAAGTCAAAGCAAAAATAGACCTGATCAAAAGGGATAGGGAAGGTAAATATATTCTGCTAAAAGGGACTATAGACAATGAGGCAATATCACTAATCAACATGTATGCAACAAATGGTATAGCATCCAAATTTTTAATAGAGAAACTAGGAGAATTGAAGGAGGAAATAGACAGTAAAACCATATTAGTGGGAGACTTGAACCAACCACTATCAAATTTAGATAAATCAAACCAAAAAATAAACAAGAAAGAGGTAAAAGTGGTGAATGAAATCTTAGAAAAATTAGAGTTAATATACATATGGAGAAAAATAAATAGGGACAAAAAGGAATACACCTTCTTTTCAGCACCACATGGCACATTCACAAAAATAGATCATACACTAGGTCACAGAAACATGGCACTCAAATGCAGAAAAGCAGAAATAGTAAATGCAGCCTTTACAGATCACAAGGCAATAAAAATATTGATCGTTAAGGGTACATGGAGATCCAAATAAAAAATTAATTGGAAATTAAATAATATGATACTCCAAAATTGGATAGTTAGAGAAGAAATCATAGAAACAATAATTTCATTGTGGAAAATGACAATGGCGAGAAATCCTTTCAAACCTTATGGGATGCAGCCAAGGCAGTACTTAGAGGAAAATTTATATCCATGAGTGCATATATTAACTAATTAGGGAGGACAGAGATCAAGGAATTGGAAATGCAAATCAAAAAACGTGAGAACAAACAAATTAAAAACACCCAGAAGAAAACCAAACTAGAGATCCTAACAATTAAGGGATAAATTAATAAAATCGAAAGTGACAGAACTATTGAGCTAATAAACAATACTAGAAGCTGGTATTTGGAGAAAAAAACAGACAAAATAGACAAAGTACCTATCAATCTAATTTATAAAAGGAAAGAAGAAAGGCAAATTAACAGCATCAAGGATGAAAAGGGGGACCTCACTTCCAATGAAGAGGACATTAAGGCAATCATTAAATACTACTTTGCCCAACTATATGGCAATAAATATACCAACGTAGGTGATATGGATGAATATTTACAAAAATATAAATTGCCTGGACTAACAGAAGAAGAAATAGATTTCTTAAAAAATCCCATATCAGAAATAGAAATCCAACAGGCCATCAAAGAACTTCCTAAGAAAAAATCCCCAGGGCCTGATGGATTCACCAGTGAATTCTATCAAACATTCAAAGAACAGCTAACTCCAATACTATACAAACTATTTGACATAATAAGCAAAGAGGGAGTTCTACTAAACTCCTTTTATGACACAAACATTGTACTAATTCCAAAGCCAGGCAGGCCAAAAACAGAGAAAGAAAATTATAGACCAATCTCCCTAATGAATATAGATGCAAAAATCTTAAATAGGATACTAGCAAAAAGACTCCAGCAAGTGATCAGAAGGGTCATCCACCATGATCAAGTAGGATTTATACCAGGGAAGCAGGGCTGGTTCAATATTAGAAACTATCCACATAATTGACAACATCAACAAGCAAACCAACAAGAACCACATGATTACCTGAATAGATGCAGAAAAAGCCTTTGATAAAATACAACACCCATTCCTACTAAAAACACTGGAAAGCATAGGAATAGAAGGACCATTCCTAAAAATAATAAACAGTATATATCTAAAACCATCAACTAATATCATCTGCAATGGGGATAAATTAAATCCATTCCCATTAAGATCAGGAGTGAAACAAGGATGCCCATTATCACCTCTATTATTTGACATTCTATTAGAAACACAAGCAGTAGCAATTAGAGAAGAAAAAGGAATTGAAGGCATTAAAATAGGCAAGGAGGTGACCAAATTATCACTCTTTGCAGATGACATGATGGTCTACTTAAAGAATCCTAGAGATTCAACCAAAAAGCTAATCGAAATAATCAGCAACTTTAGCAAAGTTACTGGATACAAAATAAACCCACATAAGTCATCAGCATTTCTATATAATTTCAACACAGCTCAGCAGCAAGAACTAGAAAGAGAAATCCCATTCAAAATTACCTTAGACAAAATAAAAGACTTAGGAATCTATCTCCCTAGACAAACACAGGAACTATATGAACACAACTACAAAACACTTTCCACACAACTAAAACTATACTTGAACAATTGGAAGAACATTAACTGCTCATGGGTAGGACGAGCCAATACAATAAAAATGACCATCCTACTCAAAATCATCTATCTATTTAGTGCCATACCCATGGAACTTCCAAAAAAATTTTTTACTGATTTAGAAAAAACCATAACAAAGTTCATTTGTAAGAAAAAAACATCAAGAATATCCAGGGAAATAATGGAAAAAAATACAAAGGAAGGGGGCCTTGCAGTCCCAGATCTAAGACTATATTATAAAGCAGCTGTCATCAAAACAATTTGGTACTGGCTAAGAGACAGAAAGGAATATCAGTGGAATAGACTGGGGGCAAGCGACCTCAGCAAGACAGTATATAACAAACCCAAAGATCCCAGTTTTGGGGACAAAAATCCACTATTTCATAAAAACTGCTGGGAAAATTGGAGGATAGTGTGGGAAAGATTAGGTTTAGATCAACACCTCACACCCTACACCAAGATAAATTCAAAATGGGTGAATGACTTGAACATAAAGAAGGAAACTATAAGAAAATTAGGTGAACACAGAATAGCATACATGTCAGACCTTTGGGAGGGGAAAGACTTTAAAACCAAGCAAGACATAGAAAGAGTTACAAAATGCAAAATAAATAATCTGGAATACATAAAATTAAAAAGTTTTTGTAAAAACAAAACCAATGTAACCAAAATCAGAACGGTAGCAACACATTGGGAAACAATCATCATAAAAACCTTTGACAAAGGTTTAATTACTCAAATTTACAAAGAACTAAATCAATTGTACAAAAAATAAAGCCATTCTCCAATTGATAAATGGACAATGGACATGAACAGGCAGTTCTCAGCCAAAGAAATCAAAACTATTAATAAGCACATGAAAAAGTGCTCTACATCTCTTATAATTAGAGAGATGCAAATCAAAACAACCCTGAGGTATCACCTCACACCTAGCAGATTGGCTAACATGACAGCTATGGAAAGTAATGAATGCTAGAGGGGATATGGCAAAGTGGGGACACTAATTCATTGCTGGTGGAGTTGTGAATTGATCCAGCCATTCTGGAGAGCAATTTGGAACTATGCCCAAAGGGTGATAGAAGACTGTTTGCCCTTTGTTCGAGCCATAGCACTGTTGGGTTTGTACCCCTAAGAGATAATAAGGAAAAAGATTTGTACAAGAATATTCAAAGCTGCACTCTTTGTAGTGGCCAAAAATTGGAAAATAAGGGGATTCCCATCAATTGGGGAATGGCTGAACAAATTGTGGTATATGTTTGTGATGGAATACTATTGTGCTAAAAGGAATAATAAAGTAGAGGAATTCCATGGAGACTGGAACCACCTCCAGGAAGTGGTGCAGAGCGAAAGGAGCAGAACCAGGCAAACATTGTACATAGTTACTGATACTTTGTGGTACAATCGAAGATGATGGACTTCTCCATTAGTGGCAATGCAATGTCCCTGAACAATCTGCAGGGATCTAAAAAATACTATCCATAAGCAGAGAATAAACTGTGGGAGTAAAAACACCGATGAAAAGCAACTTCTTGACTACAGGGGTTGAGGGAATATGTTATAATTAAAATGGTTGTGGTCTTAAACTGTAGTGAGTTAAAATGGTGGGAGATGTAAATTGTGATAGATATAAGGGAGGTTGAGTAAATATGACCACAGAAAATATGTTTCACTACAGTGTCTTGGTTTTTAAATCAAATATATGGTGGTCGCCAGGGAAATATTCCCAATTATTCAGATACCCAAGTCATTTGGGTTTTATAGAGATTTTAATTAACAATACAATGAGTAATCAAAGAAAGAGAGAGAAAGAGTAAGAAAGGAATAAGTATGAAGGGTCTCAAGCCAATATGGCCTAGACCTGAGTCCTAAGAGAGAAACCAGCCAATTTTTTAACACTCACCACAAGGTCTGTCTAAACAAGGATTCTAGTGACAACAGGCCAGCTCCATCTCAGCTGACTTCACCAGAGAGCCTTCCAGCCAGAGACTGTTCCAAAGGGCCTTTCTCCAGAACCTCTCTCAAGAGATTCTTCCCAAGTCATCCTCATCAGAGATCCTCCAAAAGGATTTCTCCAAAAGGATATCTCCTCAAGAGATTCTGCTCTTTCTTATATAGGGGTTTTTCTCCCATGTCACCTCCCCTAAGTCCCTACATCTACCAATCACTGTAGACACTTTCCAAAGGACTGCCCATCTAAATTCCTGGTAAGTCGACCAATCTCCTCAGTAAGTCTGAATCAGAAAAAATGCTGCTGTGTCGACCAATCTCCTCAGTAAGTCTGAATGAGAGAAAACATAGCTGAGTCAACTAATCTCATCAAGAGAAAACTTGCCCGACCCTTTTAGGTACCTAGCATCCCATTGTATCAATTCTAAAAACAGGCCTGGCTCAAAGAACTCCTTGCCCCACCATAAGCATGGATCCAAGTACTTTCTTTGTTTAGCAAGGAGTTTTCTGCCCTAAAGCAATCTTAAGTATGGGTGGAGTAGAGGTCCTCCCATTTCTGATCCTGGCCAGTTCTCACATCAAAATGGGGAATGTTTCTCAGTAGGGAATTTGTTCCAATTAAGAATTCCCCGATGGGAAAATTTTTAACATTCACAAGTCTGAGAGATTTCAAGATTTACAGATATGACTGAGGAGAGACTCTAAATGAACACTCTAATGCAAATACCAACAACAGGAAAGTGGGTTTGAGTCAAGAACACATGTGATAACCAGTGGAATCGTGCGTCGGCTATGGGTGAGGGAAAGGTGGTAGGAGGGGGCGAGGGGAGGAAAAGAAAATGATCTTTGTTTCCAGTGAATAATGTTTGGAAGTGACCAAATAAAATAATATTTAAAATTTTAAAAAAATTAAAAATAATCAAACTGCCTAGGAAGTGTTTCCTGAAATGCATATTCAATAATTTCCACCCAAATATTTCAAAGGTAATTCTCCCATGATACCATCTATGCAAGGAAACAAAGTAAAAATAAGAGACTAGTATTCTTCATACTTAGAAAAGAGTATAAAGGAAGATTTAGTGATCAATACTATCAAAGACTGCTGAGAAGTGAAGAATAATGTGGGTAGATAAAAGACCATTGGATTTGGCAACCAAGTGATATAATAATATATAATAACTTTGGAGAATTAATTTTAAGTAGAATGATAAGAATAGAGCTTGAATATAAGGTGTTAAGAAAAGAATGAGAGGAAAGTGGAAACACTTATAAATAACTTTTTAAAGGGATTTAGTTACAAAGGGCTTCCAAGATATAGAATGATAGTAGGGAGGGAAGGTTAAAGTGAAAATTTTTGGAGTTTTTTATCTTTTTTTTTTTTGCTTTTCTTATTGGGAAGTCAAAGTCTTGTTTGTAGACATTAGGGAATGAACCAGTAGACAGAGAAAACAAAAATAAGGGAAAAGATCAGGACAACAAGGGGACAATCTATTGGAAAAGATGAAATACAATGAAATCTCTTGAATAAGTAAAGATTGCTATTGGTGAGTAAAACTACTTCATCTTAGGATATAGGAGTGAAGGAGAAGATAGTGTTGGAAGGTAATAGGTTAGGAAGAAGAAAGATCTCACAGTGAATGGGCCCAGTTTTTCTGTAAAATATGAAGTAAGATTCTCAGCAGGGAGTGAAGTGGGGCACTTCATAAAGTGAGTCCCAACACCCCAAAATTCAATTATTTGAACCATTATTTATTGATTAATAAAGAATCTACCAGCTGGGACAGACTTCCCTATTGGAAGCTACATTAGACTGACATTATAGGATAGCTTATATACTTTACAAGATACAAAGTTATTCCCTTTCAAATACAGGTTCTCATTTAACAATCAAACAAACCTTATCACAAACACAGGTATGTGCAGTTAGAGACAATATTTAGGTTATCCAGGGGTTGTTAATTTTTACTGGTACCTTAATACACATCCCTAGTTTACTAAGTGTTATCTTGCATCCCATCCTGACCTCTTTGATATTCCTGAAATATCCCCAAGCTAAGCAGAGTCTGGTCTGCTACCTGCATAAACAGTTTGACCTCCTGGGAGGAGGGAAGCTGGGTCTGTTCCTAAATATGCAGGCAGGGATTGATCTGCTTTATCTACTTCAATTTTATTATCCTCCCCTTTTGGGACTACTTCAGAAGAAGGGGTAAGGAGAACAATGGAGGTCTGAAGAATAATCAAAGACTTTAGAGGCGTCAGCACAGAGAGTGGAATAGATATTGAATTGATTAGGTGGGTAGCATAAAATTGCCTATAAGCAGTGAATGCCCAATCAAGATTGTTTTAGATAAATTTGGACCAGTCATAAATTTTGCATTATTTTGTCCATCTTTCTTTAGCTGCATGAAAGTATGAGTGAAGATAGAGAGTAGTGAGAGTGATCTGAGCCTGAAGAATGGCTAGAACTACTCAGTAATGTGATAAAGGTTATGGTGATTCAGGAAAGGAAAACAGCAAAGAATTTAATTAGTTTACCAAAGGATTAAGATGAGGAAAAGAGGGTAATATGATTGGCAAAAGGAACATGGCCTGGGAGAGCACTGAAAATTGAATTGTACTTTATGGTGTTAGCAAAAAGTAAGTTTTTATGTTAGAAAGCAGAAGGAAATGTGAAACTTTTATTGATTATGGTCAGATAAAAAGATTTCAGAATCCTTGAATATAGAGGTGCTATATACAGCTTAAGTGGGTTACCATCTCTATGTATGGCTGAGGTGGGGTGGAGGAGAAGCTCATTTGGATAGTAAATTAGTTGAGAAAATAAATGTTACAGTGTAACAGAGAGCATCAATTTGCATGTTTCAGTGCCCTATTTTGATAGAAAGTATTTTAGGCAGAAAAGAGGTATGAAAGTTGAACTTGGGGAGACTAAAAATAAGGTGACATTTGGGGATAAACGGTGTAGCGGAAAGTCATTTAAACCAAGTGAAAAACACTTGGCTTAGCCACTTCCAGGCTTACCTCAGGGAACATGTAGATTTAAGCAGGAGACAGAAATTACAAGGAGTTAGTACATGACAGTAGAAAGATATTAATGGGTCAATGGTAACAATAGTAGGCATAACAGAGGGCACATCTGTGACACTACCATACTGAATTCATTACAACAGTAGCTTTAAAGAATCCCAATGTATTTTTTTTTAATTTTCAGAAGTAGGCTTCCTAATTATAACAAAAACATTGGTAGTATTCTGAAGTGACCAGATGAATGCTTATAATTAATTATTTTCTATCTCTTGAGCAATGAAAATAATCTTTAAATATCTTACAAAAGGCTTTTATTCAAATGTGTGTTAGTCTCATATTCAAATTTTGTCATTCATCCATGAACCAGAGCTGTAGGGTATCTCTGTGCTTTCAAATTTTTATTACTTCTCCAAAGATTATTTGAAAACACCTGTAGTCCTTCTGCACAACATCAACTGTCGCTTCAGGTGACTGCATCCATATTCAAAAAATTTTGAATTTATTTTAATAAAGGTATATTATCCAATATAATTTAAAAGTCACATGCACACACATACACACAGACACACACACACACACACACACACACACACACACACACACACACACACAGAAAGAGACAGAGGAATAGAACCAGATAGAATGATGAAGCAACAGAAAGAGTGAGAAAAATAGATAGAGAATACAAAAGCACAAAATTATGAAAATTACATGGAATTTCTAACATCCTAACATTGTTTTCTACAAATATGTCTGACTAATGTCAATCCATTTTATCTACTCTGGCAAAATTTAAGACTTTTGTGAGGAGGCAGACTGGCTAATGATAGAAAAACAATAGCTTTGTTTTGTTTTATTTTGTTTTTAACTAATGGCACATTTTAATTCAAATAGAGAAGGAATAAAGCCTAATGGGAAATTCCCATAAGCAAAAGAATGGAGGAAAGTAATTAGGTCTCAGAAATATAAAGAAAAAGAAATTCAGTCTTTAAAATTTAGAGTGGGTTTATTAGTTCCATTTTAGGGATGCACATCATTAATAAATAAATAAAAGAGAGTATGATGTTTTATAAAAAATATTGACATAAGGTTGTTTTCTTGAAATGAAAGTTAACAAATATCTTTCAGTCTGATGGTTTAGGCATAAGAATTCAATGGTCAGGGGGCAGCTGGGTAGCTCAGTAGATTGAGAGCTAGCCCTAGAGACGGGAGGTCCTAGGTTCAAATCTGGCCTCAGACACTTCCCAGCTGTGTGATCCTGGGCAAGTCACTTGACCCTCATTGCCTAGCCCTTACCACTCTTCTGCCTTGGAGCCAATACACAGTATTGACTCCAAGACAGAAGGTAAGGGTTTAAAAAAAAAAGAATTCAATGGTCTTAGTTTCATCAAGGGTTATTAAGTATAATTTCTCCGTATTATATGTATCTACATTATAACCGAAATTCTTAAACATCTTATACCTCTCATATCTTTTCTTTCTTTTTCAAAATGTATTCATTTAAATTTTTATGCATCATTTTTTCACAATATCATTTTTCTTCTTCGTCCAGAATAGTCATCCTATATAATAAAATATATTGTTAAAGCTGAACCCCTCAAAAAAAAAGGAAAGAAAGGAAAGTAAAGGCAGAAATAAAATATCAGGACTGACAAATTCATGAAAAAAAAAGTTTAAAAAAATATATTGAATATACCATAATTGTCGACTTATTCTTTCAGAAGGTGTTAGGGGATTTTCCAGTATCTCTTCTTGGGACCTATGTTTATTATTGTTAATTTTGCTATATTGCTTTTTTTGCTTGTGTGGGTATTTTTCTATTGACATTGTTATGGTCATTGGGTAGAATATTTTTTGTCCCTACTTATTTCACTCTGAATAAGTTAATGTAGATCTACCCATACTTTTCTGTATTTTCTCACTTTCAACTTTTCTGACAGTTCAATAATATTCTATTAAATGCATGTGTCACCATTTGTTTAGCTCCTTCACAGTTTATGGACATTTAGTTTATTTCCTCTTCTTTGCACTTTCAAAATAGCTGCTATAAATATTTTAATGTCTATGGCGATTATTGTTTTAATAGCAATAGATTCCTTGAAGTATAGGCCTAGATATAGAATCATTGGGTCAAAGAATTTGGACTTTTTAGTCATTCTATATATTTAATTTCTAATTAGTTTACAACATGATTTTATTGACGCATAGCTCAATTGATGATGCACAAATATGCCACTTTTCCTACAAGCACCCCAACATAAATTATACTCATAATTTGCTATCCTTATTTTTCAAGAAAGTAAATTTGCTTTTCCCTTGTTAACAGATAGGCATATGCACATATTTGTGAACACAATACATATATACATGTATACTCAAATCGGATGTACCAATATGTACCTACATATATAATTGTGCATGTATATGCATGTTTTATAACACATAATGATGTATATCCATGTTAGGTAATAATTGTGTATCTAATGTTTAATGTATATCTAATGAAATGTATGTAATAATTATGTATCTAGGATATCAAACAATTATCAGACAAATGTGATAAATATATCCCTTTACTTGAAAATTTCCTTTTCTTATAGAAGGTACATTAAATTTCCCTGTTTAGAAGTTTTGTGATTTCAAACAAAATATTAATTATTTTCCAGTTTGTTGTTGGGTATATAATATATTTGGCCAAGAACCCATAACCTACTCAGAGCTTTGAAATATAGATGAATAGAGATATGCTTCTTTCCTAAATGTTTATGGTATGATTTTTT
This sequence comes from Monodelphis domestica, assembly GCF_027887165.1. Classification (NCBI taxonomy): domain Eukaryota; kingdom Metazoa; phylum Chordata; class Mammalia; order Didelphimorphia; family Didelphidae; genus Monodelphis; species Monodelphis domestica. The sequence goes on from NC_077229.1 coordinate 249,401,730, forward strand.
AATATTATGGTTATATAAATATTTAAATATATTATGGATTATTATATAAGGTATTGGTCTAAACTAGGGGTCAGCAAAGTGTGACCCCAAGGTCAGATAGTTCCCACTTTTCCTTTTTCTGTATAAGCCAAGAGTTAAGATTTTTTTTAATTAAATGCAGCAAACCTTTACATGACGAGGTAAAACTATTGCTAGCTTTTGGGCTCCACAAAATAAGACACCAAGCTGAAGTTGGCCTGAAGGCTTTAAACTGCCAATTCTCATTTTCACTTAATTATTGCCAGATTGCTTTCCAATTTTCCCAAGGGATTTAGAGAACTTTTAAAATTAATTTGTTTTTTTCCTATTTAATCAATCACTTGATTATTGATTTTTCTGATTTTCCCTTGGTCATTTTATTCTTTTGAAATATTGATCTTTTTTCTCAATGGATCCAAGATGATTTTGATAGCTTCTGTTCATGTAATAAAGATATAACAATGACATCACTTTTATTCCTACCACTTTTCATCATATATTTTCATAATCTCCATATTTTATATTTTGAATTATTTTATTATTTGATAATTTGGGTGAAATAATATTTTAATTTAATTTTTAAAATTATATGTAGGAATATTGTATGCTAATTTTATTTTGTTTTTAATCCTTTTTATTTTTAATAGAATTTATTTCCAATTATCTCAGCTCATTCCTGTCCTCTCCACATCATAAAAGGTATCATTCAGCAAAAAGATATGCATTCTATAAAAATTAAATTAATATTTCTACCCAAATATATATTTTATAAAAGTTTATTAGAAAGGATAGACCATCATAGTTTTAAATCTCATCATTCCTCTAAGTAACCTGACCACGAGTTGCCTAATCTGCCAGTCCCTTCCTCTTTCCCCCTTACCTTCTGCTCTATTCCCACGTTCGTTCAAAGCCAAAAACCCTTCCCCCTCACTTTTATTGACATACAACACGTTCACAGATGCAAAACCTGGTGTAAATATGTTATGTGAGGAATGTTGATGGACAGGTCAGGCTACTCAGGAAGGGGAGGGAATGAACTTCCTTGACACAATATCAAAGTTATATCTTTTTATGTTTCTATTAATTAGTTCATTCACTGGAGGTGGGTATAGGAACAATTTTTTTTAATAATTATCTCACGTTTTGAGATACAGATTTTCTCCCTCAACTCTTCCCCTCCAACTCCCAGAGACAGTAAATAATGTGATATGTTATATCATTGCCATCATACAATGCATATTTCCATATTCCTCATGCCATGAAAGAAGACAAATATTACACATAGAAAAAAAATTCCTGAAGAAAGTAATGTGAAAAATAAAGTGTTTTGATATATAATTAGACTAGAGCAATTCTTTTTTTGGTTGCATATATTTTCCATCACTGGTGCCTTGGGGATATAATGGAAACTTGACCTGCTCATAATAGTTTAGTCCTTCACAATTGATTATTGTACCATATTTCTGTTACTATATACAATGTTGTCTTGATTCTTTTTGCTCCTCTTTGCATGTTCATATATATATATATATATATTTCTAGATTCTTCTGCACTAATTGTGTTTGTCTTTTCCTTACAGCTCAATAATATCCCATTGCAACAGTATACCACAAAGTTTTCAGCCATTCACCAGTGGATGGACAGTCCTTATTTTCCAATCATCTTTTGCACTATAATAGAATTGCTATAAATGTTTCTATACAAGTAAATCCTTCTCTCCTACTTTTAGGCTCTTTGGCACAAAAACCTAGTAGTTTAATTGCTGCATCAAAGGTTATGCATAGTTATATGGCACTTATTGTATAATTCCAGTTTGTGCTCAAAAATGGTTGCATGAGTTCACAGTTCAGCCATAAGTGTATGCCAATATTCCCATATTAAATCCAAAATTTTTATTTTCCTTTCTGCATATATTACCCAATCTGATACTTGTTAGGTAGTATCTAGAAGATTTAATTTATATTTATCTAACTGATAGTGATTTGGAACATTTTTACATAACTATAAATATTTTAAATTTTTTTATCAGAGAATTTTCTTTACATATGTTTTGACCATTTTCAATTGAGGAAAGCTTTGTATTCTTGTAGACTTTAAACAGTTATCTATACTTTTCAAAAATGAGTTCTTTTTATAGGTAATTGCTATACAATTTTTCCAGTTTTTTCCCCATTTCTAACCTTGGTTTTATTGGTTTTGTTTGTATGAAATTAATTTTTATTTAATGATTTTTTTTCATTTATTGAAATAAAATTAAATGAAATAAAATTATCCACTTTACTTCTTGTAATATTCTTTATATCTTGTTTGGTGACAAATTCTTCCTTTCTTCAAAAGTCTAATAGGTAAACTACTCTATGGTACCCCCTTAATTTCTAGATAAAGTATCCATTTCAACTTTACCTTAGGATATGGTGTGAAATATTTGTGTCTGTCCAGCTTCTGCCATAATGTTTTCCAGTGTTCCCAGGACTCAAATAATGAGTTCAATCCTCAAAAGCTTGACTCTTTCAGTTTATTGAACACTAAGTTCCTATGGACATTAACTGGTGGTTAATTATCTAATCTATTCAAGTGTTTCATATTCTATTTCTTACCCAATACCAGATTTTTTTTGATGATTACCAGTTTACATTGTAGTTTGAAATATGATATGATATTCCTTCATATTTTTTCATTGATTCCCTTGATATTCTTAGCATTTTGTTCTTCAGATGAATTTTTTGGTTATTTTTTTCTAATTCTATAAAATAACTTTTGGATAGTTTGATTCATATGGCATTGAATAGATAAATTGATTTAGGTAGATTATAATTTTTATTATATTGGCTCAGTTTGCCCATGCATAATTAATGTTTTTTCTACTGTTTGGATCTGAATTTATTTGTTTGAAAAGTGTTTTGTAATTATGTTTATATAGTTCTATTATTTTAGTACATATGCTCCCAGGTATGTAATATTGTGTAGAGTTGTTTTGAATGAAAATTCCTTTTCATTGGACTTTGTTGGTGGTAAATAGACATGTTAATCATTTATATGAGTGTATTTTGTATGTTATGACTTTGATAAAGTTATTAATCATTTCTATTAGTCTTTTGTTTGATTCCCTGGGATTGCCTAGGTATATCATTATATCATCTTAAAAGAATGATTGCTTTGTTTTTTTCATTGCCTATTCTAATTTCCTCAGTTTCTTTTTTTTTTAAATCTTATTACTATAGCTAGCATTTTTACTACAAGATTAAATAATAGTGGTGATAATGGCTGTTCTTTTTTCACCACTGAACTTATTGGGAAGGTTTTTAGTTTATCCTCCTTATAGCCAGTGCTTACTGATAGTTTTAGATGGATGGCATCTATATTGTTAAGAGAGGAACTATTAATGGCAATGTTTTCTAATGCTTTTATAAGGAATGTGTATTATATTTTTCCAAATTCCTTTTCTGCATCTATTGAAATATTCATTTCATCTACACTGTATTTGTTACATAGTCAGTCTTCCTGATGGTTTTGCTAATAATGAATCATTCCTGTTATAAAATTGACCAGATCATGGTAGATCCTTTGTAATCATGACTTTTGCTAGATAATATTTAAATCATTTTCTTCTGACTACTTACAACATTTTTCCATGATCTGGGAGTGCTGGAATTAGACTCTTGTAGACTTGGGATATTTTAGTTTAGGATTAGTGAATTCTTGTCATTTCTATTTTTTTACTTTTGTTTGAGAATATCAAGGTAGTTTTCCTTAGTGATTTCTTGTTATATGTGTCCAAGCGATTTTTAAAATTATGACTTTCAAGTAGTCCAGTTATTCCTTACATTATCTCTCCTGAATCTATTTTTCTATGCCAGTTGTTTTTTTCTAGTGAGATATTTCTGATTTTCTCCTATTTTTTCATTCTTTTTATTTTTTCTTATTGTTTCCTAATTTCTTTTGAGTTCTTTAGTTTGTTTTTGTCTAATTCTAATTTGTGTTTTGTATTTTCATTGCCCCTATCTTGGACTGAACTGTTCCCTACTATGAATTTTCTTTGCCTCGGGCTGTCTAGAAGTGAATTTCCTTGGTTCACATTCTGCCAATTTCTCTGGATTCTGTACTCCTTGAGTTATTATTTTTCTTTCTCACACCAGTGAGACCTATCCCTTTTGCTTTCCTTTTTTGGATGTGAATTCTTTTCATTTTTGTTTGCAAGGAAGTTTTGGGCTTGTGGAGTAAATCTTACTCCATCATCTTAACTCCCAACATGCAACTCCTTGGCATAGTATTTTAAAATGTAAATTCATTTTGGTAATATTTTCATTTTTATTATTTTGACACAGCATAGTCATGAGAACTGATTGATCTTCCAAATATTTTAATTGTTCATTTTTTCTTTCAAGAGTACTTTGCAATTGTATATGTTGAAAGGATTTTTTTTTTAAATATCACTCTATCTCTTTACAAGCAGAATTTATAAGTTAGGGTGAGTTTCTAAATCTCACACTGTCTTTTTAAGAGCAGGATTTATAAGGAAGAATTGAGTTGAGAGTTGGCCTTTTCTTCCTCAGAAATTTTAAGGAGATGGAACTATTCGAGGGGATTTTCTCCTCAGGACTTTGAGGGAGCAGTTTTCTGTGTCTGGGTCTCTGTATGGCATGCGATATACAGGGGAAACAGACATGGGCTCCCCAATGCCAGCTGCCTTTCCTCAGCACAGCACAGCCCAGCAAATGGTAGCTCCCCCCCCCCCATTCCAAACAGGACAGAGTTTCGTTTTATTAAACCAATGGGCACTAGGACCCAAAAGATCTTTCACAGCCCAGTGAATGCCTGACTTTCCCTGCACCACCTGCTAGGCAGCTATGGCAGAGATATACTGGGAGACACCCATTAAATTAATCCTGGGGGACCTGTCAGGCTGTGGACTGGAGTTAGGGGATCCCTGTCCCCTCAAAGTTGAAAACACATGGCTGTTCACTCTGAGGGAGGGGAAGGTATTTAACTCCATTTTCTTTTCCTTCTCCCTTCTCACCTAAAATAGTCCTTAGAACTGGGCTAAGAGGAAGTGCTTTTTGGAATTATTTTCTTTCTTCCTTTCCCCCCCTCATCATTTTTTCAGACTGCATTTTTACAAGGAGGTTCTCTTTGAATTTTTCTCTCTCCCTCTCCCACCCTCAAACTTTCCTTCCAGACTGCCTGCCTTCTTTAGTATATCAAAAGCCACATTTTTTTCCATTATCTTCCTTTATCTCACTGCTTTTAGATAAAGGCCTACCAATAAGTGCCTTCCACTCTACACACATTTATAGTGCCACCTACAGTTGAGAATTAAAACTGCAGGAAAATAAAAAGAATTCCTTTGCTACTAGTACTAGTGATCTAAAATAATGCTATTAAATTGAATACACTCAAATAAAAGGATTGTTAATAGTTAAATATTAATAATATTAAATTTAAATTAAAACCAAATTTCTAAAATTGAACAAATCCAATATTAAATTGAATTATTTACATGCAATATTAAGGGATAATTTTAGAACTCAATAATATTAATAATACTATCAATAAAAATAATTATTCATTTTCAATAACTATTCTTAGACATTCCTATTATTATTTACTAATAATTATTATTGATAATTGATACTTGTTTATCGTTTGTGGATATTAAAAATAATAACTATAATGAATTCATATTATTTGTTATTGACAAAATTATTGATACTTATAATAAATGCATATTATTACTTATTAATAACACCTATAATTATAATAAATTCATATGATTAATTTTCAATAACAATAATTATTACATGAAATACACATTCATTATTGATACTATTGCTGTGCAACAATTACCATTTTCTTACATTAGCCTTTTGTTTTAAATATCCTCTTATTGCCTTCCACAATAACATTGAAGCACTTTGTGTCTTTATTTTTTTATGTTTTTGGAACTTTTCATTGTTTAAGTTGGCCATTTAGCAATACTCAAACTAGCTTAAGTAGGCCAATTAAGACATACAGACTAGAAAATATGGGAAACACTGCAACAAATCAAGGGAAATCAGGAAATATTTTTCCTTATTCACCCCTGCATACCTTTATAAATTCCTAGAGTGATTCTAATTTGCCTAAGGAGAATTGCATGACAAAGAAAGAAGCTAGAAATATTTGTAAGGCATGGATGGACATATCTTTTACCTGGCCAAAATATGGCTCTTTTGACTTCAACATCTTAAAAGATTTGAAGTTAGCCACTAAAAACAAGGATTCAAAGATGATAAATATTTGTACTTATGGGCATATCATGTTGATAAATCGGCCATTCCCTCCATTCCCTCCATTCCCATCCTTTCTTTGGAACTAAACCATTCTAGCTTAACTCCTTCAGTGAAATCTAGCAAGAAACACACTCTATCATCCCACCTGGCCTGTGAGGAAGTTTTCCCTCATACTGACCCAAACCAGGACTTGAACTCCTCAGCTCCTCTCCCTGTCAGACATCACTCATCCCCTACTCCTCCAATCTCTTTCCCCTCAATCTACCTCTCTAACCTCCCTTAACATCCAACTAATACCCTCCTTCAAACTACGCTATTCTCATCTGTAACATCCACACTTTGATCCCTACCCTCCTTCACACCCACCTTACTATGACTCCTCTAGACCTCACCCATCCTACTCCTCTTCACCCCATTCCTGGTCCCACCTCCCTTCTCTCCACCCTGCCCCCATCCCATCTCCTGTACCTCTCCACCATGCCTCTAGCCTTGCCGCTGATCTTTTCACCCTACCTCCCCACTTCCTGACCAGATCAATTCAGCCACCCAGCCCCTTCCCCTACTAGCCTCACTACAATACACTCCATTGAACTCCAGAACACAGGCTAAGCAGCAGTTACAACAAACGATTTAAATAAAGGTCTTTTTCCGCTAAGAGATGGCCCTACAAATAAGAGATGTGGAGATTTAGTAAAGATTAGATATCATACACATTTTTCTCCACAGGACATTGAGAGATTCAAAGAAAAATTTCCCTCATTTGAAACTGAGCCTATCTTGTAAATAAATAGGGGTAGAGAATATTTTTCATACATATAACCCCACATGGGTTAATGTGGAATATTTGCTCCAGGCCTTGCTAAGAGAAAGGGAAAGGATAAGATTCTTTCTTTTGTTAATCAGGCCCAGGGAGAGGGAACAACTCATTGGTCAACTGAAGATCCCAAATGGGACCAAAATTCAGAGCAATAGTACTTACAACTTTTCCAGGTTAGAAATGCATCATTAAAAGCTATGAGAGTCTATTCAGATAGGCTGGGTAGATGGACTAAATTTGAAGATTTTAAGCAAGAAGACAATGAAAATCCCTCCCAGTTTATAGACAGACTTATTGAGCTGGGAGGCAGCTATATCAAGCTTGATCTTGATAGAGAAGAGGATGTTAGACAAATCAGAATACAATTTGTAAAAAAAAAAAACAGTTGTAACTTAGGAATTATTTTATGACTAGCTGTCCAAATTGTCCTATGATGAATCTTGAACAATTGAAAAGAGTGTCAGTTTATGCTTTTGAGAAACATAAGGAAAAGAAGCATTAAGGAAGCAAATAAAGGGTTTGACTGCCAAACAGAGAAGGATAAAGAGAACATTAATTTAGTTGAGACATTGAGGGAGGAAATAAAAGAATTAACTGAAACATTTGTGAAGAAAGTGTAACAGTTAAAATTTAGGGGAGACTGAGGCAGGTAGAAATTAATTTCTCTCTGCAAGGAGTATTATAATTTTAGAGGTTTATTAGAGATTAAGGATTAAAGAAAATACAGGATAAGAAAAAAACACGTGCCTAGGCCAGAGGCCTAGACAAGACCTCACCTACATTATGGAAAGAGCCACGTCTACTCCAAAATGGAAGTCCAAAAGAGACCTAAAAACTTTTACCACCAGGTTAAATCCTTTCTCGATCTCGGCCCACCTCAGAATTTTTGTGAGATTACAAAGCATTTTGGGGAAGTGGAGCAAGGGCTTGTGGGGATTGAAGTCCAGAGTTCAAATCTCAATTTTACAAAAGCAAGAATCTACCAAACACCCACTACCATGTTATTTTTGTGGGAAAGTGGGTAATGTATTTATGGATTGTAGGAAAAGAAAACAAGTGAATAGAAATAGAAATAGAAGCTTTAGACTTAAGGTCAATAATAGGAGAAATAGTAATGCAAAAGAAGCAACTCATAATTCACACCACAGACTCTGTACTCAGTGTAAGGGTGCCCAGAGCAATAGCCAGGAATCTTTCTGATGGTGTGAGGTGAGGGGGAATGCTCGAGAATTGGAAGTTGAAACCTTTGACTTCCCAGACCCTGATGTGTTAATGCCTGTTATCCTAGTCTTTCTCCTCCCCAATGTAAAGAACCTCATGTGACCCTAAAGGTTTGGAACATGTATTATGATTGCCTGTTAGACACTGGAGTTTCTAGGTCAGTTTTAATGAGTAAATATAATTCTGCATGTAATTCTATTGGCTCTTTGAATGCAATAGGTATGTCGGGAGCACCTCTAAAGGTTGAAAAACTTTCCTCTCGTATGGTGTCTGTGGGACCCCTCTCAGTGGAATATTCTATCCTTTTAATGCCAAATTCCCCTACAAATTTGCTAGGGAGAGATCTTTTATGCAAACTTAGAACCACAATAACATGCTCTCCAGAGGGCTCTTTAAAGCTAGAATTGCCTAAGGAATGCTTAAAATTGTTTCTTATACTTCTTTCAGACAGTCAGGATGTGGGAGAACCCCCCACCTTTGAAATCCGAGCTAAAATACCTGAGTCTCTATGGGCTACATCTTCTTCCAATGTTGGTCTACTGAAATCAGTTGATCCCATTCAGATTAAGCAAAAAAAATTCCCACCTCCTTCCATTCCTCAATATCCCCTCTCAAAAGAGTCAATTGAAGGTATTTCTCCAGTGATAGAATCATTAACCAAAAAAGGAATATTAATTCCATAGATATCCAAATATATTCTCCCTGTAAAAAATCCAAAACTAGGCCTTGATGGAAAATGTGTATATAGATTTGTACAAGATTTGAGAGCTGTGATTAATCATGTCATAAAAAGACATCCTGTGATTGCAAACCCAAACAAGATAATTTCTTCTATTCCTGGCCAGCCATGTATTTTACTGTGGTGGATTTGTGCTCAGCAATTTTCTCAATACCAATCCATGAGGACTCCAGTCATATCTTTGCTTTTACCTGAAAATGCTCCTAGTGGATGTGGTGTCCTCTGTCCCAAAGTCCCACCCTCTTTGCTCAAATTTTGGGACAGGATACTGATAATATCCCATTTAAACATAGTCACTTGATTAAATATGTAGATGATTTACTCTTGGCTTCACCAAATACAGCAGCATGCCAAGAGAATAGCATACATCTTCTGTTAGAACTATACAAGGGAGGCCAAAAAGTCTCAAAGGCAAAGATTCAATGGTGTCTCCCCAAAGTGGAATGTTTAGAGTTTGTTTTAACTGCTGGTTCCCATTCTGTTTCTCCTAAGTGCATTGAAGATATTCAAGAATTAAGAGCTCCCACTACTAAGAAACAGTTGAGGGCAATATTAGAAGCAACAGGGTTTTGTAGACAATGTATCCCTTGAAATGGGGAAATCACAAAACCCTTATAGCAATAACAAAAGATTCAGTCACTGAACCACTTAGATTGGAACAAGAATACTTGTCAGCTCTGTCAGATTTAAAACAAGCTATCTTATCTGTCCCTGCTCTAGGCATCCCACATTATGATAAACCATCCAATTCATATATGGATGAACAAAAAGGGGTAGCTTTGGGTGTTTTATTCCAAAGTCCAGAACTGGCTCACCATCCAGTTGCTTATTATTACACCCAGCTGGACCCAGTAGCTTCAGGAGTACCACCATGCCTTAGAAGCACAGCTGCCACAGCTTTATTAGCAACTAAGTTGGCTGACTTGGCATTGGGATATCCATTAATGTATATGTGCCCACATTTAGTAAAGGCTTTGTTGCTCAGACATAGAACACAGGCATTCTCTGATTAGAGACTCACAAAATATGGAATAACCTTATAAAGAATGAAAATATAGTTTAAAAACATTGTACAACTCTTAACCCTGCCACCTTGCTTCCTGATTTGCCAGTCTCAGAAAAAAACATTACATAGCTGTGAAACTTTAGTGTCTGTGGATGAAAAACCTGAGGAGGATTTCCTGGATACTCCTTTAGACAATCCAGATCTAGATTTATTTACTGATGATTCCTCTTTCATGAAGGATGGTATACATTACACTGAAGCTGCTGTAGTCAAAGAATTTGCCACTGTGGAGTCAGCTTTGCTGCCCTCAAATTTAAGTGCTCAAGGTGCAGAACTGATAGCCCTGAAATATGCCTGTATGATTGCCACAGGTAACAAGGCAACAATTTATACTGATTCAAGATATGCCTTTGGAATTTTTCATGTAGTTGGTATGTTATGGCTTCAGAGGGATTTTTTAAACTCAGCTGGAAAAACTAGCAAATGCAGAAATTATTACTGAACTTCTTTCTGCTCTCCAGGTACCTGAGGCCCTAGCTACAGTTCATTGCTCTGCCCATACAGATGGAAATGATCCTGTCTCTAAGGGAAATGATTGGTCAGATGTTGATGCAAATTTAGAAGCTATAGAAGAACCTGCATTGATTTTGACATTAACAACAACAAATGAAGCAGATTTATCACTTTCTTACACTGAAAAGGAAGTGGAAAAATGGAAGCAACAATTTAAGGCAAAAAAGATAAATGGAGTATGGGTGGCCTCTGAAGGAAAACCCCTGTTCCCTAGAAGTTTTTATCATCAAATATGTCAATCAGTGCATAAAACTGGTTACGCTGGCACTAGGGTATTGTGGACTCTGTTAAGAAGTTATGGATGGCCGCTGGTGTAACTACTATAGCCTCTAAAGGGTGTGCAGCCTGTTCCACTTGCCAGGTATATAACCAACATGCTTTTTGAGGCAAGGGTTTGGTGGAAGTCCTTTGGCTTACCCATATTTTGAACATCTAGAAATTGAATTTATTGCCATGCCTAAAGCTGTACATTGCAAAGTTTGCCTGGTCATAGTGTACAGCTGACCAGATTGCCAGAAGCTTTTCCTAGTGCTCAAATCATAGCATCATTTGTTGTTAAAGTGTTTTAAGAGAAATTAACCCTCACTTTAGCAAGCATGAATTGATTCAGACAGGGGAACCCATTTTACTGATTCTATTTTGTCTCATATTTATTCTTGTCTGGGGAACACTCCCCAATTCCAAGCACTATATCACCCCCAGAGATCGGGCCAAGTTGAGAGAATGAATAAGGAACTTAAGACCATGATTAGAAAATTGTGCACTGAGACTCACTTAAAATGGCCTGAAGTCCTCCCCTGGTTTTTTTTTTATCTTTGTATCAGACCTAGGGGAGATTTGCATATCTCACCATTTGAGATGCTTTTTGACCACCCCCCCACTGCAAGTTAAGCCTTTTCCTTCTGCATACACATTATTACTAGGTGGGGACACTTCTATTGCTTCCTAAATTCATGATTTACAGGTCACATTGCTAGAACTCCACAAATCTAGAGCTTCAGTACAAGCAGAACTTCTAGACTTCTCACTTCATGACCTACACCTAGGAGACAAAGTGTACATAAAGAACTTCCAATCTGCTGGAGCAATTCAGCCTGCCTGGGAAGGTCCATTTCAAGAACTGTTTCCACTCCTACAGCTATTAAAATTGGAGAAAAGTACTTCTGGATGCATTGCTCCCATGTAAAATGGATACCTTCTATTGATGTTGACTGATTATACCTTGTCACATTTGTTGCATTTCCTAATTATTTTAAGATTTGATTTTGGTTTTGTATTCATATATCAATCTAATCTATCATATTCCATTTTACTATGTCACTCTCAATTATCATGTTTTGGCTATTATTTTATAATACCATTATAAAAGTACATAGGCAAGATGGAAAAACTCTTCCAGGGAAATTTCATTGGTCCTCATGGGTGATGGGTGTGTCACCAGATCCATTGGAGTTCTGCTTTGTCATGGACAAAAATTCCAGTCCATAGTGAGTCCATAATGAGACATTACTACAGTTTGCAACACAAGGAGTTAACATATTGTCTAAACGACCTTTTGCTCCTTTTGCTTTTGTTAATTATCACATTAATGATGCTTAGTGGACCCCATTGAAATGGTTATGACCTGTGTCAGTGACTTTTTAAAAATTTGATGAGCTAAAAATCTGTTGATTTTAGTGGGTTTTCAGAAGTAATTTTCAGATATCTAGGAGTACCACTACCTATGACTGATCATATGCCCACCTTTGACTTGTGTGTAAGAAGAGGTAAGGGTCCTTTGAGTAGTAGTAATTACATGGTAGACAAGGGGCAGTGAAAACATACTATTGAATTCCCTACTTTCACATTTATCTGTGCTAGAGTACAGCTTAAAAATTAAATGGATGTGAGATTTAAGTACATTCCTTTTGCAGTTATTACAAATTCATCCTGGAGGAGGGAGAATTTCCCATGGAGTTTGGTCACCCCTGGAGAGTTCTATATTTGTAACTCCTCAGCTTACTCTACCCTTCCACCAGGATCATATGGTGCTTGTGGTTTAGCCTATGTTATTCCACCTGTATTCATGCATGATCACAATACTGGCTGGATAGACAAATTGACAGCTGGAGTTCTAGGTTTGAGGTGGTATTCTACACCCAAGAGGTCATGACCAAATTCAGTAGCCTCTTCATCAGCACTCCAGAGATTTTTCTGGGTTCTCCTGACAAATTTTGGAATGATGGCAGTGATAGACTCTGTTGGGAATATCTCAGCTGAGGTTGAAAGATTGTGGATCCTGGCCAACAATATAAATTTCATTTTTGAGTGAGCACCTTTTGTGTTGTGCCCCTGCTTGTCTAATGAATTGTCACATGGACAGTGGACTATGAAATTATGATTTTTTAAATGTTTTTCTCTCTTTATGTTTGTAATAAGATATTTGACTTTTTTTCTTTTTTTCCTAACCTTGGTGATAATTGAAGTACATGAAATCAGTATTTATTTTTTTTTTCTAATTAAACGATAAAGTTTACAGAAGAAGTTTACAATATCTATATAGTATATTATAGGCTCTAGTAAATATGCATACCCAAAAGGCTTTCAACTATGAAAGCCTGCCATTTATTGATAAATATTATGAGACTTTGTTAAAAGATTATGTATGATTCCAGAAGAAGGGAAAAGAGCCACTATATAGTGCCAAGTAGCATAAGGTCAAAACAGACCAAGACCAATCCAGGGAGGATTGGTGAACTTCTATGCCAATATGAAAGGACTTGAAACTAGTGTGAAAATGAAGGTTGTGGCCCTTGACATATGTTAAAATGTAGGACTCCCTTGAATCACACTCCATGTGCAATATTCTGAGTCAAGTACCTCAGGTTGGCTAACATCCTGGCTCCCCTTATCTCTCACAGTGATGGTAAAATCAGACCATGTAATTATTTTTTCCCACTTGCTGCTGAAATTTAGTCCTTTTTCTCTTATAGTTTGGCAGTTCTCTGTAATCCTGACTGCAAATGGGTAAAGTGCTGTATAGCTCCTCTTGTCCTACAGGCTTGTGGGACATAAATTCACTTTAATTGTTCCTTGTTGTGATTCAAGAACCTGTTACAGGTTGACTTTTTTACTCAGAATTTTATACACATAAGATTTTTATTTTATTTTTTATGATTTCTGTAATTATTTTTATAAAAAAATTTCATTTTTTTACTCTTTTATTTGGGATTTTTGGGGGGATGGTTTGTTTTTGTCTTTGTTTTTCTTTTAACAATTGCTTCATATACCTCATAACTGAGTCATGTATCTTGGTGTGATTCTGGTGTTGGTCAATACCCTCCTCAGGGAGGATTGTGTAATTATCCTAAAATCCAAGATTTAAATTTTTTTTGGAGAAATTTCAGGAAAAGAAACTTGCCAATGTTCTGAATCAATAAAGTGGATCCTTTTGGAGAAGGTGTTGAAAAGATGCCTGAAAAAGCCACACAATGCCTCAAAGATCCAGAATGAACTTTGGGACATAATGAACTGAATTGAAGGGGGTTGAAAATACTTATTCTGAATGTAAACTCTTATGTCAAATGGGACTGCCCCATAATTGGTATTTCATCAATGCATCTCTCAATTAGTTTTTTGTATTTTACTCTCATCTCTAACAATTGTAACTTCCTCTTAGAAAAATGCAATATTGTATGTACTTTTAGCTAGGAGGTATTTAGAGTTATAAGATAGTTATATTTAAATGATCCATTGGGAAGACAGGTCTTCCAAAGGATCACAGGGGGATGATGTGAAGGAAGATCATCCCCCTCACCCTTTTGAGCAGCTTTAACTGTCCATCAAATATTCCTAACATAACTCAGTTTCACCAGTTTTGTATCCCTGTATGTGTTGTATGTCAATAAAAGTCAAGGCTTTGGGTTTGTGAGGAGGGAGAAGAGAGAAGAGAACAAAGAAAGAAGAAATAAGGAACAGAACAGGCAGGTAAAGGGGGAATGAGGAAGAGACTTACAGGCTAGGGACCATGTGGTCAGGTTATTTAGAGGAATAATTTTCTATCCTTTCTAATAAGCTTTACAAAATATATATCTGGGTAGAAATATTATTTCAATTCTTACAGAGCTTTGGCATAAGTGAGGCTAGACACAGCTGAGGCAGCAGGGGCTGGAAAGAGAGCCTCAAGACAGTACACTTTAAAGCTCATTAAACAATATCACATTACTTGCCCTCTCTTGGACTTCTGACTAGGAAGGGAAGATATTATCAAGCTAATGCCCCACAAGGCAGAAGCTAAGAAAGCAATCAACATCCAGGAACCTCAATCCATTTGTGGCAAAAGGAATAAATAGCAGGAAAAAAATACCTCTTGACCCTGGCTAATTTCTTTGGAGAAAAAGAGCAAAATACAGAAGCAACCACAGAGAGTGACAAATAAGCCAACACATCTAGACTTTAACAAAAAAAAATGGAAATTAGTCACAAGTTCTCGAGGAATTCAAAAATGGGTTCAAGAACCAAGTAAAAAAGATAGAAGACTTATGTGGGTTTATTTTGTATCCTGCAACTTTGCTAAAGTTGTTGAATATTTCGATTAGCTTTTTGGTTGAATCTATAGGATTCTTTAAGTAGACCATCATGCCATCTGCAAAGAACGATAATTTGGTCTCCTCCTTGCCTATTTTAATGCCTTCAATTTCTTTTTCTTCTCTAATTGCTACTTCTAGTGTTTCTAGTACAATGTCAAATAATAGAGGTGATAATGGGCACCCTTGTTTCACACCTTATCTTAATAGGAATGGATCTAGTTTATCCCCATTGCAGATGATCTTAGTTGATGGTTTTAGATATATACTGTTTATTATTTTTAGGAATGACCCTTCTATTCCTATGCTTTCTAGTGTTTTTAATTGGAATGGATGTTGTATTTTATCAAAGGCTTTTTCTGCGTCTATTGAGATAATCATGTGGTTCTTGTTGGTTTGCTTGTTGATGTGGTCAATTATGTGGATGGTTTTCCTAATATTGCACCAGCCCTTTATCCCTGGATGCATTTTCAGCTCAGCAGCAAGAACTAGAAAGAGAAATCCCATTCAAAATTACCTTAGACAAAATAAAAGACTTAGGAATCTATCTCCCTAGACAAACACAGGAACTATATGAACACAACTACAAAACACTCTCCACACAACTAAAACTAGACTCAAACAATTGGAAAAATATTAACTGCTCATGGGTAGGACGAGCCAATATAATAAAAATGACCATACTACCCAAAATCATCTATCTATTTAGTGCCATACCCATGGAACTTCCAAAAACATTTTTTTTATTGATTTAGAAAAAAAACATAACAAAGTTCATTTGGAAGAACAAAGGATCAAGGATATCCAGGGAAATAATGAAAAAAAAAATACAAAGGAAGGGGGCCTTGCAGTCCCAGATCTAAGACTATATTATAAAGCAGTGGTCATCAAAATAATTTGGTACTGGCCAAGAGACAGAAAGGAGGATCAGTGGAATAGACTCAGGGTAAGTGACCTCAGCAAGACAGTATATGAAAAACCCAAAGATCCCAGCTTTTGGGACAAAAATCCACTATTTCATAAAAACTGCTGGGAAAATTGGAGGACAGTGTGGGAAAGATTAGGTTTAGATCAACACCTCACACCCTACACCAAGATAAATTCAAAATGGGTGAATGACTTGAACATAAAGAAGGAAACTATAAGAAATTTAGGTGAACACAGAATAGTATACATGTCAGACCTTTGGGAAGGGAAAGAATTTAAAACCAAGCAAGACATAGAAAGAATCACAAAATGCAAAATAAATAATCTGGAATACATCAAATTAAAAAGTTTTTGTACAAACAAAACCAATGTAACTAAAATCAGAAGGGAAGCAACAAATTGGGAAGCAATCTTCATAAAAACCTCTGACAAAGGTTTAATTACTCAAATTTACAAAGAGGTAAATCAATTGTACAAAAAATCAAGCCATTCTCCAATTGATAAATGGACAATGGACATGAACAGGCAGTTCTCAGCCAAAGAAATCAAAACTATTAATAAACACATGAAAAAGTGCTCTACATCTCTTATAATAAGAGATGCAAATCAAAACAACCCTGAGGTATCACCTCACACCTAGCAGATTGGCTAACATGTCAGCAAAGGAAAGAAATGAATGCTGGAGGGGATGTGGCAAAGTAGGGACATTAATTCATTGCTGGTGGAGTTGTGAATTGATCCAAACATTCTGGAGGGCAATTTGGAACTATGCCCAAAGGGTGATAAAAGACTGTCTGCCCTTTGATCCAGCTATAGTACTGCTGGGTTTGTACCCCAAAGAGATAATAAGGAAAAAGACTTGTACAAGAATATTCATAGCTGCGCTCTTTGTGGTAGCCAAAAATTGGAAAAAGAGGGGATGCCCTTCAATTGGGGAATGGCTGAACAATTTGTGGCATATGTTGGTGATGGAATACTATTGTGCTAAAATTAATAAAGTAGAGGAATTCCATGGAGACTGGAACAACCTCCAAGAAATGATGCAGAGTGAAAGGAGCAGAACCAGGAAATCAATATACACAGAGACTGATACATTGTGGTACAATCGAAGATAATGGACTTCTCAATTAGTGTCAATACAATGTCCCTGAACAATATGCAGGGATCTAAAAAATACTATCCACAAGTAGAGGATAAACTGCGGGAGTAAAAACAATGAGGAAAAACAACTGCTTGACTACAGGGGTGGAGGTGATATGACTGAGGAGAGAGTCTTAATGAACACTCTAATGCAAATACCAACAATATGGAAATGGGTTCGAAACAAATACACATGTGATACCCAGTGGAATCAGGTGTCGGCTATGGGAGAGGGAGGGGGGGGGGGAGGAAAAGAAAATTATCTTTGTTTCCAGTGAATCATGTTTGGAAATGACCAAATAAATTAAAAAATAAAATAAAAAAAAGAAAGATTATACATATGTGGCATATATACTATTTAATCTGAATTATATATATATCTATACATACAGTTATGAGTATGTTTTATGTTTAATCACATTATTTGAACAAATATATTTTAGATATTCACCCATTTATTTTACCATTTATTTTTACATTTAATATATAGCAATATAATGTAAAATGGATAATATAATATATATGACTTGTAAGACATTCTAATAAATATGTTCATCCAAGCAAAAAAAAAAAAGAACTATTTCCGTATTAAAAAAAGATAGAAGAAAAATGGGAAGGAGAGTGGGGAAAAGGAATGAAAGTAATGCAAAAAGAATATAACAGATTAAAATACAAAATTATCTAAATGGAAAAAGAGGGATAGAAATAAAATGAAGTAAGAAGAAAATTGGAGTCCATACTTACTGGAAACAATGAGAAGCAGGATAGACCAAACAAAAAAAAAAAAGGACAATAGAAAGATTATAGCTGAAAATCAGTTTTTAAAGACTACAATTGGGCAAGTAGAAACTAATTATCTCATGAGACAGCAAGAATTAATGAAGGAAAATAAAAAATGAATGAAAAAATAGAAGGAAACATGAAATATTTAATTGAAAAAACAATAGCCCAGGAAAGATCCAGCAGGGACAATTTGAGAATTACTGGTCTACAAGAAAGCATGGAATAAAATAAAAGATTGGCATCATATCATAAGAAATTATCCAGGAAAATTGCTCTGATATCCTTAAACTTTAGGGTAAAATAGATATTGAAAAAAATCCATAGATCACCCCTTACACTAAATACCCAAAAGACAACCCAAAGAAATGTTAGAGCCAAACTCAAAAGGTTTCAGGCCAAGGACAAACTATTGCCAAGTTGCCAGAAAGAGAAAATCAGATATCAAGGAACCCCAGTCAGGATTTCACAGGATCTGGCAGCATCTACTCTAAAGGATCACAAGGTTTACAATCTGATAGTCTGGAAGGCAAGAGAATTGGGTCTACAACCAAGAATCACCTACCCATCAAAATTGACTATATATTTTCAGGGGAAAGTTTGGGCATTTAACAAAATGGAAGATTTCTAGGCATTCCTGAAGAAAAGACCATAACTAAATGGAAAATATGATGTCTGTAACTCTTGAAAATTGTTTTCATTATATAGCATATAGGAAAATTATTCATAGGCAGAAGTTATGGTATCACATTGTTAAAGACAATATATTAAAAAAAATTGGGAGGGAGATGAAAAAAGATAATGGTACTAAGAAAAACTTGAAGGAAGAAGAAATATAGGATGCATTATACAATATAAAGAGGAACAGGGGAGGGAAGAGAATACTATCATAAGAAGGGTAGGAAGAGAATGCTAACAGATAATACTTAAATCTTAATCTCAGTGCAATCAGTTCAGAGAACAGCCAGATCTAACAAGTTGGTGGTGTTAGGTGGGGAGTATTAAAATGGAGTGAAAGTTGAGGAGGGCAATTAAAAGACATTAAAGAAAAATAAGAAGAGAATGGGAAGGGAGAGGATGGGAAGGAAAATAAAATAAGGGTGGAAAAAGGGAGGCCTGATTAAAAGGAAAACACTGGTTTGTGTAGAGCAGGGTGTGACAGAGATTCTGTAATGAGGTAGTATGCAGAGATAAGTCACCCCTACCCTGGGGTGGTTTTCAATTCATTTCATTGTTTTTTATAAAAGCCATGATTTCCCCCAAACTTTACTCTATCTCAAGCCAAGTTTTTAGTTCCGCATTTTGTTAAGTAGTAGAAGAAACAATTGGTCAATTTGATGGGGAAATGGGTTTTTCAAGGGGAGAATGATATAATTCTCCTATCTGTATTTTCCAGGTTTCTCTTAGAGAAAAACAGTTACAATATTACAGCTCCAACAATTAAAATCCCTATCAGGAGCAGTGCAGGGCATAGCCATTGCCATATATTCTCTGGGATTATGAAATAGACAAAGAACAATGTTTGTCCAATTTTGGTTATTTTACTGAAAAACCAGTTGTTGAGTGCTGGTTCTAACAACATTTTTTTATGGGTTTGGGTGTGGTCCTTTTAAAAGTTTGAATCCAATTAATTCTTCTGAGTGAAAGGGCATAGGGAGATAAGGCATCACTCACCTATTCCTATTAAAAAACAACAACATTAGAAATCATAAGAATATATAGGCCTTTTTAAAAAATGATTAGTAGTGTCTTCCTAAAATAAGAATAACATTACCTTTAATGGGGATAACCTAGAAGCACTCCCAATAAAATCAAGAGGTAAGCAAGGATGTTCATTATCACTTATTTTGGATAATTGAATTTTCATTAAATTTGAATTATTATTAAACTTATTGTTCAATTATCTTTAAATGTTTTATTAGAAATACTAGTAATAGCAATAAGACAAGAGAAATAAATTGAAGAAACAAAATACCATAATGAAACAAAATTGTCATTCTTTACAAATGATATGATGATGTTCTTAGAGAATCCTAGAGAATCATTTGAAAAAAAAAGTTGAAACAACTCATCAGCATTCCAATCTAATATTAACCAAACCAAAAGAAAGACAGCTACAAAGAGAAATTTCATTTAAATTAATTGTCTAATATTAAATATTTGGGGCTCTACCAGCCAAGAAAAACCTAAGGACTATATGAGCATGATTACTATAATGTTTCAAACTACTAAAGAGAGTTCTAAACAAATGAAGTAGTAATTGCTCATGGGCAGGCTGAATCAACATAGTAAAATGGCAATTCTAAATAATTTAATTCGCTTATTCCGTGCCTTACTAAACAAATTCCAGATCTAGAAAAAAGAATAACCAAATCCATCTGGAAGAACAAATGATCAAGCATCATTTCATATAAGTTTTTGCAGGGTTTTATTTTTATCATCTTGGTTTTCATTTCTTAAGGCACAATAGTATTCTTTTACTCATAAATACTACAAATTGTTGAGGGACTCATCAATTGATGGATATCCCTTCCAAGTTCTTTGCTACCACCAAAAGTGCTGCTCTAAATATTTTCTACACATCTTTTTCCCCTAGAAGTGACACTGCTGGATGCAGGTATGCAAAGTTTGATTGCCTTTTGAGCATAGTTTCAGCTTTTTCTCCAGAATGGTTATTTCAGTTCAAAGTTCTACCAGCTCTGTATTAATTATCCAATTTTTTCATATCCCCTCCAACATTTATCATTGTCTTTTTAAAAATAATATTAGCCAGGATGATAGGCATAAGATTAGGTGCCTCGGAGATTTCTTTTTATTTTGCATTTCTCTAATCAATAATTATTTGAAGCATCTTTTCATATGACTAAAAAGAATTGTAATTTTTTTCATCTGAGAATTGTCATTTGTTAACTAGGAAATGCTTTGTCTTATAAATTTGATTCTATTTTCTATATATTTGAAAACAAGTTTTTTTGTCAAAAATGGTGCTATAGGGTTAGAGCCAAGATGGCAGTTTAGGACTACCAAACCTCTCTGATAATCCTTCCAAAACAATCCTTATATCATACTTCAAAGTAAACAGAAATCCAAACCCAAAAAGAAGAAATCACAAGATGCTTCTACTGATAACAACTTAAATGGTAGGCCCAATGTGTCTATTTTCACAGGAAATGGGAAATATCCCTCCTCTACCCAGTCCTAAGACCTGAAATAAGACCAGGGTGACTTGTGAACCTCAAGCCAAGACTGCAGCCCAAAGGGTTCACCTCTAACCCACCACAAGTAGCCCAAGGCTTTGATAATGACTGGCAGGGAGGAATTTGGGTGGGGGTCATCAGGTGGGACACCCTTCTCCACCCACCACACAAGGACCTGAGAAAAGATCAGGCTGTCTATGTAAGACCCAAGCAGATACTAAAGGTGAGAGGGTTTGTCTCTGATCCACCACACATGGTCCAGGGATATAACAAAGACTGGAAGGGAGAAATGGGGTGGGGTTGGGAGCACCACCAGGCTGGACACCCTTAGCCTGCTGACTACTGTGAAAAATTTGCCCTAGGAAAGGTCAGCTCAGAAGTTTAGTTCAGCCTGTGGAATCCAGTATTTCAGCAGAGGATTGAGAAAGGAGAAGATTCAGTCTTGGAGTTTAAGAGCTCAGATGCTCTGGTTCAGTAAATCAACCAAGGGGTAAATTTATATAGGGCAGGGGGGAAAGCTGCTATGATGCATTTTTCCTATTTTGTTTCTTGCCTTTTATTCTTCTTTCCATTGCTTTTGTTTGTGGAAAATCTTATCAATTTAATGTAGTCAGAGCTATCTATTTTACATTTCATAATGTTCACTAAATTCTTCCCTTTTCCATTGGTTTGATATGCAAACTATGTTATGTTCCCCTATTTTTTATGGTATTTCCTTTGCTTCTAAATCCTGTATCTATTTTGACTTTATGTTGGAATATTGCAAGAGATGTTGGTCTATGTTTAATTTCTGCCATGATGTTTTCCAGTTTTCCTTAAGTTTCTATCAAAGAGTGAATTCTTCTTTCAAAAGCTTGTATCTTTGGATTTTTCAAAAATAGGTTACTGTGGTCATTTACCATTGTGTGTTGAGTGCCAAATACAATTCATTAATCTTCTACTCTATTTCTTAGCCAATAACAGACTGTTGCCACTTTATGATATAGTGTGATACAACCAAGCCATCTTCCTTACTATTTTTTCATTATTTCTCTTGATATTCTAGATCTTTTTTTCTTCTACATGATTTAAATTTTTTTCTGTCACTCTATTTTTCTTATTTTGCTTGTGTGTGTTTTCTGTTGTAACATGGCTCTTATGGAAATATGATTTCCATGACTTCATAGATATAATTGATGACATATTATTTACCTTCTTCAGGAATGAAAGTTGAATTTGTTTTCCCCTAAACTACAAGTGAAGTAACAATGATAATGTTCATCTTCAAAGTTGTGAAAGCTTTTCTTGTCCCTGCCTTATTAATACCATTGTTCTTTTAAAAATTATTCCAGAAGTAAAAAAAAAAAAGCTTCTTAACAATTGTCTCAAGAGCCATCCAATTTTGCCTATTGTTTAGTTTTATTGAGCCTTTGACCAGGTTATTTTTTTCCCTTAAATTCTTGGCTTGATCTTGAGATTCTTGGCATCTTACTCAAATAATATGAATCGTGTACGACTTCAACTTCAATCTTTTTTCTTGACTCTATTTTTGTATTTTCCTACGTCTTCCTTCTAACTTCTTGATGATGAGACCAGGTCACATTAACATCCTTCAGGAACATATCAGGGCTTTTACTTGGACTACAACTGCCCCTGACTTTCCCTACTTCAGACCCTTTTATATATGTCCAGTCCTAAGGAATAAATTCCCCAAAGGCAATATTTCATTATAAATGTTATATCTGTAGATGAAAAATTAATGTAATAGAGGTTTATATTAAGACTTTCCAGCTTGCAGTATGTGAGATTATTTTCTTTTTGTTTTTCTATTACATTTATATGACTGAGCAAAATATAATTGCTATTGAAATTCTGTTAGACAGCACCCAAGACGTATTAATATTTACAATTCTATTTAGAGCATAAGATTAGTAATTCTGGCATTGAAATCAATAAGGAACATTGTTTAATTATAAGAAACAAATCTATATAATTATTTTATAAAACCACTTTAAGAAAAACTGCATCATAATAAGCAGGAAAAAAGGAACTATATATTTAAACTATAAATATTTATGTATTTTTTTATTCGTTGGCATATAGATGTAATTTTTTTCATTTAAATTTCATATATTTGACAAAAATACATACATGTGTATGTATATATATATATATATACATATATATATATATATTAAGTGTTTTTTTTTAAACCCTTACCTTCTGTCTTGGAGTCAATACTGTGTATTGGCTCCAAGGCAGAAGAGTGGTAAGGGCTAGGCAATGGGGGTCAAGTGACTTGCCCAGGGTCACACAGCTGAGAAGTGTCTGAGGCCAGATTTGAACCTAGGACCTCCCATATCTAGGGCTAACTCTCAATCCACTGAGCTACCCAGCTGCCTCTGTCTTTACAGTGTCTTGATTATAACTAAGCTGTTATAGAACATTCCTAATAATGATACATACTTTCTATCTTCTGATTTCCTTAAAATATTTTAATTAATGAAACATGAAATATGCAAAGATGAAAAATGCAAAAGTTGTAATATTTTTGTATTCATTTTGCAATTTTATGAAAGCTTGAAAAGATGATTCTTCATATGTTACATGGCCTCCCTAGCACATTATAGGAATACTGGTTATATATATAGGAAAATTTACATAATGCAAAAATGAGGTGAGAAGCAATAATTGAATAGTGGATAAATTATAGGCTTTAGTGTTAAAAAGATCTAGTCTGAAGTCATCCATCTAGCATATACCACTTGTCAACTTTTGGATATGTAACATACTCACAGAATGCTAGACAAAATGTCAAAATGACCCCCCAAGACTCCAGAGTACTGCCCTAACAAGATTTACATACATACAATATTTAACAAAATATAACATTGAATTTTAAAGCTGTCAATATGCAGCCCATAGGGATCCTTATATATGGATTATTGCCCTCCATTTCTATTTGAGTTCTACATCACTATCCCAGGCAACTTTTTAAGCCTGTGGTGTTGTACAGATAATATAAATCTGAGTAGAAAGAGGGAATTTTAGCACTGAGAGTTGCCTAAAATGATGAAAACATTGGTCGGATTCTCTCTATCCCGCAAAATGTTTGTGCGTCATAGAATAATTACAATTAAAAATAAAAAAACATTAAGTATTAGATAATTTACTCTTCACTTTTATTCATATGAACTTGGATTTATCATGTACTGGCTACTTCAACTCAATAAATATATATTAGACCTGCGTGTTTTGTGTAAGATTAGGGACTGTTTATTATTTTTTTAACGTTTTATTTTCCTATGTGTGGTAAATTTTTTTGTAAGACACTTCCAGTGAGAAAACTTTCAGTAAAAAGCTTTAAATTAATATCTTACAAAATTGTTTAGGGTGCTGGGAGGTTAAATAATAAGGCCGAAGTTATATAACCTACATGATAGCAAGGCAGGCTTCTCTTCATGACTCCCAAGTCCAACTCTCTATGCATATATCATTCTGTATCTGAAATGTTTCACATAGAGGAATTGATCCTGAATCATAACTTTGGCTTTTATTCTTTTGTGGGTGGCAACCTTATTGGCAGCATGGGAAGCACATAAAACTTTGAGTAAGAAGAGAGGGGGGTGAGTTCTAACGCCATCTCTGTATCTCTGTGACCTTTGATTCAGATTAGATGACTCTGATGGGCCTGTTTTCCCATCTGTTAATAGAAAATCAGAATATTCATACTACCTAATCTATTGGATTACCAAGAGGACTGAAGAAGGTAACACATATGAAAACACAGTGCTACCATACTAAAACCTATTGTTTTCATTGCTACAATAAAATAATAAAATTACTTGCAATGTGAATATCCCACACTCTTAAAATAATCATTTTGAAAAATAAAATCCTTTGATTTACATGTAATTATTCTAAAGATTGACAATTACTGCAGTTTCTTTTGCTGAAGGACTTAATTAACTGGTTTCCCTACATGTCAAATGTCACATCTAATTGGAGAATGCTTAATTGTTCTTACAGTGTATTAGATAACCACTAATTTCTATTTTATAAGTAAGGAGGGATTACATAGTTATGTGATAACATGTAGGCACACCCAGAAAATGAGAAAGAGCCTGAGGAAAAATCCTGAGAAGAATGATTCCTATTACAGCTGGCATAATAAAGTCTCAATGGCAATTTCAAGGCAGCAACTAAATGGATTGAAGGCATCTGTTGCTCTACCAAAATTAAAAAAAAATAAAAAATGTGGTCTGGCTTTTGAATACCAACATTAATCTCATTGGTTTTTTTTCCCTCATCATCATTCTATCTGTACAAGTAAATTTATTAATATTTTGACAATTCAAAATTTCAAGGATTATAGATTTAGAGTTCAATGATCCCTCTGAGGTCAATTAGTCCAAAGCCCTCATTTTCCAAATGAAGAAACTAGACTCCTCAAAATTTATACAATATTCCCAAAGTCACACAGGCAGTAAGATGACAGATTAGGGATTCTAACTTAATTGCATAACTCCAGATCTACACCTCTATTCTTCCATAACTCTCTATTATAAGAGATAATGGAAGTGTCACAAAATTATAAAATTTAAAGTTGGAAGGGATCTCAGATTAGGTCTAGTTCAACACATATCAGAAATACATGAGAGCCAATTATTAAGCCTTTAGTGTGAAATTTTCATTTTGGAAATTGTCTAATGCTTAATTTATTGTTTTGTTTATTATCTAGACTTTAAAAAGTGATAGAGAAAAATGTATTAATGAAAAATGAAATTAAAATGTGTCATAAGTAATTTTTGGGGAGGAGAACTAGTTGTTAAATGTTCACCACTTTATCAGTGCTGAAGGGAATCACTACTATAACACTGAGCAATGATTTATTTTTCCTTTCTGAATATTTTATATTATCTACTAGCCACAACCTGAACTTTCATGCTCTCTCAAAAATGGCTAGACAGACAACATTAAATAAGTATATTAATCTGAACCACCAAGTTTAAGATTAAACAGAAAAAATTTAGTCTCTCACTCTGAATCACCCAAGTGAAACAATCATGCTGATTTATATTTTTTATAATTTTGTAAATGTTTACTGTCATGGTGCCTTTAGTCACAGACTTATTATCCAATACCTATGACCTCACTTCACCATTAATCCAGAAAAATTGAATTTGAATTAGTCAGCTCTCCTTTAAGTCATGCTTGGGCCTCCTTCAGTTTGTATTCATTCTTCCCACTGCTGGAAAGTCCTCCCTTCTCTTCCCTACTGTCTTAAATAATATTATTTTTTTGGTTCCTCCTTCTTCCTACCAAAAAAAACCGTCTTCGGTTGATCTGTTCTTTATCCATTTCTTCTCTATTTCAAAGTCTAGTAAATTTGTCCAAACACACAATATATCATTTAATTATAATGCCTTTATGTTGTCTTAATCATATTACTACATGATTTTTCAATACTTTTGTAAGAACCTCTAGGATAAGGATCTAGCAATAATAAGGATGATAGAAGAGAGAAAGATATCCAGGATCTACACAGCTAAACCGTGTAGAAAAGTAAATAAATTACAAATTTGCCATCTTAAACATACCATATTATTAAGACAGATAGGTTTCATTTTAAAATGTCTAGACACTGAGAAAGTTGGGATAAGTGTACAATAATTATTTGCTGGTGGCTGACTATGTTTGCCAGAGGGCCAAAAAAAGTCAGAGTATTTGTAATATTTTAATTATAAATAAATATATGAAATATAGCTAAACAAAACTACATCTGTCCATTGAAGCATCATTTACTAACTTATTTTCTTGCTTCTTGAGACCCTTTTGACATCAGTATGTTGATAAAACGATTGACACATTTGGATTGGGAAGGGAAGTTAGACAGATATACCTTATTCTCATAAATACATCATCTGGCAAACACTAACAAAGTTTTCAGTCAAGAATGAGTAAAATGCTAACTATACCTTGGTCTTAGCTTTGTCTTTCCAAGGTTTATCTGAGGACTTTGGTGTGAAATCTCCCCTGGATACCTCTATGCATTTTTTAGATCTCATTTCTAAACATAAAGATTTAATTTGATAACTATCTACACTGAATGGAGAAATACTAAGAAAACATTCTACAGGTGTTCATAGCTAAAGTCATACATTTTGATGGAATGCAAGTAAAATAAAACATGAGGTATTCCTATAGTCTCCAGGGGCAGTAGAAAATTAAAGCAACTAATTCTATAATTCATCCCCTAAAATATGTCTTTAAAATTTGATTATCTATTTCACTTAGCATACATAGAAAGAGCTTAAGTCACTAATAACAAATGTAATTGACCTATCAAGAAATTCAATTCTATTTAATACAATTCATCAGCAGCTATTTTTTAATTGGCCATTTTGTGAGTTTTATATATCCTATGACCATTAGTTATATTTTATTCATTTGTTTGTTTTAATGAAATATTAAATAAGTTAGTAGATAGAGTTCTGAACTTATAGTCGGGAATAACAGGTACACTTTATTCTTCTGAGACTTATTAGCATATTAATTTTAGGCAACCATTTAACCCTTCTTAGCCTCAATTTCTTCATGTGTGGTAATGAGGGATAATAGTATCATTTTCAAAAAAATGGGGTGTTTTTGAGGATTAAATTAAATAGATTAAGTTCTTTGCCAACGTTAAAGTGTGAACAAATGCAATCTATAATTTCTTTCTTAGCCTATATGAGTTGAAATCCAGATACAAATGGTTGTGGAACAAGTAACTATGCTAAAATTATTATTTTATGTTTAAAGATAGGGATATTAAGAGATTACAAAAATTGTTCAGTTTCACATGGCCACAGATTAAGGATTTGAAATTGAATTTTCTTAAATCCAAGCAACACATATCCACTGCCAAAAATCTAGATGCCTCTTTGATTTATATTCATGCAGAAAAACACATTATCCAGTTTGACTGGGTTAATAAACTACTTAGTAATTAATAGTAGTATTAGTAAGGAAGACTAAAAAGAATAGAGGGACAAGGACATGAGAATCTATTGCAATAGTTTGGGCAGGCAAAAGTAGTGGCAGAAAAGTTATGGGAAGGCATGGGACATTTCTCAGGAATAAATAAATAAATATATACATATATATAGACACATACATATATATGCATAAATTTCTAAGTATCTGACATATAGGTTATGTTTTAATTGAAATAATTGCAGTTTTAAAAAATCTTATATATTTAACAATTTTGAGGTGAGAGAAATATAAAATGAGCAAGTAAAAAGTAACATACTCAGATGATTGAAACAGATTTATTTCTCTCATCTATTCACTGAAACAAGGTTAAGGTAAATCAGAAACTGTAGCCAGAAGCTTTCCATGGAGCAGGAAAAATACAAGATGATAATATGAATTATTTGGGTTGGTAGAGGACTTTTTCATGCTACAATCAAGTAAAACTATTTGTCTCATCAATAGTTTACTATGAGGAAACAATTTGAAAAATTTTGTCAGTTCAGGTGTTGTTTTCTTGTAAGTGCAATTTTATCTCATTTAATTAAAACTCAGTGATTAAAGAATTCCCTGAAATAAGTAAATTTTTAAATATAGAAAACACATCTGCTCAAATAATGATTTTATGCCTGTTAACACTTGCTACAAATCTCCAAATATCTCTAGAACTATCTACAGACCAACCTCAAAGGAGATAGTAAGAAATGCTTGGATACCACCAAAAGCCCTTAATGGTTTCACATCAGTGTGTTGGGCCTCTGGTGAGTGTCATAAAGGATCTATGTTTTACCATAGGTCAACAATTTTTTAAATCAGTGATTTGGATAAAGGCATAGATTGAATTCTTATATTTTAAAAAGACAAAAAGATAGAATAGATGACTAACACTGTGAAAGAGAAAATCAGAAGTTAAAATAATACTTAATTGTAGATTTGCCCAAAATCTACCTACATATGTATATATTTATATATAAACAGTTCTGTGAAGATTAAATTTAACTCTACCCTGATTATAAAAGTAAAAATACATAACTTTCCCATGATTGTGAAGATTAAATTGTAACCCCTGTCTATTTTTAGAACATGGTTTTAAAAAGATAAGTATGGAGATCTGCCAATTTTAGATTTAATCACCAAAGGTGTAAACACTCCATTTCACACATTACGTTGGAGGCCTGTGACACAGGCATGTGATAGTGAATGATTAATCAGAATTGATTGACTGCCTTTTGGTCAGTCCTAAAACAAAATATCAACTGTGATTGGTATATGTAAAATTAGGGGAAGACACATGAAGTGATGCAAAAGAAGCATTTTGAAAAGGAGCTGTTACTTCCTCTGAGATGCAGTTCTTCATTTTTTGGAAGTGGAGATTAGAGGAATTCTTCATTCATTGATCTGCTGACTGGACTTGAGACTCTGTCCTTTGAATTGACAAATGGTGAGTGAACAGTTGACTCTTAACTGCTGGATTTTCTAAAATTCTATCCTCTGGAGAGACTTACTCTTCAGAGATACTTCCTTGGTCCTTGGCTTTGCCAAGGCTGGTTGAAACTAATTCTCCTTGCCTGAGGAGGAGCAGGGAGTAAATTACTTACTGCTCAGGCTAGATATCTTACATTATCCTCTCTCTAATTTCTTGCTTCACTCTTTATACATTTTGTAAATAAATTATAAATAAAATCTCTTTGGAATTAATTAAATTCCTGGTGACCACACTCTTAAATAATGAAATCCAACCCTTTAAAAATTAAAACATTTTCCCCCTTACAGTTTCAAATACAAAACAATAAACTTGGAATAGAAACTTAATTTCCTAAAAGCAAGTGAAAAAACTGTTAGAAAAATTCCTTTCTAGTTTAGGTTAAGGTAAATTTACATCAAGTCAACAAACATTCATTGAGGATCTACTATGTTTCAGGAACTGTGCGCATGCCTACAATTTTTGTTGTTATTGTTTTACTAAAAATCCAGAGGGACTTGGCTCCCCTCCCTCTCTTCATGTGCCTGAGGACATTCCCCACTTCATCTACCCCTCTGACCAGCAGCCCAATGGTAGTATGGGAGTGCTTACCCCCTATCTGGGGTAAGGTGCTGGGGGAAGGTGGGGCATCTCACTGCTGCATGAGGGTATGGTGCAGACAGAAGTCTGTTGAGTCTGTGCTGAAGATAATTCCTGTGGTGAGGTTGGAGAGGAGCTATGTTTGAGGGGAGCATAACTCACAGTGTGGCACATAGCTGGAGGGAAGCTGAGCACTAGGGTCACTTCCCTCCTCCCCTTCTCCACTCAGTCCTCTAATCACCATTTCCACCTGCCCAATAGCCAAAGGGGAGTTATTTCTCCCTCCCCTGTCTCTGGTAAAGGAGAATGAGGCAGGAGGGTGGGACATGGGAGCAAGATGGGGCACTCAATCTTGGGGAGGCAGTCACAGCACTAGCTCTAAGGTGGGGGTGAGGACTGGGCCCAGAATTCCATCTTTAAAAGGTTTTCCATCACTGTTGTAGAGCAAATTTTCTTTCAGTTATGGACTACTCTGTATAAGCTCAGAACTCCCTACCAAGTCTGTGATTATGTGACTGAAAATGATCATCTTTTCAGTAACAAAGGGTAAAAAACAAAGGGGGAATTTTATGAAGCCAATGTTCAACAATCAGTAATTGCAGACAGGCAGTGAGTGACAAAAGGCTGGAGTCATATGTGAGTCCAGGGTAAAGAATCAATAGAGTTAGTATCCAAATAGGCATCCTTGGCAACTATTCAAAGATCTATGTATTCAAAAGATGGTGAAGGATACCCTGAAGTTATACTTTCAATGTCTTTTTTTCCTATGATGATACTTTCATTTTTACATGCTATTTTGTAAGCTCACATCATACATTTTCATCTTTAACACTCCTGCTAATTCTCCCTGTTGTCAGAAATTCTAGTTAGCTTTATAATGGATACCTGCCAACATCCTACCTTTTTTTGTTCATTTCATTGTCAAAGCCCAAAGATTCATTTAGCATATGCTGCCTCCTGGGACATGTTTATGGTAATAATCAAAACTTAACATGGAAATATTATCAAAGGAACATGACAAACCAAACTGTCTTTCCAAATGGCAAACAAATAGTATATGTAGGGAAGAGGGAACAATGAAGAAGGGACAATTTGAGGGAAAGAAATCAGTTAAATGAAGTGTAAGGGAGAACAGTTTAATGAATAGAATCAATATCTAGGTTAAAGGTAAAGGAAACATAAAGTTCAGATTAGAAAGAGGAATTTTAATTAAAGATGAAGACAGTAGTAGAATCTAATTCAATTCATATTCATTAAGCACTCTCAAAGTGCAAAGGACTGTGCTACCTTTAGGCATACAAATAAAAGAAAACAATACAATATCTGTCATGGTTGAGCACACATCCTTGTTTGGATATAGACATACAGATAGCTAGCTAGCTAGCTAGCTATATATATATATATATATATATATATATATATATATACATATATATATGTATATGTGGAGAGAAATGTGAAGAAGCACATAAAAATAATATAATATTAATATCAAGAAGTAGAGTGGACTAAAGAAGAATCATGAAAGATATCATCCAATAGATGACACCTGAGTTATACAGAAGGTAAGGAAGTTGAAAAAGAATTAAATACAAAAAAATGCAAAATCCAAAAGGAACAAATGCAATTTTTGATATTCTTTGTAATTTGTGCTTAATTAAGATATACTTCAGAATACCTTGATATTTGCTTATTATTGTGAATTCATTATTAACTATTCATTACTGAATAGATTTCCAATTCTGTGTTAGAATCTAATTCTTATAAAACTGAATTTTGTGGATATCTCTTTGGCAAGGTGAAAAATACAGATGACATCTTAATTAACATAATTTCCTGTTAACTACTAAAATGTGTTTGGTTCAGTAAAACAAATATGAACCTAAAGAATCTCCTCAATATAATTATTTTGTATTGAGGAATTCAATATATCGTACACTGGAAGAACACTGGAATTCCCACATAAACCACTCTACCCCATCCTGGGAAAATTATGCAAATAAATAGGCTTTTCAGGCTGTTCTGTTCTACACAAGAAATGTTTAACTTTGAATTCATAATACTATATTATATTCTCTGTTTCTTTAATCCTATATATCTTTCATATAATCTCTGTTTAATGTCTCCATCTATCATCCCTACACACACGGAAAAAAGGAATTAGCTCTGCAACTTCAATATAAAGACAAATTTAAGAATAATCTGTTGAAGTGACTTTAACACCAACATTCTGATATATAGACTTGGATCTTCCACCAGCTGACAAAGTTGATCACTGGCTATAGCTACTGGCTTCTTTCACATAAGGCTGAGCTGTTTTCACCTCACTGATTTGAATTTCACTTTGAAATGCTAACACCTGAATATGTATTCCAACATTGGTTTCCTAATCATAGAAACATAATAGAATGACGATGGTTGCCCAAAATCTATGAAGGCAAAGACAAATCCTTTCCGTGAAGCTTTGTTTTTGTTTTCCATTAATTGAGTCTGGAAAAATATGTTCTTCTCTGAGTATTTTGTATGCAAAATTTAATACATTGATTGCAGATAAAAACAAAATCTGTCCAAATTATGAGGAGAAATAACATTCAAAAGTTACAGAAAAGTTACATACAATGATCAGAGATGTTCTTTTCAAAAGTGATTCTGTTATCCTAAATGTTATTATTTTTTATCCAAATCTATATTGCATTTATTTCTTGAGTCTCCACAATGATAAGACTTATGAAGTTAATGGAAATTATAAAATATTCTCAAAATAATCCCTTCATTTTCATCTGAACCTAAACAGCTTTTACCCAGCAGGACTTCTTCTAGTGTAGTTAGAACATGCTTTTAGCATCTGACAGAGTAGATTTCTATTTTTAGTTTACTATAGCTTTCACTATCGTCCACTGGGATATTTTAAAATAGTACATGATAAGATAACTCAAGAAGAAATTATTACTAAACTTATATTGGAGATGTGAAATCCTGGGCTATATAATTTTAATGAACTGAAGGAAAGTTGTATCTGTATTATATCCATCACATGTGCATGGAAAAGTATATAAAACAAGTTTCACTGTGTGCATCATTATATTTTCTCTGTGGAAATAGATTCTCCACCCCCCAGTTCTCCCTTCATGCTCACAACAAAGAGAAGTTTCACTGATCTCCATGTTAATTTATTTTCATTTCATTTGTTTGTGGAATGACTGAAAATGTTTGCTTCACTTCCTCACCTTTGATGTTCTTTATTGAACTCTATAACTTTGAACTCTAGAACTCAGGATTAATCATGGATTCCTGCTGATTAGAGGTGAGTGTACTCCAACCTCTTATGGATTTTATTAGGTAAATGCAGGCTTATCTATGACAACATGAAGGAAAGGGGAGGTATATGCTTAGCTCAGTTAATTAGTGTCCAGGCTCCTTTTGGAATACACCTAAGCAGGTAGAAACCTTAATTATATTCTACCCATGAAAAAGTGGGAGGAGAGATTTCCATGAAATTAGTCCACTGTCTCCTTGCATAAATTCTAGCTTCAAAATGTTTTAAACATCATGCTGACTCACTGGTTTACACAGGGTTACAGCAATTTTTAAATGAGTATAAAATTGTAAAACTGTTCTGAGCCAAAGATAAATTTATGTACATTTGTTCTTTGGGATTAATAAATTCATGAGCCAAGTTTAATTAACATATTGCAAAATTAAGTTGAGTTCATAAAATATTATTCAATACTACCATTTAGCAGACTAAGAAATAGTATAATGATTCTCAAATTGCAAGTATGACCACAGAAGCCAGTGGGAGACTGAATGCCTTGTCTTAATCTTCCCTAATGGTTCGAAATCTGTCTCAGTATCTCTTAAAGGGGAAGGATCAATTTAAGAGACTGAGGAAAGGGAGACATATGTACACTTTTTGTCCGTTCTCTTCTTTCTGTAAAATGGACTCCATCTTTTGGGAATTAGTGGGGAGATTAAGCCTCAATAAAACTCTAAATCTTTAAAATCAAATTTTAAGGATTCAAAAATAAATTCAAATATTTGGTCACAAACAGTGACCAAAGTTCTTTAAAAAGCAATTCTTTTGCCTTATGGGTAGCACAGTCAAGTGAGTAAAATTCATTAAATATAGATAGATAGATAGATAGATAGATAGATAGATAGATAGATAGATAGATAGAATATTATATATGTATATATATGTATATATGTAAAGGTGGAGTCAAGATGTCAGAATATAAGCAGGTAAAGGTCAAAACAACCATGAGAATGTTCTTCAATCAATATTAAAATAACACCAAAAATTAATAAAAGCCAACAAAGAGATGGAGTGATGCAACTTTCATTTAGAGAATAACTTGAAAGGTAGGCAAAGAGTATCTGGTTCACTACAGTGAGAGGGGAGACCAGTCATCAAGAGACTATAACAAAGAGTAAGGTGCAAGTCAACAGCAAACCTCCCTACTTCATCTATTGGTTCAAGTTCTGGACCTGGGTCCAAGCCAACATTCAAATCCTAAGACCCTGCCCAAGTCAATAGCACTGCAACCTAATGCACACCCCATAAAGTTCTAATCAAGCCTGCAGGAATTTCAATATGAGGCAGTCTGTGCTGTCTACCTGATCTGTGAAAGCCCAGAGCTAGGCCAGGAGTCCCAGCCCAAGCTTGTAGTGAGGACCTGATTATTAGTTTGAGGCAATCTACATGGAACCCCAGAACTAGGTCACTGAATCCCCAGTGAAATCATTACCCATGGTACTGGCCTATTGTAGCCCAGATCCAGTTAGCCCCTATCAAAGTTCAAGGTGGAGTCCCAAGGCAAGGCAGTACACAGTGTGCAGGACCTGATGAAACCTTGAGTGGGACCACTGTAGCCTGAGGCTAGAATTTGAGCAACAACATAGGATAACTTACATTGCTCTGAGCTTTGCAAGTCATCAACAATCTCAGGGGATTATTAAATCAGCAGTGGGAAATGACTTTCAGAGACACAGGCCCATAGGCAATCAAACCATCCTGAAAGAACTGAAACTTGCAGAAACCCAGAAACAGGGCTAAGGGTAGTGTGAAGGAAGAACTAAAGTTCAAGAGAATGCCCTATCCTCTCTGAAAACAGAGAATAACTTTAAAAGAAAAGTGAAAGTCAAGAAAAAGGCTTGGAAA
This sequence comes from Monodelphis domestica, assembly GCF_027887165.1. NCBI lineage: Eukaryota > Metazoa > Chordata > Mammalia > Didelphimorphia > Didelphidae > Monodelphis > Monodelphis domestica. Next base: position 249,437,202 of record NC_077229.1, read on the forward strand.
ATGAGAACACATCAAAAAAAATTATGGAAAAAAAGAATAATGAGTAGACAAAAGGGGACCAGGAAAGCAAAGAAAATACATGCAAAGCTTCAAATAAAGATAGTAATTTTTCTATTCAAAAAGGACTTCAAAAATCAATTGACAGGCAAAGGTAAAATGGGGAAGAAAAATGAAAGCAATGCAAGAAGTTATAGGCTAAATGAAAAAGGAGACTCAAAATCCTACAGAAGAAAATCATTCATAAAAATTAAAATTGGGTAACTAGAAGTTAATAACATAAGACAGCAAGAAAAAATAAAATATTCAAAAGAAATAAAAATAAAACAGAAGAAAACATTAAATATCTCATTAAAAAATTATCTGGAAAATTCATCCAGGACAGACAATTTAAGAATTATTGGGCTTCTTAAAAGCTATAAAGGAAAAAAAAGCCTACCCATCATCATTTTTAAAAAAGGTAAAAGAAAACTACCCTTTTATTCATGAGCAAAAGAGTAAAATAGAAATTGAAAGAATCCATAGATCATCTCCAGAAAGAAATCCCCAAATAACAACTGCCAGGAATATTATAGCTAAATTCAAGAGTCCCCAAGTCAAAGAGAAAACACCACAAGTAGACAGAAAAAAAAATTAAAATAATATGGAATTGCAGTTAGGCTTATACAGGACTTACCAGCCTCCACATTAAAGTATCAGAAAGTGTGGAATATGATATAACAGAAAGTGACAGATCTAGATTTAGAGCCCAGAAGTATCTATTCAGCAAAACTGAGTATATTCTTTCAGGGGAAAAATGGTTACTCAGTTAAAAAAAAAAGATTTCCAAACATTCTTGATGAAAAGACCACTATTAAACAGAAAATTTGGCTTCCAAATACAAGACCTAAGAAAGGCCTAAAAAAGGTAAAATAGAGGAAATTTAAAGGATTCAGTAACGTCAAATTGTATGTGTTCTTATGTAGAAAAGTAATTTGTAATATGTAATTCTCAAATATTTTATCAATAGAGCAGTTAGAAGGAGCACATAAATAGGTAGGGAGAGAGAGAGAGAGAGAGAGAGAGAGAGAGAGAGAGAGAGAGAGAGAGAGAGAGAGAGAGAGAGAGAGAGAGAGAGAGAGAGAGAGAGGGTGTAAAAATAAGTTGATTAGGATGATATGATATGCAAAAAAAAATCAAGGATTTAAAAAGAGTATTGCACTGACAGAAAAAGGGAAGGGAGATATAGAAAGGGGTTAAATTATCATACCTAAAGAGTCCTGAAAAACTCTTACAATAGAGCAAGGGATGAGGGTGATGATGGGCAATACCTAAACCTTACTCTCATGATAACTGGCTCAGAGAGGGAATAACAACCATACTCATTAGCATTACCTTCAACTTCCCCTCTATTGTAGTACCGTTTTGCTATCTATTTCCTCCTTAAGTTCCTTTAGATTCTCCTTTAAAAATATGAATGCTGTCCCACTTGGTGCATATATGCTAAGTATTGCTATTTCTTCATTATTTATACTGCCTTTAACCAAGTTATAAGTACCTTCCTTATCTCTTTTAATGAGATCTATTTTTGCTTTAGCTTTGTCTGAGATCATGACTAATACTCCTGCCTTTTTTTGTCTCAATTGCAGCCCAGTATATTCTGCTCTACTTTTTTGTCTTTACCCTGTGTCTGTCTACCTGACTCAAATGCATTTCTTGTAGACAACATATGGTAGGATTCTGGTTTTTAATACATTCTGCTATCACATTCTTTTCTTTTTTTGGTGAGTTTATCCCATTTACATTCAAAGTTATGATTACCATCTGTGTATTTCCCTCCATTTTGACCTCCTCCTATGAATTTTAGATTTTCTTCACCCTGATTAGTCTTTAAAAGGGGTAAAATTAGGGGTTATTGACTGAATATAGTATACTAGTGGTCACCAGGGATTAATTCAATCCCAATAAAATACTCGTCAGTTTGGGATTTTTATGATGGTTTAATTATAATAGAGGGAATAAATTAAGAAGAAGAAGAGAGAGAAAAGGGTATAAGATTTCTCCAACCTAGCCTAAGCCAAGGGAAGTTCAGAGAACTCAACCACAAGGCCTCCTCAGAATATTGAAACCAGCTCGGCTTCCAGCCACAAGGTCTACTCCAGGATGAGGGTCCTCCTAAGAGGATAGTGCTTTAGGAGGTAAAGGAAAGGAGAAATCAATCACCTCACCAAGGAAGCTCAGAGAAGATGCCTCACCTAATCTACCCATGCTACATAGCTTCTCCAGTCACCTCACCAGCAAGCCACAACCCCCAAACTGCCAAGATACCCAGCATGCTGCCACAAGCCACATGAGCCAAAGAGAGAGCCATATTTCCACGAGAGAGCCCAGAGAGAGGAAGTGATGGGAATATATAGGCCATTCTTTACATCACTTCCTGCACCTCACATGTACCAATAGTAGCTTAAGCTTGACTTAGGATAGCACAGGGGGTCTGTTAATTGTTTCTTATTTGTCACTTGCTAGCATAGGTCTGTCATAGGCCATCCTTCTCAACACTTAATACTTAAGTAGGGATGTATACATTCCTTGTTGCTAGGATTTTAAAGACTAATCAGGGTGGAGAAAAATCTAAAATTCATAATCCTCCCTGATGATGATTGGGACTTATCTCCCCAATTGATCCCTATACATAATCATCCTATACCTCTAAATTCTGTTTTTTAACTTTAAGAGGCAAGACCCTGAAGTCTTATCCAGGGAAGTTGTTCCTGAATCTCCCTTCCCTTAGGTAATTAGCCAACCCTCACTGACAATACTAACTGGCTAGATTACTCTTAACTAGTGGTGAGGAAGACCTGGACAAAATCCTGCTCCTGAAGGTCTACTTTCCTTTTTTTTCCAAGCCCCCATGTGACTCTAGTTTTAAAATTAAGTGAGAAGTAAAAAATCCTGGTGAGGACATCTAGGAAAAGGCTTTTCTAGGCTTTGCTCAAGGAGAAAAATGGTTTTACCCTGAAGGGGAAGGAGAGGAGGCTTGTGATCCCTCCCAAATCAAACAAACACTCAGCCTTGGCCTCAGACAAAAGGCTTTGTTTTCTGTCCTTCTTTGGCCTAGAGGAGTTGATTGGATTAAAAGGCTATTAAAAATGTCTACACCCAAATCTTTTGTTTTCACTCCCTGATTTTAACCCCTAGTCAGTAATGACATCTACTGACTAAAACCAAAATTATAAAAAAATATACACATACACATACACACACACACACACACACACATATGAATTCTACATTCTTTGTATGGTGTTTGAAAAAATAGGGACATTAGAGATTTCAGAATACTTCCCATTTCTTATGTTCTTAGGTCATTTCATTTTTATACTCCTAAATATTGTGACGAGAAAAGCTACCTTGAAAAAATTTGAAGCTAAAATTCAGGAAAACATACAAAACCAATTGGATCAATACTTATCACAGGGTCAAATGGAAAATACTGACCCCAACCAAAACATGTCTGACCCTTACAAACCTGCTTCTGAACCTCTAAATGAGGCAATTCCTTCCCCTGAAATGGAGATGAAAAACACCTCTCATATAGCTCAGCTGCAGGACTGCTTCTCTTGGGGTTTGAAAATCTTGGCTGAACTTACTTCCCATGACCCTTCTCCTGAAATCCCAACTTCTGAAATCTCAGTTTCTCCTGTTCCTTATCCTATCCCAAAAGCAATTCCAGCCCCAAGGAAATCTCATCCTTCTAAAGAAATTATTTCTAGTTAAACTGACTCACAGGCACCAAATTAAACTAGGGGGCTTTTTCCTCAAAGAGAAGTACCTGAAATAGGACATAATGGGGATGTGGTGACTCTAAGGTACAATATACCATTTCCTCCCCAAGAAAGAAATGAACTCACACAAAATGTTCCCACATATGAACAAGATCCCTTTCTGGTAACAAAAAAGATGACAGACATATTTTTTTTCAGTATAATCCATCTTACAAAGACATTGAAAACTCGCTACAGGCTTTATTAACTGAATGTGAGAAAATAAATTAATTTCTCATGTCAATAAAACCCGGGGACCAAATGCAGCACACTGGCTATCTCAGGATCCCAAATGGGACTATAACAACTCTGACTATAACAACTATTTCATTGTAAGGAGTCCATTCTAACTGCTATTAGAGAGTGTGCTGACAGCAGGGATAGTGGACAGAATTTGAAAAAATTAAGCAAAATGAGGAAAAGACACCCTCCAGATTCATGAAAAGAATAAATGAGTTTGGAGGTTGATACCTAGATTTTGACCTGTCTAAAGAAAATTGCATAAGACAAATTAGAAGGTACTTTGTCAATAACTCCTGCAAAGTGATCAGGGATTATTTTAAAACTCATTTTCTAAGGTGTCCTGAATTGAATCTTGATGAATTAAGGAAAAAAAAATTGTTCTATATGTTTCAAAGGGAAACAAAGAAAAAGAGGAAGAGACTAATGATTTTATAAAGAAAATGGAGAAACAATTGAAATATTTAACAGATAAGATTGCTAAACTGGAAAAAGGGCATGATACTCAACCAATGGCACTCCAAGAATCTAACTATCAATCCATTACCTGCCAATTCTGTGAGAATAAGGGCCACAGAATGATGGAGTATAGTAATATATTACAAGGCCATCAGAAATAATATGCAATTTAATTACAACTACAGAAATAATAATTATAGAAATAACTATAACAATGATAATAGAAACCACAACTTTAGGAATGATAACTATAGGAATAGAATTGGGAAAATGATAACTCAAACCAAATGACTCCACAACAATATAACTTATGTGGAGTTTGTCCAAAAAATACTTGGGGTGCTAATGCCCCTCAGAGGACTGCCCAAGGAATGTCCCAAATAATATGAAGGTTTTGGGGGGTTTAGGGAATAGGAATCAGAGGATACAACCTTTGATTTTCTGGACCCTGATGTCCTACTACCCACTGTCCTTATCCACTGTTCCCCCATACTGATGACCCCATATTACCTTAAAGGTGGGTGACACCTATTATGATTGTCTTTTGGACACTGGAACTTCCAGGTCTGTATTAAAGAGGATATTGCTATTACATTGGCTCAGAGAATTTAATGGGAGTGTCAGGGATACCCCCAAAGAATTAAAAAGCTTTCCCCTAGGATGGTGTTTGTAGGACCCCTAGAAGAACAACATTCTTTCCTCTTCATGCTTGACTCTCCTTTAAATTTTCTAGGGAGGGACCTTCTATGCAAACTCAGAGCCACAATAACTTGCTCTTCAGATGCTTTCTTATTATTGGAAGTACATGAGGAATCTTTAAAGTTACTCCCTGTCCTTTTCTCAGAGAGCCAGGAGGTGAAAGAGCATCCCACCTTTGCAATACCTGCAGATATACCAGAGTCCCTTTGGGTCACATCTTTTTCTGATGTGTAGAAGGGAAAACTAAAGCAAGTTCTGGACTTTATGCCACTAAGTTGGAACAAACAACAGTGGGAATATTAGAGAGAGAAGATATTGACAAGACAGGCAGTTGGTGGGGGGAGGGGAAACTGGGAGTGGCAGTTGGTCTGGTGTCTCTGCACTTCCTTCCTAGCACTGGAAGTGGAAGGAGCTCTCTCCCAGTCTCTGGATAGAAGTGCCTCTATTCCTGATTTTCCCAACTGTGTGCTCTCCTGGGATTCCTGTGATCATGTCATTGACAAAAGGACTTAAGGGAAGTAGTTTGAACTATAAGACTGGTCTTTATGGGCATCAGCCTGAAGAGACAGGTCCAAAAACCTCTGAAAGTCAGAACTTTTCTCTTCTTGCTGTCTACTGCTAAGAATTTTGATACTAGGAAAGCTAACACAGATATAGCATAGACAGAAATAAGAGAAACCCTCCATCAGTCTGTGAGGCCTGGCCTCAGCTGAAAAGCTGAGACTCAAACCTCATCTAATGAGTGCCTCTTCACTCTTCCCTGATGCCCTCCCAACCCAACTTGTTATTAAAATTTATCTTTGTTGGATATCAGTCAGATAAGAGGACTAACATTTCAGGGACATAGAGGGAGCTATTCAATTATATAAACTGGACAGAAGAGCCATTCAACTATATAAACTGTCCTTATTGGACCCCTGCTAGGTGACCATGGTCTGGGGGGGGTGGCTTGTCCTTCAGGAGAGTCCATGCTTACTTGCTCTAAAGTATCTTCTACATCAATCCATAGAGAATACATGCCCTCAGGCTATTATAAGTGGTTCATTTCTCAGCAACCCCATTTTTCAAAAATAGCCTCTCAGCAGGGGACATCTCTTTCCTTTTACCTCACCACCAGCCATATTCCCTCTCTCCCTTCAACTCCTCCTTTCCCTGCTACAAAACCTTCCCTATCCCCTGTTCTTCATATCCCACCCATTTTCTCAATAAATATGATGTAGGCTTACATGAGTCAGATATTCCTGTGCAGATAAAAATTAAATCTAGACCACCTCCTTCCTTTCCTCAGTACCCTCTCCCAAAGGAGGCAATAGAAGGCACTACCCTGGTAATAAACTCATTAATCAATCAAGGCATCATAATTTCCTGTAAATCTGCATACAATTTGCCCATCCTGCCCATTAAAAGAACAAAACAACAATAAGGCCCAGTGGCAAGCTCCTCTGTAGATTTGTACAGGATTTGAGGCCTGTGAGCAATCACATTATAAAGAGACACTCCATAGTTTCCGACATAAATATGATAATTACTTCTATTCCTAGCAAAGCTTCATACTTTACAGTAGTGGATTTGTGCTCAGTTTTCTTTCCCATACCCATTCATGAGGATTCCAGGCATATCTTTGCTTTCACCTGGAAGGGCTCACAGTATACATGGAGTTTTCTGCCCCAGGGCTACATGGAAAGCCTGAGGTTATTTGCACAAATTTTGAGCCAAGACACAGATAATATAAAATTTAAAAACAGTAAATTAATCAAATACATAGATAATCTACTTTTGGATTCAACAGATGCAGAAGCATGTCAGAAAGATAGTAAACACTTTCTTTTGGAACTACGCAAAAGAGGACATAAGATCTTGAAGAATAAAGTTCAGTGGTGTCTCCACAAAGTAGAATATTTGGAATTCATCCTGACTGTGAGTGCCCATTCTATTTCTCCCAAACGAATTGAAAATATTCAAAAATTAAGTGCTCCTACCAGTAAGAAACAGTTGATAGAAATTTTTAGGAGCAACATGGTTTTGTATACAATGGATTTCTTGCTATGGGGAAATTACTAAACCCCTTATAGCACTAAAAAGGGATTCGATCTCTGAATGCCTCAAATTAGAGCCAGAACACCTGTCAGCTCTGTCAGATCTAAAATAGGCTATCCTGTCTGCCCCCACTCTAGGTATCCCAGACTACAACTGGCCATTTACTTTGTATGTACATGAGCTAATAGGGGTAGCTTCAGGTGTTTTAACTGTAAAGGGTGAAATTATGGCTTAGACTGAATATATAATTAATTTAGGTTTCCAAGGATTTTTTTAATAAAAGTCCTAATGAAAAGCCCAAATAAAAAAATACCCAAGTCAGCTGCCAAATTTTATGGTTATTTAATTTATATAGTAGAGAAAATAAAGAAGAAGGCAGAAGGAAAATGAGAAGGATTTCTCTCCCTCCTCAACCCCCCACCCCCCTCCTGGCTGGTACTGGGTAAGAAGATTAGAAAATCTAGAAAGTAAGGGTTTGGAGTGTGAAGGAGGAAGGAATCAACCTGAACTCCAAAAAGGGCTCAGCTCAGATGCCTGAACCTGAATCAGATCAAGGACAAAACTCACCACCAAAACCCAGACAATAAATGCCACCACTCCAAAGATGTCAGAACTGGAACGCCTAGCACACTGCCAGCCAAAGTCACCTCTCCAGGGAAAGAGAGAGGCATGAAGTGATGTGCCTTATAAGGACATTTTTACATCACTTTTCTGTGTCTCTTCTGTACCAATGAGGACTTAGCTTGACTAAGGACAGCCCAGAGGTCTGTCCATTTTTTACACATGTCTGTTGGAGGCCATCTCCTCAGATAATTAAATCTTGAGTTTGATGCAGACCTTCAAAATCTTGTTAAAATGAGTAGGGTGGAGAATGTAGAGTTTCCAAGACCTGATTCTGTTATTCCAAGTATCTCCATTGTTACTGATTAGGAAATAGCTAAATCATATCTTCTAAAGAATGATCTGATTAGGGTGGAATAGTTTTAAAATTCACATAACTTAGACTTTGGGACATTCTCAGTGTCCAATTGCTTATTATTAGGCCCAACTGGACCCAGTAGCTTCAGGAGCACCACCATGGCTTAGAGGAGTAGCTGCTACAACCTTATTAGTGGCAAAAACTGTTGATCTAGTATTAGATTCCCATTAACAATTATGTGCCCACATGAGGTAAAAGCAGTGTTGCTAAGGAATACAACACAGGCATTTTCTTATCAGTGAATCACAAGTTATGAAATAACCCTGTTAAACAATGAAAATATTACTCTGAAACACTGTACAACCCTTAACCCTGCCACCTTGCTTCCAGATTTACAGACTTCAGGAGAACCATTACACACTTGTGAAACACTAGTGTCCATTGCAGAAAAGCCTCAAAATAATGTCTTGGACACTCCCTTGGACAACACAGATCTGGTCTTATTTACTGATGGTTCTTCTTTTATGAGGGATGGAATACACTAAACTGGAGCTGCTGTAGTCAGAGATTTACCACTGAGTGGTCAGCTTTACTGCCCTCTAATATTAGTGCTCAAGGTGCAAAACTCATAGCCCTGAAACAGGCCTGTATAATTGCCAAGGATAAAAAGGCAACAATTTATATGGATTCTAGATATGCTTTTGGCATTTTTCACTCAGTTGGGATGCTAAGTCTCCAGAGAGGATTTTTAAGCTCATCTGTGTAAATCTTGAAATCTCTAAGACTTGTGAATGTTAAAAATTTCCCCATCGGGGAATTCTTAATTGGAACAAATTCCCTACTGAGAAACATTCCCCATTTTGATGTGAGAACTCACCAGGATCAGAAATGGGAGGACCTCTATTCCACCAGTACTTAAGAATGCTTTAGGGCAGAAAACTCCTTGCTAAACAAAGAAAGTACTTGGATCCATGCTTATGGTGGGGCAAGGAGTTATTTGAGCCAGGCCTGTTTTTAGAATTGATATAATGGGATGCTAGGTACCTAAAAGGTTGGGCAAGTTTTCTCTTGATGAGGTTAGCTGACTCAGCTGTGTTTTCTCTCATTCAGACTTACTGAGGAGATTGGTCGACACAGCAGCATTTTTTCTGATTCAGACTTACTGAGGAGATTGGTCGACTTAACAGGAATTTAGATGGGCAGTCCTTTGGAAAGTGTCTACAGTGATTGGTAGATGTAGGGACTTAGGGGAGGTGACATGGGAGAAAAACCCCTATATAAGAAAGAGCAGAATCTCTTGAGGAGATATCCTTTTGGAGAAATCCTTTTGGAGGATCTCTGATGAGGATCGCTTGGGAAGAATCTCTTCAGAGAGTCTCTGGAGAAGGGAAGATCTTGGAGGACACTCTCTAAGGAGGTCTCACTGGAGCTCCTCTTAGGGGACTCTGTCCCTCTGGAGGCTCTGGAGAGAGGCCCTTTGGAACAATCTCTGGCTGGAAGGCTCTCTGGTGAAGTCAGCTGAGATGGAGCTGGCCTGGTGTCACTAGAATCCTTATTTAGGCACACCTTGTGGTGAGTGTTAAAAGACTGATTGACTGATTCTCTCTCTTAAGACTCAGGTCTAGGCCTTATTGGCTTGAGACCCTTCATAATTATTCCTTTCCTACTCTTTCTCTAATTCCTCATTATATTATTAATTGAGAGTCTCTATAAAACCCAGTTGACTTGGGTATTTGAATAATTGGGAATATTTCTCTTATGACCACCTTATATTTTATTTAAAAACCAAGACACTGTAGTGAAACATATTTTCTGCAGTCAAATTTACTCACCCTCTCTTATATCTATCACAATTTATATCTTCCACTATTTTAATCACTACAATTTAAGACCTTCACCATTTTAAATCTCACAGCTGGAAAATCACTAGCTAATGCAGAAATTATTAATGAAGTTCTTTTCTCTCTAGCTGCCTGAAGTGCTGGCTGTAGTTCATTGCTCTTCCCATACAGGTGGCATACTGTCTCTAGGGGAAATGACTGAGCAGATACTGCTGCAAAGCTAGTAGGCATAGAAGGGCCTGAATTAATCTTAACATTGACAACCACTGATGACTTAAATTTATCATTTTCCTATAATGAAAAGGAAGTGGGAAAATGGAAGCAAAAATATAAAGCAAAACAGATTAATGGAGTATGTGTGTCATCTGAACGAAAGCCCCTGCTCCCTAGAAGTTTCCATCACCAAATTTGCCAATCTGTTTATAAAAGTGATCACTTTGGTACACAGGGCATCATGGACTCTGTTAAAAGAGTATGGATAGCCACTGGTATAACTACTATAGCCTCTAAACTGTGTACAGCCTGCTCTATCTGCCAACCATATAAACATGCCCTTTATGACAAAGTCTTTGGTGGGCACCCTCTGGCTTACACACCTTTTGAGCACCTACAGATAGATTTCATAACAATGCCAAAGGCTGGACGTTATAAACTACTCCAACATCTATAAAGATTAGAGAGAATGACTCTTGGATTCATTGCTCATATGTAAAGAGAGCATCTTCTATTAAGATTGATTGACTGTATCCTATCACCTGCATTGGAGATAATAATCCATAGACAAGTGGATACTGTTTTTTGGCAACACATTGTATCCCTGAATTTTTTTCCTTATTTTTATTATTGCTTTTATTTTGATTCAAATATTTGATTTTTTTCCCTTTTTTCCTCATTTCTTGTACTTAAGGTACATACAATTAATATATTTTTTCATTCTGTAGTAATATAGATAGATAGATGGATAGATAGATAGATAGATAGATAGATAGATAGATAGATAGATAGAGATACATAGATAGATACTTGCTATAATATTAATGCATACCCAAAAAACTTTAGTCTGTGAGAACCTGCCATTTATTGATAAAATATTATGGGACTGTAATTAATGTTTGTGTCTGATTCTAGGAAATGATATCAAAAAAGGAGCTCAGACTTCATCTATACAGTGCCATAGAAGCACAGATTTAACCTGAATAGTGCAAAAAATAATATAGTCAGGTTTGCTGGGTAGTTGATTCTTGGTTGTGGACCCAGTTCCCTTGCTTTTGGTAATATATTCCACGCCTTATGGTCCTTCAGTGTAGATGTAGCCACATTCTGTGTTATCCTAACTGTGGTTTCATGGAATCTGAATTGTTTCTTCTTAGCAATTTGTAGTATCTTTTCCTTGACCTCAAACTCATTTGGCTATAATATTCCTGGGCATCTAAGTCTAAGTTATATGAATTTTAAAACTATTCCACCCTAATCAGACCATTCTTTAGAAGATGTGATTTAGCTATTTCCTAATCAGTAACAATGGAGATACTTGGAATAACAGAATCAGGTCTTGGAAAGTCTACATTCTCCACCCTACTCATTTTAACAAGATTTTGAAGGTCTGCATCATCAAATGGGTATTAAATATAGAAGGTGATCTGAGGATTCTTTCAATCTCTACTTTTCCCTCTTGTTCAAGAATGTCCAGACCATTTTCTTGGATAATTTCCTGTAGAATGAAGTTCAGGATTTTTTTTCTGTCATGATTTTCTGGTACTCCAATAATTCTTTTGTATTTCTGTCAATGAAGAGTTTTATATTTTCCTCAATATTTTCATCCTTTTGATTTTCTTTTATCAACTCTTGCTGCCTTGTGAAGTCATGTGCTCAATTTCATCCCTGGATTTTTGGTGATCTTTTTCCTTCTGTTCTGTTTTTCTTTGTAGGTCATCTTTTACTTTCTTTGTCTCATTTTTTAGCTTGTCAATTCTAGTTTTCAAGACACTATTTTTTTTTGTTTTAGTTCATGTGCCTCTCTTTCCATATGACTTATTTTGCTATTTAAGTTCTTTTTCCAATTGTCTTTGGCCTCTCTTAATTGTTTTTTGAATAGTTTTGAATTCTTCCAAAGCCTGTGTCAAGTTCACTGAAGTTTCTGTGTTTTTCCTTGGTGTTTCTTGGTCTTTCTCTATTCCATTTTCTCTTTGTTCTTTACCTAGATAGAAGCTGTCAATTGTAATTTTTTTTCCTTTTTCTATTGTTTGCTCATTTTTTCCTTCTTTCTCCCTGTCATTGACTGTAATCTTTCTCCTCTATTTATTTGCTGGATCTGTGGGATTGGGCTCTTATCTGCTCTGCTGTCTGACTAAATTAGGCAGAATGAGTATTAACAAGCTCTGATGTCAGATCTTCCCCAGTTTCCAGCAGAAGCTAAAGGTATAGGTGAAGGTGTGGGGGCTGAAGGAAATTGGGCTTCCTGCCTTGTTATCAAGGTATTCTGTCAGCCTTTGCCCTGGGATCCCAGTCAACTGGATTCTTAATAAGGCTCTCAGTGAAGACTGTGGGGGAGGGGGTGTTGAAGATTGAGCTTCCTTGTCATCTGAAGGCTTCTTATCTACCCTATTGATAGACTAGATTAATGTAGACATGAAGTTTACCTGTGGAGCTGGATGTGCCCTGAGGCCAGAACCTTTATAAGTAGGAGCCCATGATAGATAGTGGTTCCTCAGATCATATTGTCCTCCTGTCTCTTTCTCTCCTCTAGCTGCCTCTCCTATAGCTATGGTCAGCACACTGAGCTTGGACCAGCTGTGGCAGCAAGACACTCCTTCCAGGCTGGAGCCCTTGCCCCAAGATTCCAGCAACCCATGGAGACTCGGCACAGTAGGTAGTGGAGGGGTCCTGGGACCTTCCTTCCTCCTTTTCCTTAAACCCCCAAATTCAAGCTTCTTTGTTGTGAATCTTAAAATTTCTCAGACTCTACCTTGGAACATTATTTTAAGGTTATTCCCCATTTAAACAATGGAGGTACTTGATCAGGAATGTATTGGGAACTTTAAAATTACTCCACCCATACTTAGGCATACTTTAGGGGAAGATAAAGTTGTAAACTCCTGATGGAACAATGAGAAAAAGTCCCCAACCCATACTTATAGTGAGGCCAAAACCTTAAGCTAAAAATAAAATATTTTTAGATCTAATACAAATGGGTGCTAAGTACCCATGAAGGTCAAATTAATCACAAAAAGGTCAGGCAACTTGCAAGGGGCAAGCTTAACAAAGAGGTGTGAAGTACTCAGAAGATAGAATCTACCCAGAGAAGGTGAGAACTAAAAACTAAGAATGGGCTCTCCTAGGAAAAAAGTCTACTGTGACTGGTAGACGTGAAAATTTAGGGGAGGTGACACAAGAGAAATTTCTCTTTAAAAGGAGCTGTCTGAACCAGTTCAAGGTAGTTCAATTTAGTTCAGCTTTGGTAGCTGAATTGGAGGTCAGGAGTCAGAGGAGGCTGCTGGGTCTCTGAACACTAGAGTTTTGCTTGGAAAGATCTTGTGGTGAGTGATTAAAGACTGACTTAGTTTCTCTCTTAAAGAGAAAGGCAGCCCTAGCCTTTTCCTACTATTTCCTCTTACTCGGTCTCTTTCCCTTTCCCTAATTCCTTCATTTATATTAGTTAAAATCTCCATAAAACCCAGCTGACTTGGGTATTTCATATTTGGGAATTTTTCCCATGACGACCACTTATTTTTTATATAAAATCAAGATGCTAAAAATTATTTTTACAGTTTGGGCAATTCACAGTCTTGAAACCCATATTTTTGCGGTCATATTGTGTACCTTTTAAGTTGAATTGAGCAGGAGCTTTCCCCCACTCAGTCCTGTTTTTAGATTTGGTTTTCTGTCTCCTTGAAGCACTTTGTTTTTGATTGGGGTGAAAGGGTTTTCACAGAGGTCTGGGTTTTTGCAGCTTCTGAGCAGCCATTTTGACTCTGCCTCCTCCAATTTTCTTTTGCTGTCATATCTTAGAACCTTCTTTCATGTTGGTATGCCATACTGGATGATTCTGTGCCAAAATCTCCCATATGTCATGATCCTTTCCAATGTTCTTCAAAGAGATCTTGAAAATATCATTATATCACTTCCTCTGAACTCTATGTGAACCCTTCCCTTGCATGAATCTTCAATAAAGTAGTATTTTTAGGCAAATATATGTTTGGCATTTGAACATTGTGGCTAGTCCATTGGGATTTCATTCTCTGTATTAGATTGTAAATGCTTGGCAGTTCAATTCAAAAAGCACTGCAGTATCCAGTATCTTATCTTTCCAGATGATATTCAGAATCTTCCTAAGATAATTCAAGTATAAGCATTTGAATTTCCTGGCATAGTGCTGGTTACCTCTCCAGGTTTAACAGGCATACAACAATTAGGTTAGCACAATGGCTTTACAGACCTTCAGTTTGGTAGCCAGCTTAATACCTCTTCTCTTTTTTTTGTAGACTTCCAAACAGTGAGTTAGCTCTGGCAAATCATGTATATATCCTGTGCTTTCTTGCCTCTGATTTTTTGATAATTGTTATTTATTCCCATAATATCCTCCAATATTTTGTTACCAAATGTCTATTGAGCATCTCAAACTGGATATCTCATACACGTTCCATAGTTAAAATGTTCAAAACAGACCTCATTATCTTTCCTCCCATTTTTCCTGTTAATGTCAACATCACTAGATCCTCCTAGTTACGTAAGCTATCAATGACAATGTCATCTACTTCTCATTTGCACTTATCACAAATATTCAATCTGTTTTTGATCCTTGTCATCAACTCTCATCAAATCTCTGATATATATTCCTTTTTCTATTCATAAAGACTCTGCATTAAATTATTATAAAATAGCTTTGTAGTTAATATCTTTGTTTAAAGCCTCTCCCTACTCCAGTCGATTTTCCACTCAGCTGACAAAATGATCTTAAATCTTGGGTCTCATGGTCATTCTTCTACTCAAACTCATATGGTACCTTATTTCCTCAAAGTCCAAATATAAAATCCTCTATTTGACTTTTAATTTTTTATGACCACCACAATATTCCTATTGTGAATGTCTAGTTAAACTACTTCCAACCAACATTGGCCTCCTTCTTGCACACAACACTCTATTCTCCCATATCCATATCTTTTACCTGAAATACTTTCATTCCTCATCTCCATTTAGCAAATTTCTTGACTTCCTTCAAGGCATAAGTCAAATATCTTCCATAAGATGCATTTCTTGACCACCCCTTCCTCCACTCTTTTGCCTTCTTTCTGAGATTACCTCCTATTTAAATTGAATATATATTGTATGCACAAAGTTGTCTTTATGACACCCCTATTTAAAAATTTGATTTTTAAAAGCAGAGACATTGTTTTTGAGTTTCTGTGTTTCCCTGGTGCTTAGCTTAGTGCCTAGTATATGATAAAGAATGAATCTTTGTTGTCTGTCTGATGGAGTTGTTACTTATCTTTTTGAAATATAATCAAATGCTACTTCTAAAAGACTAATATTCTCACTTGTTAGTTACTTCCTCCAAATTCCCATAGTTATCAGCTTTCTAATACTTTAAATGAATTTCTGTTCATATTTGTTGATGTTCATTTATCAATCATTTTCCATCAACATAGGAAGTATATCTTATCTCTCTTCACTCCTTCCTAAAACAGTATTTTTCACCTACTGGACATTTAATACATTTGTTGTCATGCTCTAAGGTACTTGAGAAACTACTATTATTTGTCCTAAACAATAATATCACTCTTGGACAATCAGAAATTGTCCAATTGTCAAAAAGAGAAAAATCAATATGGGACAGGTAAACAAAAAATCATGTCATATTGGAATGTAGGCTGTTAGTAAGCTATAGTCTAGCAGGATGATGAATGGGACAAATATTACATTGGGTAGGTTATTTTTTTTTCCAGAAACCATTGGTTTGCTATGTATTGGCAGTGGCAGATTGAAGAGTGTTGCAATGTCAAATTAATATATGGGAATTAAATATGTTTAAGAGGGTTTTTTTTCCTTCACCTTAAATGTGAGCATCAAATAAAGGTTCAGGGAAGCTCATTATGAAATCACATTCTATATTTGCAATATACTCTTGAAGGCTATTTATCAATAATAAAGAATTTATATGGGTCTAATCATTTGTTTAAAATTATATACTATGGTTAATCTGCTTATGTTGACATCAATTTTTCAGTATGGAGTTATATAAAATATGCAAATTGAAAGTTATTTGGTGCAAGTATATATTTATGATGTATCTTCCTATTCTTACAATTAAGAATAGGGCATGAGGTTAAAAATTATAATCTTTTATAACTAAATATGAGGAAAATCTTTCATTACATAACCTCTCATTTCTGAAATATAATTTTATATGAATGAAATCAGAACTCATATCACTTAGCTTTGTATTTTAAAACATTCAGGAGAGGCAATTATTTTTCACAAGACCTTTTTTCAATATTGAGACATTTGAAGATATTCCCCATCATTATCTTTCCTAATTGTCATCATGTCCTTTGAACCGGAGACTGTTTTGCACTTTGACTTATTATATTGACCATACTTTCATTTGCAACTCAATTATTTCTTATGTAGTAAAATATCATTCCAGAACAAAAGACTACCTTTCTGGCCAACAATAGCTCTACTTGTTACATTATTAATTTTCAAATAGAATGGGGGGAAAGGAAAACAGAATACATAGATCCCTCCTACCTTTTAATGATTACAAATGGATTAGTTAACTGGTTGATAGAAAAATGTTAACAATCGTCAGAAAAATATCAGTGGAATGATAATTTGCAACAGAATTATATAATACAAACACACATGAAAACTTCAGTGCATTATTATGAAGAAATTAACATTCAGCTCAAGGTCTTGCTTTAAGTTTATAGTGGTAAAAATGGAATTGAAGTAACTGAAAATTTCAAAGAATATTAATTCTTCTCTCAGCAAGTCTGATCCACATGCTACCTATTGTTAACAGTCACTATGTTCTTTGATGAATTTGTTAAAGTAATTATATAGGATAGGTATTGAGAAACCAAGCTTATATCTAAAATGGTCAAAGGACAGATGTTTCTTATAATGTCTGAGACAAGTAAGGACCAGATTGCTCTTGGTAATAAGACTCAGATATATTATTTGAAGCCACAGAGAAATTAATGTAATATTTTATTAGGATTCAAATACTTCCATATCTCAATCTGAAAATGGAGATGTGAACACTTTCTTCCTTAGCATGTTGGTAAGATTGAAATAACAATCTGCCCAAAGGCAGTATGAAAATGGAATAGCCACAGATATACGATATACCTCCAGTTTTAAGCAGAAATAAGTGAGAGTGTTAGAAGTAGATATAATTCCTAGAGTTAGATAGTTTAGTATGATGCATAATAAATTTCTAGGCAATAATTATTAGATAGTACTATTAATTTTTAAAAGTATGTTATCTATTATAAAAATCTTCCAGAACATTTTGATATAATAGCATCTTCAGTGTATAGGGTGACTTTGTGGCATTCTAAGTTCTTCAGGAATTATCTTTTTATCCTTTCTTAAATCCTGGGCAGATTATCAGAGCAGCACTATTCCAAGGAGATTAAAAGGGAAACTGCTAGATGAATAAGGTTATCTGGGAAGAAATTTCAGCACTTTTCTGACCTTGGATATGTTCACACTTCAAAAGGTGGCTGAGAACAGAAGCTTTCAGCATCATCTTTGATTTGATGTAAAATCTCATGAGATTTTGCACCTAAGCCTGAGGAAATGCCTCTTTATCAATGTGGATTTGTGCCAGTGTTGTATATAGTGGGGCTATGAAGAGTTGCCAGGCTGTTTGGAATCCAAGATGAATCCTGCTGCTTCTGTCTCAACTCCTGCCTGTGGGAAAAGGCTGCACAATAAACACAGGAAAGCAAGAGAGCTCTCATATTAATCATAGGAGTAGGCTTTAAAAAAGCTGAGATGAGCAAGCTCTAGAAAAGAAAGTAGCTTCTCAAAAAAGCCTGGCATCTATCTGTCTGCCCTATTACAATAGTTATTTTTATGGTTGTGCTGAATATTTAATTGATGGTCTCCAAGGATTTAATTTCTAAATCCCAAAATGAATGACTAAAATAAAATGTAAGTTATAAGGAAGATATTAAGGAAGAGAGAAAAGGGGAGAGAGAGAGAGAAAGCTCCAGCTTCTTCTGAACCAGTTAGAAATTCTAAGGCACCAGTCAGTTGAAAGGAGTCTCAAGAGGATGGACATTTCTCAGAGGTTCACACCTCTGAAAGAAGTCAGCCTTTACACTCACCATGGAAAGCAGTCTGAGGTGTCCTGCATGAGCTCCTCCAGAGGTCCAGTTCCACAGCCAAGTGTCTTTACTCCAAGAGTGAGTGTCTGTCTTTCAGTCTCTCCTCAAGTGTCTATGTTCACTCCAACTCCAAGTGACTCTTATTTTAGTCTAACTCCGAGTGACTCATAATGAGTCCAGCTCTGAGTGACTGTTTGATAATCTTTACTCCAAGCCCATGACTGATTGATCTCTGTGTGTCTCTGTTTCCACTATTTAAAGACCTTTTTCTCTTGTGTTACCTGCCCTAAATTTTACATCTACCAATCACAGAAGACACTCCTCTCCAGGACAGCCCACTTTTTCACACGTGGTTCACAGACCTCCCACTCAATGTATGAAATGGGTGTTCATACATTTTTGTGGTTAGTTCACACCTTTTTGCAGTTAGTTCATATCTTTTTGTGTGAAGTATAAAAAGAAATGGAAGAATCCTTAAAAGCAGAAGATCAATGTAGATGAAAGTATGAGAGTACAGTAGGTAGGGAATGGAGGAGAGAAGATCAGCAGAGATATAAGAATACAGTAAAAATAAAATAACTATATTTTAAAGAAGCATTTTCTACTTTCCTTGTAATTTTACTATCCCTTTCTTCTTTTTTTTAGAACTGACTAGAATTTTAGAATCGGGAAAAGACTTAGAATGTCTTATAATAAATTATTATATGTCTGAAGAAACAGTATGTAAAATAGTAGAGTTATGTAGAATTTAAATTAATGTCCAGTACTTCAAGTATTGTTGTTTAAGTTTATTATCTGACAAAATAGAACCACTGATTTTTCTACCTACTTAAAAATCCCAGCTCCATCAAAACCTTGATAGGAAGGAAAGAGCATGAGAGATGAATCTCCACCCAATTTATATCCTGTCTACATTAGCACATAATGACAGGAAGTGCATTGGTTTCTGGGAATCATAGATTTTTTAGGAACTGTTTTTCTGGGGATTGTAGTTTTTAGGGTAACAGATTATAATCACATAGTTAGGTAATACTTTATATAGCAAATTCAGGAACCAGAAGGTCACAGAAGGTTAGAAGAATAGGACAAATCTAATGAATTTATTTTAATAAAACAGATATGAAATAGCATTTGTGGGCTAAGAAAAAAATACAAGTCAGTCTTGTAGTATTACTATGGATTAATCATGCCTAAACACTGGGAATACAAAAAGAAACAGAAGAGAGAGACTCCTTACCAGCAATGACCTCTAAGTTGATGGGCAGGTACAACATGCAAACCACTATGTACAATCAAGCTTCATATGTACAACCAATCTACATGCAAGTTAAATTAGAAATAAGCAGAAAAAAACCTTGATTTAAAGGCAAAGTTTTATAGAGCAATGTGTCAATATGTACTTAGAATGTATTCAGTCACAGTATCCAAAATAAAACTGCATAATCATACTAAATGCAACTGTGATTTGAAAATATCCATAAACTCATAATTTTGCAAGATTAAATTAACTCTGTAATTAATAATTTATTAGATGTTCAATTGCTAGGTTTTTGATACATTTAGCCAATATAAAATTGTCAAACTGACTTGTGATTTGTGAAGTTCAAAGTAAAGCATTTGGCAAATTTCAAGAATAAATAGTGGAATAAGATTAGAGGAAGCATTCATGGCCTTTGATATAGTAGTGGAGGATTTCTTTCCTTTTTAATTCTGTTTTTGGTTTTGTGTGTGTGTGTGTGTCTTTAGCTTCTGAGGTAGTCTATGAAAAGCTAAGAACAAAAAGAACTCAAGAGATGGACTAATATTTTGTAGAAAACTTAGGGAGCAATCTATATAAAGATGATAATTATATCATGGAATTTGGAAAGATATTCAGAGAATATCATATACTTTTTAGAAAAATCTAACATAGTTGGTTAGCTCCTGGTGCAGATACAGCATTATCTTTAGGTATTTCATCCATTCCTCTGCATTAGAATTATTCATCATTATGAATCTGGAATTTCATTCTCCAGAATTCCCTATTTCCCCAGCATTTTTACCCTGTAGAATTTATTTCCACATAGTGTTACTTATCTTTTCTATGACCCCATTAAAGAAATTCTCCCCCAGGTCAAGAATTCATGTTTGGTTTTCCTTTCCTTTTCAATCAGTTTCTTAGAAAGAACATATACTTCCTCCCAATGGTACCTGTAATCATCATAAAATAATTTTAACAGGTAATAGATAATATATCAGTTTGAAATTTGTAAACTATAATGCATATATGTTTATATGTGTATATTATGTATATATCCTTTTATCCTTATTATTAAAAAACCCTTCAATATCAGCAATAAATCTTTATATTTCAGTTGATGAAACTGAGTATTCAGGTTAAATGGCTTGCCTAAGGTCATGCATAAAGTATGTGAGGCAGGCTATATAGCCACATCTTTCTGAATGCAAATTCAGTACTCTATCCATAGGCAAAACCTACCTGTCATTGAATCCATAATGTATCCTGTATTTTATCACTCTGAGACAAGAATACTATTTTGAATGATTTTACCCTCAAGAATTCTTCTAACTTTTAAAAATTGAAAATATTATCAAAGCAGTCCAAGATATTATTTGCTAGGTTTATTCTACGTTGGGGGCTAGTGTACAATTGTAAAATTGACACATGATTTGTGAGGATAATGTGAGGATACTGTGTGATACAGTTCAAGAGTAAATAGCTGGATACATATTTGGGAAGCATTCATGGCACCAGTAATGGAGGTGTAAGGTTCTCTTTCTAATATCCTTTCTGTTTTTAAATCTGATTTCAGACTCTTTGAGAAATTCAATCAAGAATTATTTTCCCGACATACATTTATATCTGGGGCATCTTTGGGACCCTATGCCACTCTAGAATTAGCACAGTTTACCACAACAAGATGATCTGGATATGGATGACATATTCTGGAAAATTGGTCTAAGAGCCACATAGCTCATCTTAATATAACTGAGCTCAATCTTTCATTACATGAAAAGAGAACCTAGAATTATCTGTCATATATGGCACCTAGTATTTTAGAGCTAGAAGGTATTTAGAGATCATATAGTTCAATTCTTTTATTTTACAGACAAGAAATACAAAGTTAAAAATCTTGTTGAAGGTCACACAACGGTCAGTGACAAGATGTTATTGTTTTTTATTACTAGTCTTCATCTTTTCTTTTCTTTTTTAAGTATTTTTCTTTTCTTGTTTTGTGAGTTATTTAATCCTGAGCAGTTATAAATCTGCACCATGTAGTTTCTTTGATAAATAACCTTTGACTCACTGTGGGGTTTTTTACTGATCTCAGTGATATTGCAGTTCAAACAACAGCAACCAACAGGATACTTAAAAACCAAGAACATAGTCAATGGAAAGGGCATTTTACTTATACTTGCCAATTACTAAATTTTAAGATTTTTCAAAGGGCTTTTAAAACATGGATTTTCAGTATTAAGTTCTTAAAGTAATTGTCAGTATCTTTAAACAAAAAATATGAGAAAAACATAACTTGAAGAAGAAAAGAAATTAATTAGACAAATAACTTTGATGGCATCAGCTTTTAAAAAATAATGATTTAAATATAATTTTATATTATAGATATCTGTAAAAGCCAAAAAGTGATAACTGAGAAAAAACACAGGCAATAATATAATTATTATATTATTTACATGCAATGAACTCTCTTGGTATTATTAGTATTAATAGGTAAATTAGTTTGCCAATAAAAACAAATGCTTTAAAAATGAATTAAAGTTATGGAAATATTATAATTGTTACTTTTTTTCTAGAGTAAATATTTTTTTTTATTTCAGAAGAATGAGATTTTATTTAGATGGAAGTATAAAAGATACTCCAGCCATAAAATATTTATTCATGGGAAAAACATAAGCAAAATGAGTTCCTACCTTCCCTATCTAACATGATCAGTTCATAAATAATCATTAATCCTATTCAGTAAAGGTGAAATATCCTAATTTCAACTTTGTACATAGGAAATGGCCTAGTCAACAGTCAGATTATATTCCATAGCAAACTTTCTTAATTGATCTAAAATGCAGGCTATATCCAATTAAATCAAATAAATATCAACATTAATTTATCCACAAAACTAATATATAAGCTGACTTAGTATGAAAAATCTAATCAAATTATTAAATTTATTTATTTTCCTATGTCATCCTTAACATACATCTGAAGGAATAGGAGTATGTTAATTCTCAATTTAAGTAATACAGTGAGACAGAGAGATTTCAGCTAATTGGAAAGCTGTCTCATAAGTTCTCCTCAGAGAAAGAAATAAAGGACTTAATGAAGTTGGTTGAATGGTATACTTAAAAGCAATAAGAAATATTGATTGTGATACTTGGTTATCTCATCTATATATACCAAACAAGTATATCAAAACCAAAGTAAAATAAAACAATTAAACAAATAATTGTAATTCCATTGTAGAATATAAGAAGGTAGTTTTATAACTATATTTTAAAAATCCTTCAAAATCTACTTTGATTTATGTAGTGTTAAGGGTAAATTTTAGGGTTGAAACTGAATATATATTTTAGTGGTCACCAGGGATCTAAATTCTAAATTCTAATGACATACTCAAATCAGAATGGAATTTTATGGTGGTTTATTTATAATAGAAGGAAAAAATTAAGAATGAGGGAGAGAGAGAAAAAGGGAAGATCTGCTCCAGCCTGGTCTGAGCCAGGGGGAGTTCAGGGGCCTCAGCCAAGTGGCCTTCCCAGAAGATTAAATCTAACTTGCCTTCCAAGCCACCAGGCCTCCTCCAAGATGAGGGGTCTCCTTGTAGGCTGGTGACTTCAGAAAAGTCAAGGGAAAGGGGAGTCAGACTTAATACTCACCATGTGATTGTCTCAGGGAAGCAGTCTGAAGTCTCACACTAGAGCCTTCCAAACCAAGTACCATCTCCAAAAGTCCCTCTCACAGGTAGTGATGCAAAATATAAAGGCAGTTCTTTATGTTACTTCCTGTGTCTCACATGTACCAATGGTGGCTTAAACTTGGCTTTGGACAGCCCAGGGCGTCAGTCAGTTGTTTCTGATTTGTCACTTGCTAGCACATGTTGGTCATAGGACATCCTCCCCCACACTTAATTCTTAAGTGGGGGTGTATACATTCCTGGTTGCTAAAATTCTAAAGACTAATCAGAGTGGAATAAATCTAAAATTCACAATCTCCCCTGATGATTGAGAGACTAGTCTCCCCAATTGGTCACTAAACATAATCATCTTGTACCTCTAAAATCTTCTAACTGCAGGTGCATACAAAATTTCACCTTCAAAGAGGAAACTAAAATAGAGATAAGAGGGGGATAGAAAAAGCAAAACCAATGTTTTGCTGGGCGCATTGACAAAAACCAATTGGGGGCAGTCCCCTTTTGGCATAAGAGCATGCATTCAAATTAAATGTTCAATCAACCTTCAGTTCAATCAACCACACTCAAAGTTCATTCTGGACCTTCTTGATGTAGTGTATGTTTTTCAGGCATCTTTCTGCAACAGTTCATTCTCTGGATTTTTGGAGTTAGCAAGCTTCTTTCCTTGAAGATCTTTCTTGAACAACAATTTTAAATCTTGTTGTTTTTTTTTTTTAATACAAAAGGTTGACATAGTTAAAAATAGTGAAAAATATATCCAAATCATAATATATGACATACACATTACACATATAAATAACAAAATGCTTGTCTTTTCTTGTTTGCTGAGTTATACATATGTTATATACACAGAAATACATATTTACATAATTGTGTATATGATAATCAACATTTTCTCAAAGAGAGGTTGAAAGCATTGAACCTGATAAGCAATTATCAAAATCATAAAAAATACTATATTTTAATAGATAGAGAATAACAAGTTTCAAACACAGGATAATTTACAAATCAATTATATCTGTGCAGTGAGATCAAATATCAAGTCAACATTAGAGGCAGAGTGGTGTAATGAGCAGCATGATGTATGTAAAATCAGAAGGACTTGAGTTCCAAATTCCCCCTTTTTCCACTAACCACTTCATGACCATAGTAAACTTATTTCAGGACTGACCCTGAATCTCAGTTTCCTCAATCTGGAAAATAGACTTAAAAGTTGACTAAGTCCATTCTAGCTCTAAATCCATGGTATTATATAACCCTATGATAATGATTATGAGATAAAAATCATATGTAATTCCAACAATATCACCTATCATTAAAAAACTCATGCTAAAAATGGGAAATGGAAATTGGTGGATTTTATCAACATTTACTATATTCAACTTATTCTGAAAGGATATGTAAAGAAACATAAAAAGGAGTTAAAAAGGAACAAAGCTTCTACTTCATCCAAAATGATATGATTATTTATTCAGGGGGAAGAGATGGCAGCAAGATAAAATCTTTTTATCATAAAAACATATCAAAATCATCTGGGAGAAGATGATAGAGAATTTTTAGTTTTTTTTTTCTCAAAATTTCAAGAAATAATGAAAGTATTAGTTTGCACAAATTTTTGTGTGAAGTCCAGGTAAGTTAGATGATCCTGAGTATTTAAACCTAAAATTGAAGTCTGATAAAAACCAGAAAAGTGAAATAATTCCTTCTTAATTCCTCTGATTTGATATTTTCTTTATTAGTATCAAACTATAGAATGCAAAACTCCTGGACTGGTCTCTCTAAGATTTAAGGACATCCTTCCTGCTGGGAGGAACATGACATTCCATCAATTTCCAAACACTTGGTTTGGCTTCACTAATCAGGGGACCAGAAAAAGGCATTATTCCATCACATTCTGGTCTTCTTGAAAATCTAATCTTCTTAGGTAATAAAGAAAAATATTTGTTCAAAAATATTTGTAGCTGTGCTTTTTATGGTGGTGAAAATATTGGAAAATGAGGGGGTATCCATCAATTGGGGAATGGCTGGAGAAATTGTGGCATCTGATGGTGATGGAATACTTTCTGCTGAAAGGAATGATGAACTGGAGGATTTCTATATGAGCTGGAAAGACCTCCACAAATTGATGCAGAGCAAAATGAGAAGAACTGGGAGAACAGTGTACACAGAAACTGAAACATAATGGCACAACCAAATGAAATAGACCTTTCTACTAATAGCAATGCAATGAGTCAAGAGAATCCCAAGGGACATATGAGAAAGAATGCTATCCACATCCAAAGAAAGAACTGTGGGAGTAGAAATGCAGAAGAAAATCATATAATTGATCATGTGGTTCAATTGAGATATGATTGGGGTTTTGGCTTTAAAAGATAACTCTATTGAAAATATGAATAATATGGAAATAGGTTTTGAACAATGACATGTATAAGCCCAGTGAAATTGCTTGTCAGGTCTGGGAGGGGGGAGGCAAGGTCATGAATCTTGTAACATTAAAAAAATATTCTTAATTAATTAATTAATTTTTAAAAAAAGAAAATCTAGTCTTCTTGCAAGCGAGATTCCTGACTGAAAAAGAGATATTCCTTTTTTCTTCTATCTGTGTCTTTTGCTGGCCTGCCAGCAAGATTAGGAGAAAAAAAATTTATACTAACAAGAGAATTCCACACCCTAAATTTAAACCCCTGGTAATCCATCTTATTACACTCGTCATGATTAGCAAACTCCCCCTTGGTTATACTTGTGATCCCAGTAAAGCTACAACTTCATTATTCAAATCTCATTTATCATCCACTACTACTTACTCCCTTATTTTCATCACCTTCAACTCAATATTATCTTTTTCTCAATGGCTTACTCTAAACCTACCAACCCTTTCCACTGTACATTTTGGATTTTTTTTCTACAAAGATAAATTTTTTCATCATAAATCCCTTTCCCTCTTTTTAGCATGTTATCTTTTCCTTATTTCTCCAATTTGCTGGTTGAGGTGGAACAGTGAGAATACTCATTCCTCCTCACTTACACTTCTAGTCTCACTCTCTGTATCCAATAATATGTAATCTCTCCTTTGAGGTTCACTCAATCCAGCTACAATAAAATTAAAATTCTTTTAATTATTGTCTATTGACCTCCAGGATATCCCTTTTCTTTCATCAATGAGTTCAATGCTTTGCTGCAATCCTTTCAAAGTAACTTAAACCATATACCAATATTGTCTTTACTCACCTAATAGTTCTTGATTTTTCTAATTTCCCATAATATGTTCTTTCATTCCAGTTTAGTTGCAGAGAATTGATCCTGCTATCACCACAATTTCTCTCCTTCTGTATTTATGAACTCTGAAATTGATTTATAACACAACTTGTAATTCTACCTGTCTCTCTTTGCCTTATTACCCCAAACATGGTTCTTCATCCATTCAGTGAATTCTATTCCTCTACTCTTTAGTTCTTTCCCAGGAAATATGCTCCTATATTGGTTTTACTTTCTTCCTTTCCCACATCAAAGTAGAAGAGTTACACTCTGCTGTTTTTGTCTTAAATTGCTTGACAATTACTTTCACAGGACTTATCTTGCCTTTACAAGCCTTAGGACTGGATTGAACCCACCATCTGTCCCTTCGATCCTCTATACAAACAATGAAACAAAGCTGGAAAAGGTCATTAAGCCATGCTAGCTAAAAAAAAAATGTTGCATTTATGTTATGTAATCTCAATAGGACAATCAATATAGCAAGTAAATCCTTTTACATTTCTCTAATGAACTCCCACTCATCAGTACAGCTTTAGCAAATTTTTCATACCTCCTCAGATTTCTCACAGCTCTTTCTCCCACCAACTTCTTAGCTGAGAACTTTGA